>NW_028327177.1:75234459-75554459 GCF_987537825.1 Furipterus horrens
TAAAGGCAACAGGAAATTCAAAACATGGCACAACTTCACAAGTATCCACAATGATTTTCCCCATGTAATTTAGCTCCTCAATGTTCCAGGTATTATGGCTTATAAATTACCCCCAAACTTAGCAATTTTTAATTTATTATGCTCATAGACTCCATGTTTCAGGAATTTGGACAAGGCCCAGAAGGGGACAGCTTAACTCTGCTCCACAATGTTTGGGGCCTCAGCTAGAAAGAAGCCTCAAAGGCTGGAGGCTGAATCCATCTGAAGGCTCATTGACTCACATGTCTGGTGGGTAAGGTAGTTATTAAATGGGGACCTCAGTTCCACTCTGAGTGGATCTTTGTGTGTCATCTCTCCATACAGGCTGTTTTGGGCTTCATCACACCTTCCAGGGGAAGGTATCCTGACAAAGAACCAAGCAGAAGCTGTATCTTTTTCATGACCTAGGTTCAGATGTCACATAGCATAACATTTGTAATACCATATTTTATATGTACATATATATTATATATAGATATATATGTATTATCTATTTCCTTATAACAAATTATCCCAAACTTATCAGCTCAAAACCAAAAACATTTATCTCATATTGATTCTTAGGGTCAAGAATCTTTAAGCTGCATTATTCTGTCTCAGGGCTTCTTGTGAGGTTGCAGCCCAAGTATTGGCCAGAGCTGCAATCATCTGAAGGCTAAATAGGGATGAGGTTCCATCTCCAAGGTTACTCACATGGGTACTGGCAACAGGCCTTCATTCCTTAACATGTGGGCCTCTCCAAGGGGTGCTCTGATGTGGCAGTTGGCTTCCCCCACAGCAAATGATCAAGGAAAGAAAGAGAAGGTGAACAAGATGGAAGGCATCATGCCTTTTTAAACCTAATTCTGAAGTGGGATAGCATCACTTCTTCCCTATGCTATTGGTCACACAGACCAATCCTGGGATAGTGTAGGAGGGAAATACACAGGGATATGAATAACAGAAGGTTATTCTGTTGGCCTCCTTGAAAAATATAATCTGCCATACAAATATGGATATACATATACATCTTCCTTCTCCTTATCTTTTTTTTTAAGTCCAAGTCTATATTTGTTTGTTTCCATCTTCATGCCCCAGCTTTTTGCATGCAGTCGTCGTCGGCAGCCGTCCGTCTCGAGAGACGATGGTGTAGCTTCTTAAGAGTCTATCTGCACCGCCGAGAATGGCTGTGCAGTCCGACTCGGGAGTGACACGGTATCTGTCTCCTCCCGTGTTGAATTGACATCTTGTGATGACGCTGGAGTGTCCTCTCCAGTGAAGCTGAAGCTACAGAGCCTGGGCAGGGTGATATGGAGGGTCTGCTGTTGCCCATGCAGCAGACCCCCCCCTCTCTTCGCAGCTGAAGGATCCAAGGGAAAGACGGAGTCAATACAGCTTGGCTTCAGGTGCGCCGCAGGAGTTGCCGGTGTTGACTACAACGTCAAACCGCCTTAGGGACTCCGGCTCCGGATTTTCTGTCGGGGTTTACTCCCTTAGCCTTTCCCCTGAAGAGGTATGCCGCAAGGCAGCGGAGGTTTTTTGGAGTCAGAGTTTTCCTTCTCTGATGTGCCCTGACTGGAAGATCGAACCAGCGACACTTAGCTCGCAGGCCGACGCTCAATCCACTGAGCTAAACCAGCCAGTAGGTACTCAATAAGTACTTGTCAAATGGATATTGTACAAGACATTCCTAGTGTTTTCTCATAGCCAATTTCCTCCTTTCCTGCACATAGAGTACTTTTCAGTCCCCTTGGAGTTGAGAGGGACTTGTGACCATTTCTGGATAATTAAATGTGAGCAGAAAAGACTTGTGTTACTGTCAAGCTGAGATAATAAAAAGCATAGTCATGCTCCACTAGTCTGTCTCACCTGTAGTGGCATCCTAAAAACTGTAGAGGCCACACGTTCCAGAAGGTGCACCTATAAGCATGAATAGTCTGTCAACTGTGAGACAGGCAGCAGGCATGCAAAAATTCTCCAGGAGTTGTTACTGCAGCCTGACCTGGCCTATTCTGATTACAGATGTATCATCTCTTTTACCAATCCAGCTGGTGCCAAGCTGCAGATGAGGAAATTGAAGCTCAGAAGGGCCATGGGACTTGTGGAACTCAGTCTGTAAAACAGGAACATGATTGCTACCTTTTCCAAAGGGTTATTTTGAGGATTAAATAATATTAAATCATAAACCCTTGAAAAATTCTTATTACTATTACCATCATTTCTCTACACTACAGCTTCAGAGCAGCTAACTGTGTGTTCCAATCCTTTTTTTTTTTTATTTCCCCTGCCCCTGACCCAGATTATTTTTAAGGCATTTAGCAAGACAATTTTAAAGCCCCAAGAATATTCGTTCCGCCAGCTTATGTTGGTGAAGATGTCAAGGTCATAATTTTTTTTAGAAAAGAACACATTTTCTAGTTTGCTGTTATTAGCCTTTCTCTGCCAAATATGCTTCTTGGGCATTTCTCATCTGCATGGTTTCTGGTGGCAGCATGCAACACTGATGACTCAAGGAAGTAGACACAATACAAAGCAAATGCTTGCTCTGCCAGTGTTCAAGAACTTAAAGCAAAAGACTTTCAAGGAAAACATATCTTGGTCTACAAAGTAACACATGTACCTAACTGGGCAGAGGAGGCATTTCCAAAGTGCTCCTCATGTACTGGTTAAAGAACCATTATTTGTTCCTCAGCATAGGAACAATCAAATAAATGGTTACCCAGACAGATAATAAAATACTATGTAGTCACCAAAAAGGATGACGTACGAATGCATGAATCCTGACCTGGAACAATGCTGACAATGTGTTTTAAGTGAAAAGAAGCAAGTTCCAGAAGAACACATAAAGAATAATCCTGATTTTGTGAAAGAAATATATTTTAAGCTGGGTAAACAAATATTTATGTATCATATATGCACCTATATGTATACACACAAATATACATGTATGTATACATACACCTGCAAGATAAACACACACACACACACACACACACCTGTATATAAAAAATATATAGAAGAATCATTCAAAATTGTTAATTCTGATAGTTTCTTAGGTGGGACTGAAGGGCAGCAAGGACTGCACCAGCTTACAACATATATATTGTTTAGATTTATTTTTTTATTTTGATTCTCACCCAAGAATATATTTTTACTGATTTTTTTAGAGAGAGAAGAAGAGAGAGAGAAACATCAGTGTGAGAGAGGAATATCGATCGATTGCCTTCCTTACATTCCCCGATCAGGGATTGAACCTGCAACCTTCTGGTGTATGGGATGACACTCCAACAAACTGAGTGATCTGGCCAGGGCTGTTTGAATTTATTTTAATGAACATATATTACTTGCTATTCATAAAACATATATCAATTAAAAAAAAAAACAACTATTTGTCTCCCAAGTGAGAACAATGTTGATAACACCAGGAAGGATTCAGCTTCGGATCAAATGCTTTATGTGCACTATCTCATTGAATCCTTACCATATCCCTATCACTACAGGTGTGACTATCCCTATATTATAGATAGCAACAGTAAGTCTCAGAGTCAAAGGTTCACAGTCATACAATTGAGTATATAGCAAAATACATTAGTTCACATCATATGCAGTTCCCAAAATTCAGTCTAGCTGTACTCAGTATATATTGTACTGTGATTTCTGCAAATTCACCTTCTTGTCAAACTCGGGCTTCAGAGATTCTTCTGTGAAAATGTGGAATTGCATCTTCCTATGGCTAAAGAGCACAGCAGATTTTAGCATGACTAGTGTCTCCTCTAACCGATGGCCACAGGCCACGACAGCCAGGTGGATCCAGAGCTTAGGCGACAGCATAGCATGAAAATTCCTGGGTTCTCCAGGTATCCTAGAAAGAAGAAAAAAGTTAAAGCCATTACTAAACTCGTTAAAAAAAAAATAGGCTGTAGGACTTCGAGCTGAGATGGAGGCCTAGATACACTGCATCTCCCTCCACAACTAAGAAGGAATACAACTATCTCAAAACTAGAGACAACCAGAAGTTCCAGAAAATTGAGTTGCATAGAAGTCCAACAAACAAAGATATAAAGAAGAAATACTCATCCAGACAGGTAGGAGGGGCGGAGCTGGGACAGAGAGGAGGTGGTGTGGTGGCAGCAGCAGCAGGTTGGCAGAAAGCACAATCACGAACGTTTTGAAAAGTGGGTGGGGGGCACACCTGGGAAGTTCTCCCACCACCAGATCACACAAAGCAGCTCACAGTTCCAGTGTCAGGGAAAATAAAGTCTCATTGCTTCTGACTATAAAAACCAGTGGGGGTTGGGGTGGAGGAAGAAACTGCCAGTCTCTCATTAGTGTTCATTTGTTTAATGGGCCCCCATGGTCCTAGAATGTTCACAGACCCACCCAATCTGGGAACAATGGCCAGGGCAACAGCTAGAGCAGCCCCAGTGACATAGGGGAAGTGAAAAAAGTGCCTGGAAAAGGAGTGAGTGCTGAAAAAGTGGCATTGTTTCCTCTCAGACCCCTCCCCCACATACAGTGCCACAAAATGGTGAAAAAAGTCCCAACGCACTGATGAATACCTAAGGCTCTGCCCCTTACAATGTAACATATGTGACAGCTCTACCTAAGACACAGAGGCAAACAAACTCAGGAGCCTGTCAAGATGAGGAGACAGAGAAGTATGGCCCAAAAGAGGGAATGGATCAAGGTTCAAGTGATAGAACTAAGAGATGAGGAGATAGCCAACCTAACAAATGAAGAGACAGCCAACCTAACAGATGTGGAGTTCAAAACACTGGTGTTAAAGATGCTCACAGACTTGAAAGGTATGCTTAAGTATGGCAAACACAGAAAGGAAGAAGTGAAGGCTATGCTAAGTGAAACAAAGGAAAATCCATACAAAACCAATGGTGCAGGGAAGGAGACCAGGGTTCATATCAATTATTTTGAACATAAGGAAGAAAGAACAGTCAACCAGTACAGAATGGGGAAACGAGAATTGCAAAAAATGAGGAGAGGCTTGGGAACAACTGGGAAAACTTTAAACATGCCAACATCTGAATCACAGGGGTGCCAGAAGCAGAAGAGGAAGAGATTAAAACCTTACCTGAAAAAATAATGAAGGAAAACTTCCGAGATTTGGTGAAGGAAATAGACATACAAGTCCAGGAAGCACAGAGAGTCCCAAACAAGCTAGACCCAAAGAGGACCACATCAAGACACATCATAATTAAAATGACAAAGGTTCAAGATAAAGAGAGAATCTTAAAAGCAGCAAGAGAAAAGCAGAGAGTTACCTAGAAAGAGGTGCTTGTAAGACTCTCAGCCGATTTCTCAAAAGAAACTTTGCAGGCAAGAAGTGACTGGCAAGAAGTATTCAATGTGATGAAAAGCAAGGACTTACAACCAAGATTATGCTATCCAGCAAACCTATCATTTAGAATGGAAGGCAGATAAAGTGCTTCCCAGACAAGGTTAAGCTAAAGGAGTTCATCATCATCAAACCATTATTTTATGAAATGTTAAAGGGGCTTATTTAAGAAAAAGAGGATCAAAACTAGGAACATTAAAATGACAACAAACTCACAATTATCAACAACTGAATCTAAAAAATAAAAACAAAATCTGACCAAGCAAACCAGAATAGGAACAGAATTATAGGTATGGGGATCATTTGGAGGGTTATCAGCTGGGAGGGGGCAGGGGAAGAAATGGGGAAATGATGCAGAGATTAAGAAGCATAATTGGCAGGAGGAAATTAAGAATAATATAGGAAAGGGTGAAGCCAAAGAGTTTATATTTATAACCCATGGACATGAACTTATGGGGGTGGAATTGCTGGAGGGAAGGTGGGTACCAGGCAGAGGGGAGCCAAGGGAAAAATATTGGGACAACTATAACAGCATATTAATAAAATATACTTTAAAAAATAGGTAGTATATGGTTGGAATATTTCAATACAAAGAGGTACAATCTGTTATACTGCATAAAGTGATAAGCGTTTTAACAATTCTTGTTTGGAGAAAAATACCACTTATTCCAATATTTATCCTGGCAGTAGCAGGATGAGTCACTCTTTGGACTGCCATAGGTATCTGGAACTTTTTTCCAGTACTCAGCTGTCTAGTGCATGCTGGCTACCTACTGGCCTGTGTTTGACAATAGCATTGCTGAACTTGACAGCTGAGACAAGGGCTGTGGAACTCCTACTCACACAGGCCATGGAAATTAGATTTGAATGCAACTTGAGTAAGAGGAGGATGGGTCATGGCTTTCCCATGTGAGATGTATAACATGATATTCCCTTCCTCTGGGAAGTTTTAGGTTGCAGTGGAATGTATGACCACTGAACCAAAAGAAAATTATGCAAGTTCAGAAGGTGAGCACAGAAACTAACACATGGGCTTCCATTACATGTTGGGAGAGTCTTAAAGAAACAGGTGTTAATTTTAACCATCTCAGTCAAAATTGCTGATGTAGTACATGTGAAATTCAGCTTCCAGCATGAAACTAATATTAATGAGAAACAGGCAGGAGAGGGGGAAGATTAAAGCTGAAAATTACCAGGGTATCATATACCAAGTTAACAGCTGAGAAGGGACTTGTATACAGGAGTTCAGAATCATCATTCTGCTATTTCCTCATAATAAAAGATTTGTTCCAGACAAGGAGATGCAACCAAGCCTTAAACACACCACTGAGAAACATTGCAGGCACATTGGAAGAGGCTGGCCTGGAAAAGGTGCCCTGAGACAAATGAAACTAATTTACTTGTACTAAAGATTCAGAGACCAGGGAAACTTGGATGTTGGATGTTACCTTCCTTCCAAAAACTTTCAGTACAATCAGTGTGCTGCTCCACTATTCACTGCTCTGTTGAATAATGTCAACTTACTCCAGATTTCTTTCACCAGGAAGAAAGTTAAAGATATGGGTGGAGTACCTTGGACAGCTTTCTCATTTGATTACTTAGGAGCATGCTTAATAGAAGCTCAGCCTCCTGGCTCAGCTAAGCCCAGATGCAGAAAGTTACTCAGATTCCACTTATTTCTGCGATCACAGGAAAAGACAGTAGGGATGTCCTAAGCAGCTCTGTAAATTACACAGGGGAACAATTTCTCACATAAATCCTGTTGAGTTCGATTTTTCAGCTGTTTTAGACTTAAATAGCCATGCTGATTTCAAAACTTCAATTAGTTTTCTTCTATCACATCAAGTTGTTCTCTATAGCTTATCTTAATGCGACCACCCTAGGCTGGACCGAGGGAAGCACTAGTGCTCTCCTATAGACTGAGAGCAAACCTCCCTTTAGTGGGGAGGAGTGAAGGATGACCTTGGAGACCAGCGACAGGTTCATACTTGTCTAGGCTATTCAGTTACACATGAGACAGTATGGTAGGAGGTTGTGTGCCGCTCGATATAGTGAATCATATTCCAAAGTGTAGTCTGAGTTCTTGTCTGTATATAAGGAGTTGGCAGAATTTATTTTTTTATTTACATACGTACTTATTTCCTTTCCTTCAGATCATGTCTGTCTCTGATATTTCTCGTCGTAAGTGCCTAAACAAGCCTGATTTGTTTTGTTATACCTGTGGCAGTTTCACCATTCCCAGTCAAAGGACAAACATCAGTGCATTTGTCAGGCAAGCCTATTTTGCATATTTTAAAGTAAAACTTGGTGATCAAGATAAGTCTTGGGCCCCTCACAAGATGTTCAAGCAGTGTGTTGAGAGTTTACAAATGTGGACAAAGGGAACATGTGATAAATTGCCATTTGGTATACCTATGGTTTGGCGAAAGCCCAGAGATCATTCAAGTGACTGTTATTTTTGTATAGTGAAAATGTCAGGATATAACAAGAAAAATAAGTGTAAAATAGAGTATCCTAGTCTACCATCAGCTATACACGCAGTGCCTCATTCAGTTGAAATCCCAGTGCCAGTTTTCATTGAAGTACCCTCTTCCAAAAAACAGGAATATGGTGAAGAACTAAGTGACTGTAATGATGATGATTTTGTAATAGAAGATGACTCAGTTCGTAAGGGATTTGATCAGTATGAGTTGAATGATTATGCATGAGATTTGGGACTATCCAAAAAGGATTCAGAACTCCTAGCATCAAGACTGTATGAGAAAAATTTGCTTGAAAAAGGAGCAAAGGCATCCTACTTTTGATCAAGAGAAAGTGCATTTCTGTAGTGCTTTTGAAGTGATGGTGGCTTTGTGTATTGCCATAACATACATAATTTAAGGGAGGAATTGGGAATTCCAATCTAGAACACAACCGAATGGTGACTGTGCATAAATAGCTCAAAGTGGAGCTTGAAGTGTGTCCTCCTCCACAATGGCAATTTATTTGGTGCAGTCCCAATTGGCCATTCAGTTTGTTTTTGTGAAGAATATGAAGACATACAGAGAGTCATTGATCTGTTGCAATATCACAAGCACAACTGGATCACCTGTGTTGGCTTTAAAACAGTCTGCTTCCTTCTTGGTCAGCAATGCTGATACACCAAGTATCCCTGTTCTCTGTGTATGTGGGACAGCAGAGCTCATGAGAAGCACTGGGTGGAGTCAAAATGGCCTCCAAGATCTGACCTCAAACTTGGTGATCCAAACATTCTATGTGAGCCATTGTTGACAGAAAAAACATTATATTCCCACCTCTGCATATAAAACTAGGTCTCATGAAACAATTTGTTAAGGCTTTGCCAACTGAAGGACACTGTCTCAAGTATCTCATTTTGGCATTTCCTAGCCTGTCGTTTGAAAAGATAAAATACCTTAATATGTATGTTTGATAGCAGAACTTTACTACTTGTGCACAATTTGACTTACAGTAACAATATACAGGCTTTATATGAATAAAATAACTCTAAATCAACAGTATATTCAGGTAATTTTTTCTTTATTTTCCTTTGTATGTACATTTTGTATGATTTTTGGGACAAAGGGAGGGTATCCTGTACCTTAAAAAGTTGACATGATAGAGAAAATCTGAGGTCATTTTAGGATTCAGATGCCAAAAGTTAGTCAAAAACAAGTGTCAGATACAACTCAACAAAAATTGTGTTCCCCAGTGTTATCCAATTCTCTTGGATCCTACTGAAGGCCACCATCTTCCTTCACCTTGATAACTGTGACAGCTTCCCTGTAAGTGAAAAGGTGCGTGCAGTACAATAAGACATTTTGAGAAAAACAGAGACTATTCACATAACTTTTATTACAGTATATTTTCATTGTTGTTCTATTTTATTATTTATTGTTGTTAATTTCTCACTGTTCTGAATTTATAAATTAAGCTTTATCATTGGCACATATAAAAGGAAAAAAGAGTATATACAGTAGTACCCCTTTTCCAGGAAAATATGTTCTAAGACCCACCCCCAGTGGATGCCTGAAACCACAAATAATACTGAACCCTGTAAATAAGTTCCTCCTTTACAAACATGTCCTTTCACTTAAAGAAGACACTTGACAGCTCCTCTTTGGCATATTGAAATTGCCAGCATCAATCCTCTTGTGCTTTGGGGCCATTACTAAGCAAATTAAGGACTACTTGAACACAACCATTTGATACATTTACAGTTAATCTGACGACCAAGACAGCTACTAAGTAACTAATGAGCAGGTAACACACAGTGTGGAGACACTGACAAAAGGATGATTCACATTCTGGGTAGGATAGAGCAGGATGGCAGAACAGTTCATCATGCTACTCAGAATGGTGCACAATTTAAAACTTTTGAATTGTTTATTCATGGAATTTTTCACTTAATATTTTCAAACCACTGTTGACCATGGATACCTGAAACCATGGATAATGAGGGACTACTGTAGTGAACAAAACAGACCAAGATGCCTACCCTTGCAGAAGTTACATTCTACAAGTGGTAGGGAAAAGACAAAGAAATAACAGTCCAAGCAAATAGTAACGAAACTACTTGAAGGAAATATATAGATGAGCAGAAAAAGATAGAGGAGTGGCTGCTGGATGGGCAAAGCTGGGAAAGGCCCCACTGAGAAGAGGAGATCTGAAGAGGTGAGGGAGTGAGCCTTGTGCGTTTCTGTGTGAGGAGATTTCAGGCTGAGGGAAGAGACAGAGCAAAAGTGCTAAATCAGGAATATGTTTGGTGAGTTCAAAGATGCCCATCTTCAAGATTCAGATGTCTCTTCTCAGCTTCATGGCTGGGTTTTATACCTGCTATTAAAGCCTACTCCCAATTAATTTATGCAGATGTATGGGAAGGATGTGTCACAGATAATGCTAAAATTACAGTCAAACAACTAGCCAATATATGGCACATATAACACAAACTCATTTGCTTAAAAATATGCTCAATGTTTAGGAACATAGACATCAACCAAAGGTACTAGAACAATAAATGCAGTAGCTTAGGTATCTTAAATATGACCAATTACCCCATCCAAACAGAACAACTCTGCCTAGTATAGCTTTACATACTGGGCTTCTACATGAATAAAAAGTTTAACCTTATTAATCTGGAAAATACAAATTCAAACAATAAAGAGATTTAATTTTCAGACTGGCAGAAATTAAACAAATAAAAATTGGACCATATAAGTTTTGAAGTGGATGGAGGTGGGAGACAGTTCAGACACTGCCAGGGACAGTATAAATTGGTCCAACACTTTGAAGAGCCACTTGGCAACATCTAACAGTAGTGAAGATATACATATACCTTCTAGCCCTCCATTTCTATATCTATTTATATAACATGAAGAAACTTTTGTACACTTGTGCAAGACCCCTCCCTGCAAGAAGGTTCACAGCAATCTTGTTTATCATAGTGAAAAACTGGAAATAACTTTGATGTCCATACACAGGACAATCATAAATATATTTGTTATGTTTAAGTGGAATACTACATAGCATTGAAAATTAACAAATCGAAATGTCATATATCAACATAAGGTCAAAATAGAAAAAACCAATACAAGAATGAAAGAAAAGATGATGTAAGTAGCAGTGTTGTCTTCTTGCTCCCATTGCAGAAGGACTTGCAATACAATCGCTGAGCAGAATGAGTGAGAGCGGCTTTCAGATAGAGCAAACAGGGACCAGAGTGTGGAAACAGTGCAAGAGAGGGCAGAAACCGCAGCCTGCACCCTCCAAGCAGTCACCAGGCTTCCCAGCCCAGCACCTCCACCACACCATATAGGGTCAGCTGCTGACCAGCTCATTAGCCAGGATATGCCTGGAAACTGTGCTCTCGCCATAAGCAACCTGTACAGTGACATTCAGGAGGGAGTCAGGGAGAGGGTTTGGATGAAACTGTTGGAGGCATGGGAAGACAGTGGCCATCCCTGACTGAGAGACACTGTGTGAATTTTGGAGGTGGGGAGAGCATGGAGATCGGGGCCCACAGAGACTAGTGCTGAAGCATGGGAGCCAAACTGAGACTTTTTTAGAAGGAAAGCGGAGGTCGGACCAAAGCTAGCTAGGGACCCCTGGTCTCACCGGCATAGAAGCGCTGCTAAACAGAAACAAAGGGCTAGAGTACCACAGGACCAGTCGGAAGCACCCAACACAGTGCAGCTCACAGCAGAGAACTGTGGTAACAGAAAAGGTTGGTGGACTCATGAGCAAAAGAATAGCAGCCTCAGAATATGCCTAGATCTCGTCACAGACAGCCAGTCTGAAAGGAAGATATGAAATACATGGAACTCTGACCAGGGGCAGATCCAGAAAGAAAAGAAAGTGGTAAAAACCAAATACTACTGGGATGAATTTCACCATGGTATTCTTCATGAGTTATTTTCTTGTCCTCCTAGTTTATGCATTTTAAGCCACTAGTTGTTATATTATAGTTGATTCCAAATATCATATTTTGCTCTTCCCTTCTATTACTCCACTTTAACATCCAATTTTCTCTTCTGACTCTTGCCTTAAATTCTATCTTCTGTCTTACTACAACTACTATTCATTCTGTACTTATACTACTTTTCCTCTTTACAGCCTCTCAAAACCATTTTTCTCATCGTTAGTCATCTCATTCATTTTCCCGTTAATAAAGGCACTTATTCTCTCTCCACCTTGATCAATCTTTGCGCATTGGTTGTGATATGGTGGCAGTTGTGGCATTGCTGCAATTTTATTCATAGATACTCACTCTTTCAGTATTTAAAATCTCAAATCCTACAGTACCCCTCTCCTACTCCATTAATACTTAACTCCAGCCCTTTCCCTCTTTCAGTTTAAATCTGAAAAATTTTCCCTCATACCCTGTTATTCATTCCTTATTCTTAGTTTTCCTATGCACTCTATCATCTCAAATTCATTTCCTTTTCCTTTAGACATCTGTTAACCTTCTCTTAATTTGTTTTTTCCTCTTATTCCCACCCCAGCGATATCAATCATAGCCCAAAGTTTCTCCATACTACTGGGGAGAAACTTTTTCTCTAATTCTACCTTCTTCTTCTTCTTCTTCTTCTTCTTCTTCTTCTTCTTCTTCTTCTTCTTCTTCTTCTTCTTCTTTCCTTCTTCTTCTTCTTCCTCCTCCTTCCTCCTCCTCCTTCTTCCTCCTCCTCCTTCTTTCTCTTCCTCTTCTTCTTTTCTTCTTCCTCTTCTTTCTCTTCCTCCTTCTCCTTCTTCCTCTTCTTTTTTGGTTATATTCACGTTCTTACTAAATATATATTCTATAACTTCTGTATTAACCTAATACTATATGCCTCCCCTCTCTTACTTTATTCTGCCTTCTTCTCTCCCTTTTTATATAATGTAAATTTTATATACTGTCTCACATTGTCTTGTCCCTACTCACTACTATTATTGTTCTTCCACCTCCCTTCTCAAAAATCGTTTATCTTTCAGTTAGTTGACCTTTATCAGTTTTTACTTTAGTATAATAGTTTTAATCAGTTTACATCTATACTAATACTGGCTGATTTCCTGTTGATAGTGTGATTGAGGGTGGGGAATATTTTTGAGGTTGTAGGCTTCTTACCTGGGTTGTGTGCTTATGTTTTAACAGAGCTTTCACAAAAGAATTAAAGGTGTGTTGGGTGGAGTGACTCTAAATCAGCTAGTGAGAGGGAAGGTCTCACCAATGAGCAAAACAACAGCCAAAACCAAACTACAACAGACAGCCTAAATAAATGGCATAAAGGGCATCGCAAGAGCATCAAGCTCAGGAGATCAAAAAGACTTCAACACTGAATCCCACAGGTCCATAATTATAGAAGGTCACACCATAAAGGTGGGAAAACGAAACACAAATCTAAGAAACAAAAACAAGAAGAGTTACCTAAAATGAGGAGACAAAGAAACAACCTCCCAACAAAAGGAAATGGGGAATCTCCAGAAAGAATGTTGGATGAAACAGAGGCAAGCAAATTATCAGACATGGAATTCAAAAGAATGGTTATAAGAAAGCTCAATGAACTCAAAAAACTCAGAGAAAACTACAACAAACTCCAGAGGAATTACAGAGGACTCTGGGGAAACTACAAGGAACTCCAGGGAAACTACAAAAACTTCAGGGGAAGCTATAAGGAACTTACTTCAAACTACACCAGCATTAAAAGGGATGTAGAGAGACTTCCAGCCAAGATGGAGACATAGACAGACATGCTGCATCTCCCTCCACAACGAAGAAGGAATACAACTACCTCAAAACTAGAGACCATCAGAAGTTCCAGAAAATTGAGATGCATGGAAGTCCAACAAAGATATAAAGAAGAAATACTCAACTAGACAGAGTAGAAGGAGCAGAGCCTGGGTGGAAAGGATGCAGTGTGGTGGTGGCAGCAGCAGGCTAGCAAAAGGACAGTCAAACATTTTAAAAAGTTAAGAGGGACACCTGCGGTGCACTCCCAGCACCAGGCCAGACCCTACAGCTCATCATTCCAGTGCTGGAGACAATAAAGCCTCATTGCTTCTGACTGTGAACACCAGTGGGGACTGGGGCGGAGGCAGAAACAGCCAGTCTCTCAGCAGAGCCCGCTTGTTTAAAGGACCCCCACAGCCCTAGAACATGTGCCGACCCACCCACTCTGGGAACGATGGCCAGAGCAACAGCAACAGAAGTGCCAGTCCCATAGAGAAGTGGGAGAAGTGCCTGGAAAAGGGATGAGTACTGAGCAAGCAGCATTGTACCCTCTCAATCCCACCCCAACACATAGCACCACAACGTGGTGAAATAGGTCAACCTGTACTGATGCATACCTAAGGCTCTACCCCTTACAACATAACAGGTGGAATGGCTCAACCTAAGACACAGAGACAAACAAACACAGAAGTCTGTCAAGATGAGGAGACAGAGAAGTACGGCCCAAAAGAGGGAACGGACCAAGGTTCCAATGGGAGAACTAAGCAATGAATAGATATCCAACCTAACAAATGAGGAGATAGCCAACCCAACAGTCGCAGAATTCAAAACACTGGTGATAAAGAAGCTCACAGAATTGATAGATATGCTTATGTATGGCAAACACATAAAGGAAGAAGTGAAGGCAAGGCTAAATGAAATGAAGAAAAATCCACACAAAACCAATGGTGAAGGGAAGGAAACTGGGGTTCAAATCAATGATTTGGAACATAAGGAAGAAAAAAACAGCAAACAAGTCCAAAATGAAGAAATGAGAATTTTAAAAAATGAGCAGAGGCTTAGGAACATCTGGGACAACTTAAAAAGTGTCAACAGCCAAATCACAGGGGTGCCAGAAGAATAAGGAAAAGAGCAAGAAATTGAAAGTTTATGTGAAATAATAATGAAGAAAAACTTCCCAAATTTGGCAAAGGAAATAAACATAAAGTCCAGGATGCACAGCAAATCCCAAAAAAGATAGACCCAAAGAGGACCACACCAAGACACATTATAATTAAAATGCTAAAGGATCAACATCAATAGAGAATCTTAAAAGAACCAAGAAAAAATCAGAGAGTTACCAGAAGGGGGTGCCTATAAGACTATAGCTGATTTCTCAAAAGAAACTTTGTGGGCAACAATGGACTGGCAAGAAGTATTCAATGTGATGAAAAGCAAGGACCAACAACCAAGACTACTCTATCCAGCAAAGCTGTTATTGAGAATGGAAGGGCAGATAAAGTGCTTCCCAGACAAGGTAAAGTTAAGGAGTTCATCATCACCAAGCCATTATTTTATGAAATGTTAAAGGGCCTTATTTAAGAAAAGGAAGATCAACACTATGAACATTAAAATGACAACAAACTCACAACTATCAACAACTGAATCTAAAAAATAAAAACAAAAACAAACTAAGCAAACAACCAGAACAGGAACAGAATCATAGGTGTAGTAATCATTTGCAGGGTTATCAGCTGGGAGAGGGAAGAATGAGAAATGTGGAAATGGTGCAGGGACTAAGAAACATAATTGGTTGGTACAAAATAGAGAGCGGGAATTTAAGAATAATACAGGAAAGGGTGAAGCCAAAGAACTTATATGCACGACCATGGACATGAACTAAGAGGGGTGAGATTACTAAAGGGAGGGGGTACTGGGAGGAGGGGAGCAAAGAAAAAAGAAATTGGGAGTACTGTAACAACATAATCAATATAACATACTTTTGAAAAAAAGACATAGAAACTATCAATAAGAGCCAAGAGGAATTGAAAGATACAATATCTAAACTGAAAACACAATAAAAGTGATCAAAACCAGGCTTAAAGAAGCAGAGAAATGGACAGCAAGGTGGCAGACAACGTGGAAAAAAAATTCCTAGATAGTGTAACAAAAAGAAAAAGGACTGAAAAAGAATGAAAAGAGCTTAGGAGAGCTGCAGGACAACATGAAATATAAATATCCATATCATAGGGATACCAGAGGGAGAAGAAGGTAGCAAGAAACAGAAAACCTGCTTGAAAAAGTAATGACAGAAATCTTCCCTAACTTGATGAGAGAAAAATTGACACAATCCAAGAAGTGCAGAGGGTCCCAATGAACATAAATCCAAAGAGGTCCACTCCAAGACACATCATAATTAAAATGTCTACAATCAAAGTCAAAGAGATAATCTTAAAGGTAGCAAGAGAGAAACAGCAGATAACATATAAGGGAGTTCCAATAAGGCTATCAGCGAATTTCTCAAAGAAACACTAAAAGCCAAGAGGAAATGGCAAATAATATTTCGGGCAATGAAAAACAAAGGCCTACAACCAAACTACTCTACTCAGCAAGACTCTCATTCAAAACGGGAGGTGAAATATGGAATTTTCCAGGGGAAAAAAAAAGGCTAAAGAATACATCTGTACCAAATCAAAACTGCAGGAGATGCTAAAGAGACTGCTTAAAGAAGGCGAGTAAAAGTGGGGAGAGAGAGAGAGAGAGAGAGAGAGAGAGAGAGAGAGAGAGAGAGAGAGAGAGAGAGAGAGAGAGAGAGAGAACACACAGGTAAAAAGGGAAAAAATCACAATGAATACATACTCTTCAATAACAGACTTAAAGATAAATGAAATAAATGTTCCAATAAAAAGGGATATGGTAGCTGAATGGATAAGGAAAATGACCCACATGTATTTTGTCTAAAGGAGACCCACCTCAGAACAAAAGATCTACACAGACTAAAAGGGAAGGGATGGAAATAAGCATTTCAAGCAAATAGATATTTTTTTTAAAAGAGCAGGGGTAGCAATACTTATATTAGACAAAACAGATTTCACAACAAAGGGCATAAAAAGAGGCAAAAAAAGATATTTCACAATACTTAAGGGAACAATCCAAGAAGAACATTTAACCCTTATAAACATTCATGCACCCAACATAGGAACACCTAAATATAAAAGAAAAATCTTATAACTTCAAGAAAGATATTGAAAGCAACACACTCATAGCACGGAACTGTAAGACGCCACTGTCAACAATGAACAGATATTCGAAGCAAAGGAACACCAAAAATATATGGAGGCATTGAAAAACACTCTAGATAAAATGGACTTAATTGATATATACAGAACCTTTCACTTCAAAAAAAGCAAAATATACATTCTTTTCAATGCACATGGAATATTTTAAAGACAGAACACATGATAGGACACAAAATAAGCCTTAAAGAATTCAAAGAGATTGAAATTATATCAAGCATCTTCTCAGATCACAATGGCTTGACTGGAAATCAACCTCAAGGAAAAAACTCAAAAACAATCAAATTCATGGAGAATGAATAACATGCTATTAAATAATGATAGGATTAACAATGACATGAAGGAAGAAATCAAAGTTTCTGGAAACAACAGGCAATGAACACACACAGCCCAAAACCAATGGGACACAGCGTAGGCAGTCCTGAGAGGGAACTTCAGAGCAATACAGGCCTACCTAAATAGGATAGAAGAATCTCGAGACAACAACCTAACCCTAGAGCTACAAGAACTATATGAACAACAACAAAGCCCAGAGCGAGTAAAAGAAAGGAAATCATCAATATGAGAGCAGAATCAAATGACATAGACACTAAACAAACAAATGAAAACATCAATGAAACCAGAAGCTGGTTCCATGAAAACAAACAAAATCGACAAGCCTTTAACCAAACCAACAAGAAAAAGAGAGGACCCAAATAAATAAAATCAGAAACGGAAGAGGAGAAATCACAACTGATACCTCAGAAATAAAAAGGTTGAAAGAAATTACTACGACCAAATATATGAAAAGAAATTTGAAAACCTGAGGAAAATGTGCAAATTTTTGGAAACATAATCTTCTAAAACTGAATCAAAAAGCAGAAAGCCTGAATGGATCAATAACCAATAGTAAAATTGAAGCAGTAATCAAAGAACTCCTGGCACACAAAAGTCCTGGACCAGATGGCTTCACAGGTAAATTTTACAAAACATTTAGGAAAGAACTAACTCCTATCTATCCTCAAACTATTCCAAAAAAAATCCAAGAAGAGGGAAGACTCCCAAAAACATTCTATGAAGCCAGTATTACCCTAATTTCAAAACCAGGTCAAGACACAACAAAGAAAGAAAACTACAGGCCAATATTGTTGATGAAAATAGATGCTAAAATCCTCAACAAATATTGGCAAACCAGTTCCAGCAATACATTAGAAAGATCACACAACACGATCAAGTGGGATTCATCCCAGGGACTCAAGGATGGTTTAATATTCACAAACCAATAAACGTAATACACCACATAAACAAAATGAAAGACAAAAACCACGTGATCATATCAATAGATGCTGAAAAAGCATTTGATAAAGTACAACACCCATTTATGATGAAAACACTCAGCAAAATGGGAATAGAGGGAGCATACCTCAACATAATAAAGTCCATACATGAGAATCATGAAGCCAATATCATACTCAATTGGCAAAAAATAAAAGCATTCCCCCTGAGGTCAGAAACAAGACAAGGATGGCCTCTCCCCACTCCTATTCAACACTGTCTTAGAAGTTCTAGCCATAGCAATCAGACATGAAAGAAAAATAAAAGGCATCCAAATTGGAAAAAAGGAAGTAAAACTGTCATTATTTGCAGATGACATGATAGTATACATAGAAAACCCTATAGACTTCACAAAAAAAATACTTGACCTAATAAGTGAATTCGGAAAAATAGGAGGGTACAAAGTCAATATTCAGAAATCTAAGGCATTTCTGTACACCAACAATAAAATATCAGAGATAGAAACTAGAAAAAACAATCCCATTTACTATAGCAAGAGGAAAAATAAAGTACCTAGGATTAAACTTAACCAAGGAGGTAAAAGACCTGTACTCAGAAAACTACATAACACTGAAGAAAGAAATTAAGGAAGATACAAATAAATGGAAGCATATACCATGTTCATGGATGAGGAGAATCTACATCATTAAAATGTCCATAATACCCAAAGCAATTTAGATTCAATGCAATCCCTGTTAAAATACAACGACATATTTCACAGACCTAGAACAAATACTTCAAAAATTTATATGGAACCAAAAAAGACCCTGAATAGCCACAGCAATCTTGAGGAAGAAGAACACGGTAGAAGGAATCACAATACCTGATGCCAAACTATACTACAAGGCCACGGAAATCAAAACAGTCCGATACTGGCATAAGAACAGACATATAGATCAATGGAACAGAATAGAGAGCCCAGAAATAAACCCAGGTCTATATTGTCAACTAATATTTGACAAAGGGGGAAGGAACATAAAATGGAGTGAAAAGAGCCTCTTCAACAAATGGTGCTGGGAGAACTCGAGAGGGACATAGAAAAAAAAAGAAACTAGACCAGCAACTTACACCATACACCAGAATAAATCAAGATGAATCAAACACTTAAATGTATGCTGTGACACCATAAAAGTCCTAGAGGAAAACATAGGCAGGAAAGTTTCAGATACCCCATGTAGCAATATTTTCACTGATATATCTTCTAAGGCAAGAAAAATAAAGGAAAGAGTAAACGAATGGGACTACATCAAACTAAAAAGTTTCTGCTCAGCAAAAAAAAAAAAAAAAATCAGCAACATGAAAAGGGAACCAACCATATTGGAAAACATAGTTGCCAATGATACCTCAGGCAAGGGATTGAGATAAAAAATATATGAACTTATACAACTCAACACCAGGAAGACAGAAAACCCAATTAAAAATTGGGCAAAGGATGTGAACAAACACTTCCCCAAAGAGAACATACAGAATCTCCATAGACATATAAAAGAATGTTCAACATCACTAGCCATTATAGAGATGCAAATAAAAACCACAATGAGATACCACCTCACACCAGTCAGAATGGCCACCATCAACAAGTTAACAAACAACATGTGCTGGTGAGGATGCAGAGAAAAAGGAACCCTAGTGTTACAGAATGGGGGTGTCCAAAAAGAACCCCAGAACTTGTGGCTGGGGGATGGGGAAAAGGTAGCAGCTTTTAGGATGGCTTTGCATGCCTGGCGCTAGTGGCTGGCAACTTTGTTGCGCAAATGGTTTTGAAACTTCCAAGGCCCAGGAAGATGGGAGGTGTCTTGGACTGTGGGATGGTGCTGAAAGAGCTGACAGAGCCTGTGTAGGGTTCTATGAATGGTCAGAACTGGTTGCCACACCCACTGGGTAAGAGGACACAGTCAGGGATTTAAAAAGCAGCTGAAGACATTTTAGCGGGGGCTCTCCATGCTGCTTTAAGAAGGACTGCCTCTCCATGCTGCTTTAAGAAGGGGGCTCACACCATGTGGTTTTGAGAAGGAGAGGAGATCCAATCAGTTTGCAGAAAGAAGGCCCTCTCTCTCCCCATGCAATTAAAGAAGCTGAGTTCTCCATGTGGTTTTTAGAAGGTTCTCCATGCTGTTTTGAGAGGAAAACACCATGCGGCTTTGAGAAGGCAGTTTACAAGGAGGCTGAGAATCCACTCGGTTCTGCATTGAAAGCAGGCAGGCACCACAATACAGAAAGACCTCCCCAATCAGATTTGAATGATTGGCAGCTACCGGTAAAGCTGAACTGTGTCTAGGAGTAGGGAAACAGTATCTCTAACTTTTCTAAAACTAGCCTGGTTTGGTAGGGGGAGGCAGAACTATGTGTTTGTGGGTGTTTTAAAGAACATAAGACTTAACAGCAGAAATCCACAAATAATCTAAATCTATATAAGTGTTAAATAAACACTTCTTTTTCTTTTGACTGAACTGTGGTATTGAGAGTTATATTTCTGGTGGCGGGCAATCGGGTCCCTAACTAACCAGCCTGTGGGTTCTGTTTCAATACTGAAGCATCCCAGGGGTTCTGTTACACTAGTGCACTGCTGGTGGGGATACAGGCTCGTGCAGACACTATGGAAAACAGTATGAAATTTCCTCAAAAAACTAAAAATGAAACTGCCTTTTGAACCAGTAATTCCATTGCTAAGATTATATCCAAAGAATCCTGAAACACCAATTCAAAAGAACCTATGCACCCCTATGTTCAAAAGAACCTATGCACCCCTATGTTCATAACAACACTATTTATAATAGCCAAGTGCTAGAAACAACTTAGGTGCCCATCTGTAGATGAGTGGATCAAAAAACTGTGGTACATTTACACAATGGAGTACTATGTAGCAGAAAGAAAGAAGGAACTTCTGCCATTTACAGCAACATGGATAGAACTAGAGAGAATTATGCTTAGTGATATAAACGAGGCAATGAAAGAAAAATATCATATAATATCACCTAATACAGGAGACTAATGAACAACACAAACAGACGAGCAAAATTGAACCAGAGCTATGTAAAAAAAGAGTAGACTAACAGTGACAAGGGGGAAGGGGAGAGGGAGAGAAGGGGGTAAGAAGGGAATGGGTCTATTAAAAAATAAATAAAGTACTTGAGAATAAAGTTAACCAAGGAGTTAAAAGACCTGTATTCAGAATCCTACAGAACACTGAAGAAAAAATTCAGAAAGATACAAATAAATGGAGGCATATACCATGTTCATGAATTGGAAGAATTAACATAATTAAAATGTCAATACTGCCCTTAGCAATTTATGGATTCAACACAATCCCTATTAAAATGCCAATGGCATATGTCATAGACCTAGAACAAATACTTCAAAAATTTATATGGAACCAAAAAAGACTCCTAATAGCCTCAGCAATCTTGAGGAAGAAGAACACAGTAGGAGGAATCACAATACCTGTTATCAAACTATACTACAAGGCCACGGTAATCAAAACAGTCTGGTACTGGCATAAAAACAGACATATAGATCAATGGAACAGAATAGAGAGCCACGAAAAAAACCATGGTCTCTATGGTCAATATTTCACAAAGGTGGAAGGAGCATAAAATGGAGTAAAAATAGTCTTTTTAACAAATGTTGCTGGGAGAACTGGACAGGGATAAAAAAAAAAAAATGAAACTAGACCACCAACTTACACCACACACTAGAATAAACTCAAGATGGATAAAAGACTTAAATGTAAACTGCGACACCATAAAACTCATAGAGGAAAACATAAGCAGTAAAATTTCAGATATCCCACGTAGTAATATTTTCGCTGATATGTCTCCTAGGGCAAGGAAAATAAAGGAAAGGATAAACAAACGGGACTACATCAAACTAAAGAGTTTCTGCTCAAATGAAAGAAAACAACAGCAAGATGAAATGAGAACCAACTGTATGGGAAAACATATTTACCAATGATACCTTGGACAAGGGTTTGATCTCCAAAATGTATAAAAAACTTATATGACTAAACACCAAGAAGACAGACAATCCAATTAAAAAATGGACAAGGACCTGAACAGACTCTTTTCCAAGGAGGACATATAGAGGGCCCATAGGCACAAGAAAGAATGCTGAACATCACTAGCTATCAGAGAAATACAAATTAAAATCACAATGAATTACCACCCCACACATCAGAATGGCCATCATTCACAAATCAACAAACAAGTGCTGGAGAGGATGTGGAGAAAAGGGAACCCTTTTGCACTGTTGGTGGGAATGCAGGGTGGTGCAGCCACTGTGGAGAACAGTATGGAATTACCTCAAAAAACTAAAAATGGAACTTCTTTTGACCCAGCAATTCCATTGCGAAGATTATATCCAAAGAATCCTGAAACACTGATTCAAAAGATCCTGTGCACCCCTATGTTTGTGGCAGCACTATTTTCAATAGCTAAGTGCTGGAAACAGTGTTAGTGTCCATCAGTAGATGAGTGGATCAAAAAACTGTGGTACATTTACATAATGGAATACTACACAGCAGAAAGATAGAAGAAACTCCTACCTTTTGCTACATCATGGATGGAACTTGAGAGTATTATGCTAAGTCAAATAAGCCAGGCAGCAAAAGATAAATATAATCTGATCTCACTTAATACAAGAAACTAATGAACAAAACAAACAAATGAGCAAAACAGCACCAGAGGCATGTAAACAAGGAACAGACTGACTGTGACCAGAGGGGAATGGGGAAGGGGAAAAGGGGTGAAAGTAGGAGATGTGTCTAGTCAAGGAACTAATAGGAATAACCCACAGAAATTGCCAACTTAACTGGGATGGACTGATAGGGAAGAGGTGGGTGGAGCAGGAGAGAGCAAAGGGGGAAAAATGAGACAAATGTAATAGAAAATAATTTTTAAAAAATAAAGGCTCATACAAGAAAAATAATATTTTAAGAATGTAAATATGAATTACTTTTTTATTGATTACAAGTAGAAAAGGTAACATTTTGGTTCTACTAGATTATATAAAATAGATCATTAAAGTAAAAAAAAAAAAGCAATTTGTAGAAGGATAGCCGTGGAATACTATTTAGATGAAGCTTAAAAGCAATATAGCATTATATGTTGTTCACAAAACTTATAAAATAAAGAAGTAGACATGCATAAGGATGATGAACATCAAATGCAAGATAGTGGTTATCTCTGGGGACTTATTTTTTTATTTCCCAAGATGAGTGCAGAGTACACCAAAATTCATTATGTTATCTTAATTTTTTGTGTGCCCAAACTATTCAGCATATACTTTTTTCTAATTCAAGAAAGCTTGCACTCCTCTGCTGCACAGCAGCCATTTTTCTTCTTTGCAGGCTTTAGTGATTTGGGAAAGCACAGTACAAAATGCAGGGGCAAGGGACAATAGTTTTTCCTGGTGTTTGGTGACAGTTACTAAAGAAGTAAAAGTGTCAGTTCAAGTATCAGTGGGTGGGATTTAATGAGACCTTTGAGGCTCTGACTTTGCTACCTCTCACATTACATTAAAAATTTCAGGCTTCAGGACTTCCGCCAAGATGGAAGCCTAGACTGATACGCTCCGTCTCGCTCCACAACTAAGAAGAAATACAACTACCGCAAAACCAGAAGTAACCTGAAGTTCCAGAAAATAAAGCTACATGGCAGTCCAGCATATGAAGTTATAAACGAGTGGTGCTCTTCCAGCTGGGTAGGAGGGACGAAGCTGGGGCGGAGAGGTCAAGCTGTGCTGGCGGTGGCGATGGTGGCAGGATGGTGGTAAGCACAGACACCTGTATTTAAGGGGAGGCGAGAAGAGCCTGGGAAGCACCCCCAGCTGCAGACCAAACCCATCAGCTCATGATTCCAACGCCGGGGAAGGCAGACCCCCATTGCCTCAGACTGTGAAGGCCAGAGGGAGTGGGGACAGAGGAGGAGGCTCTTGGTTCCTCAGCGGAGAGTGAACGGCGGGAATCCATCTTGGACCCCCACCCCCACACAAAACACCACAGTGTGATGAGAAGGGTCACCCAGTAGTGACAAGTGCATGGGGCTCTGCCCCCTATAGCACAGGAAGTGTGACAGCCCCACCCAGGAAGCAAAGGTAAACACAAAACTGTCAGGATGGCACAGATCACGATAGAGATACCGGTGATGCAGCTGACCAGCCAGCAAATATCTAATCTAACAGCTCAGCAGATAGGAACTCTTTCTGAGGCATAGTTCAGAGCTTTGGTTATACAAATGCTTACAGACCTAACAGCAGATCTTAAACAAGATGGGGAAGGAATGAAGGCCAGTCCTGTTGAAATGAATGAAAACACATACAAAACTAGTGGTGAGGAAAAGAAAACCAGGGATCAAATCAACAAATTCGAACATAGGGAAGGAATAAATAGTCAACCAGTGCAGAAAGAGGAAATGAAAAGTGAGGAAAATGAGGAGAGGCTCAGAAACCTATGGGACAGCTATAAGCGGGCCAACATCTGAATCATAGGGTTGCCAGAAGGTGAAGAAGAAGAACTAGAAATTGAAAAATTATGTGAAAAAATAATGAAGCAGAACTTCCCAAACTTGGGGAAGGAAATAGACTGACAGGTGAAGGAAGCACAGAAGTTCAAAAAAAACTGGACCCAGGGAGAACCACACCAAGACACATTATAATCAAAATGTCAAAAATTAAGGATAAAGAGAGAATCTTAAAAGCAGCAAAAGAGAAGAAGAGAATTATGTGCAAAGGAGTCCCAATAAGACTATCAGCTGATTTCTCAAAGGAGACTCTGCAGGCAAGAAGGGACTGGCAAGAAATATTCAAAGTAATGAAAAGCAAAAACCTACAACCACAATTACTCTATCCAGCGAAGCTGTCATTCAGAATAGAAGGGCAGAGAAAGTGCTTCCAGGACAAAGTAAAACTGAAGGAGTTCATCAGATCCAAACCACTGTTATGTGAATGTTAAAGGGACTTGTTTAGGAGAAAGAAGATCAAAACTATGAACATTAAAATGAAAACTGTATCACAACAACCAACAACAGAAGCTAGAGAATTGAAACAAAGGCAAACTAAGTAGGCAACAAGAGTGGGAAAAGAACTATAGGTATGGGGAAGATTTTGGTGGGATGTCAGCAGGGAGGGGGGTGCGGGGAAAGGGAAGGAGATGGTACAGGAATTAAGAACCATAGTAGGAGGGAGTGGAGTACTTAGGAAGATATTGAGAACTACATGCACAACCAATGGGCATGGATTTGGAGGGGGGCAACTGGAAGGAGGAGGATCACTGGGTGGAGGGGGAACAAAGGGACAAGAAATTGGGATGACTGTTACAGCATAATTAATAAAGCATATTGAAAAACATCTCAGGCTTCAGGTAATGTGTTTGTCTTGTGCGGTCACAATGAATTATCAAGTTTAAAGTCACTGAAATGTTGTGGCTTTCACCAACTCCAAACAATGCCACTCTACACCTCTAAAATGTCACTTGAGACCCCAAGGATCAAGTGAAGTCTACTCCACAAACCTAGGACTTAACCCCTTGAATCAAAATTTGGTGGGGAATGGGTGATGAGAATTGTAGCAGTGCTCTAACTGATGGCTATGTTAAAAAGAGAATTGAAGTGGATATTTTCTATCCAGGAGTTTTAAAGACTTGTTGCTTAAAACTAAGACCTAATGGTAAACATGTCAGCCACCATACTGGTAGAGCCTAAATGGGAGTCAAATTAACACAGTAGAAAGTAGAGCAAAAAGGTGATGGGTGGCACTACTTAAGCACCAGGATCAGGTCAGGAGTACCTGGATCTCTTGACCGTAAACTTAGGCAGTTCATTTATTAAGACAATAAATTCTCCTTCGCTTAAGTGAGTTTGAAACAGACTTACTACTTAGCAATCAAAAGTCCTAGCATAGCTGTTTAAAATGCACTCACTCACCTTTGACTCACTCTGCCTCTCTCATATTCTCACCTTGAGACGTTCTTTGAATTATTCATTGAATCTATTCCTTCCCTTTTGCTCACTGCTAGGACACTGGTCCAAATTCTCATCATTCTTCTAGTTTTGCCACTGGAAGAGATACAAGAAACCATCTAGTGCAGGGAATCCCCTACCTGGCTGCACATCATAACTATTGGAGCTGTTTCTTAATATGCAAACCCTCACCCCACACAGATTCCAACTCAGTGAGTCTTGGATGAGGCCCTGGAGCTTGTATATTAACACACTTGCACTACAAACACCCACAGTTGAGCTACAGCCATGAACTACTTATCTGAGCTGACATCTCACTTCTCTCTCACAATCTCTTCCTCCATACCTTCAGGAAAACCAATTCTGTTCTCAGCCTTTTCTCAGCGTATTCTCCTTGCCTCTTGCCTTAATGAAGACATGGCTGCCTTGTGAGGATGCCACCTCCCAGCAGACCCTTCCAGTGAAGGCTTGTGTTCCTCTACTGCCCAGGATCCTCAAAACAGCAGGTGAGGCTGTTGTCCTCCTTGCTCTTCACCATTCCACCCAGACATAAAACACATCTTCAGAATGAAGTATGTGGGTGAAATTATTCCACCTTCTCCCTGTTCTTGTTTGTCATTTCTCAGTTTCCTGGTTACAACTCTTTATTCACTGAAGAGTTTAGCTCCTCACTCACTATATTCCTCCCCACTCCAATTCCTGTCTTAATTATGGAGGACTTCAACAACTATTTAGAAGATGCTTCCAGCATTCTGACTTTTCACTCTGGTGACCTCCACATGCACCACCTTTTCCTTCTTTCTCCTTGGTTTTCCCAGTGTTGTATTCACCTCCTGGGCCTCTCCACAAACTCTGTCCTCTACTTGCAGCATTCCCTCATGGATGTGTGCATGGCTGCCCCTTCTTTTTCAAACAGAATGGTCCTTCCTGACCACCTCATCAAAGGAACACATTCTCTTTTATCTGTCATGGTCTTCATTTATTTCCTTCCAAAAACTCACCTCCCCTGGTGATTACATATTCTTTTATTGTATGACAAGCAACATAATATATTTTAAAAAAAACCTCCATCTCTAGAAAAATATCAAAATAAAATAAAAAATGTACATTTTCTTTTTTTAAGTTACTTCTTTATTTGTTTGTTTGTTTATTTCTTTATTTTTATTTTTAGAGAGAAGGGAAAGTAGAGAAAGAGAGAAACATCACTGTGTGGTTGCCTCTCACTTGCACCCCCAACTGGGGACCTGATGTGCAACCTAGTCATGTGCCCTGAATGGGAATCGAACCAGTGACTCTTGGTTCTCAGGCTGACGCTCAATCCACTGAGCCACAGCAGCCAGAGCTCAATGTACATTTTCAATCTTGCACTAAACATGTGAAGGCCAATATGTTTTTTCCTTCTTTTGCATTATTTTCTTGGACTACTTCTCCAGAAATGTAATTACAGGGTTAATAGCTATTATCCTATCAACAATGTAGTATTTTGAGTTTCTCATATTTACCTGAGTTCTCAGAAAACACCAGAACATGAGAAGAAAAATAAACAAACAAACAAAACCATAAGTCTGTTCCATGTTTCCATGCCCATGGTTCTGTTTTGCTCAATAGTTTATTTTCTTTTTTTGTTTTAATTTTTTTCTCAATTTTTTAAAATGTTGTTTTTCTATTACATTTGTCCCATTATTTTCCTCATTGCTCTCCCCTGACCAACACCTCTCCCCTCTCCCACAGTCAATCCTCACCCTGTTGTCCATGTCCATGGTTCATTCATACTAGTTCTTGACTAGACCCTTCCCAGTCTTTCACCCTTTTTTCCCTAGCCCCCTACCCCCTGGTCACTGTCAGTCTGTTCCTTGTTTGCATGCCACTGGTTCTTTTATGTTCATTAGATTCTTTTGTTCATTACTTTCCCGTATTAGGTGAGATCATATGGTATTGGGCTATCACTGCCTGCCTTATTTCACTAAGCATAATACTCTCCAGATCCATCCATGTTATCCCAGAAGTTAGGAGTTCCTTCTTTCTTTCTGCTGCATAGTATTCCATTGTGTAAATGTACCACAGTTTTTTTTATCCACTCATTGACTGATGTGCGCTTAACACTGTTTCCAGCTCTTGACTATTGTAAATAGTGCTGCTATAACATAAGAGTGCATTGGTTCTTTTGAATTGGTGTTTTAGGATTCTTCGGGTATAATCCTAACAATGGAATTGCTGGATCAAAAGGCAGTTTCATTATTAGTTTTTTGAGGAAATTCCACTGTTCTCTATAGTGGCTTCACCAGTCTGCATTCCCAGCAACAGTGCACTAGGGTTCCCTTTTCTCAACATCCTCTCCAGCACATGTTGTTTGTTGATAGGTTAATGATGGACATTCTGACTGGTGTGAGGTGGCATCTCATTGTGGTTTTAATTTGTATTTCTCTGATGACTACTGATGTTGAGCATTCTTTCATGTGCCTATGGGCCCACTGTATGTCCTCCTTGGAGAAGTGTCTGTTAAGGTTCTTCACCCATTTTTAATTGGATTGTTGAGTCATATAAATTCTTTATATATTTGGAGATCAAAACCTTGTCCAAAATATTATTGGCAAATATGTTTTCCCATATGGTTGGTTCCCTTTTCAACTTGCCGATGTTTTCTTTCACTGAGAAGAAACTCTAATTTGAAGTAGTCCCAATTTGTTTATACTTTCCTTTATTTCCCTTACCCTAGAAGATATATCAGTGAAAATACTGCTATGTGGGACATCTGAAATTTTACTGCCTATGTTTTCCTCTAGGACTTTTATGATGTCATGGCTTACATAAAAGTCTTTTATCCATCTTGAGTTTATTCTAGGGTAAGGTATAAGTTGGTGCTTTAGTTTCATTTTTCTGCATTTCCCTTTCCAATTCCCCAAACACAATTTGTTGAAGAGGCTATTTTCACTCCATTTTATGCTTCTTTCCCCTTTGTGAAATATTAATTGACCATAGAGGCCTGGGGATATTTCTGAGTTCTCTATTCTGTTCCATTGATCTATATTTCTGTTCTTATGCCAGTACTGGACTGTTTTTATTATAGTGGTCTTGTAGTATAGTTTGATAGCATGAATTTTGATTCCTCGTACCGTGTTCTTCTTCCCCAATATTGCTGAGGCTATTCAGGGTCTTCTTTGGTTCTACATAAATTTTTGAGGTATTTGTTCTAGGTCTATGAAATATGCCATTAGCATTTTAATAGGGATTGCATTGAATTTATAAATTGCTTTGGGAAGTATTGACATTTTAATTATGTTAATTCTCCCAATTCATGAACATGGTATGTGCTTCCATTTATCTGTATCTTCCATAATTTCTTTTTCAGTGTTCTGTAGGATTCTGAGTACAGCTCTTTTAACTCCTTGGTTAAGTTTATTCCTAAGTACTTTATTTTTCTTGTTGCTATAGTAAATGGGATATTTATTCTAGTTTCTATCTCTGATGTTTTATTGTTGGTGTACAGAAATAACTTCGATTTCTGAATATTGACTTTGTACCTTGCTATTTTGCCAAATTCACTTATTAGGTTGAGTAGCTTTTTGGTGGAGCCTATAGGGCTTTCTATGCATATTATCATGTTGTCTGCAAATAATGATAGTTTTACATCATCCTTTTCGATTTGGATGCCTTTTATTTCTTTTTCTGATGGCTGTGGCTAGAACTTCCAAAACTATGTTGAAAAGAAGTGGAGAGAGTGGACATCCTTGTCTTATTTCTGATCCTAGGGGGAAAGCTTTCAGTTTTGACATTGAGTATAATATGGTTGCAGGTTTATCACATATGCCTTTATTATGTTGATGTATGCTCCCTTTGTTCCCACTTTGCTGAGTATTTATATTATAAATGGGTGTTGTACCTTATCAAATGCTTTTTCAGCATCTATTGATATAACCATGTGATTTTTGTGTTTCATTTTGTTTATGTGGTATATTACATTTATCGATTTGCAAATATGAAATCATCCTTGCATCCCAAGAGTGAATCCCACTTGACCATGAAGTATGATCTTTTTACTATGTCACTGGATCTGGTTTGTCAATATTTATCGAGGACTTTAGCATCTATGTTCATGGGCGATATTGGCCTGTAGTTTTCTTTACTTGTTGAGTCTTAACCTGGTTTTGGGATTAGGATAATACTGGCCTTATAGAAAGAGTTTGGGAGTCTTCGCTCCTCTTGGATTTTTTGGAATAGTTTGAGAAGGATATGAGTTCATTCTTCCTGAAATGTTTGATAAAATTTGCCTGTGAAGCCATCCAGACCAGGGCTTTCTGTGCCAGATGTTTTCTGATTACTGCTTCAATTTCACTAGTGGTTATTGGTCTGTTAAGGCTTTCTGCTTTTTCTTGATTGAGTTTTGGGAGATTATATGTTTCCAGGAATTGGTCCATTTTACCCAGCTGTCAAAATTCCTTTTTATATAGTTGTTTGAAGTAATTTCTTACAATCCTTTTTTTTTATGTGTTATTGGTTGTAATTTCTCCTCTTTTGTTTCTGATTTTATTTATTTGGATCCTCTCTCTTCTTTGATGAGTCTGGTTAAAGGCTTGTCATTTTCGTTTATCTTTTAAAAGAACCACTTCCTGCGTTTATTGATCTTTCGAACTGTTGGTTTAGTCTCTATGCCATTTGATTCTTCTCTGATCTTAATTATTTCATTCCTTCTATTTTCTCTTTGCTTTGTTCGTTGTTGTTCCTAGAGTTCTGGTAGCTCTATGGTTAGCTTGTTTATTTGAGATTCTTCTATCCTTTTTAGGTAGGCCTGTATTTCTATGAACTTCCCTCTCAGGACTGCCTTTGCCATGTCCCATAGGTTGTGGGCCGTTGTGAGTTCATTTTCACTTGTTTCCATAAACTTTTTGATTTCTTCCTTGATGTCATTGTTAACCCATTCATTATTTAAAAGCATGTTATTCATTCTCCATGAGTTTAAATGTCTTTGAGTTTTTTCCTTGAGGCTGATTTCCAGTTTCAAGCCATTGTGATCTGAGAAGAAGCTTGATATAATTTCAATTTTCTTGAATTTGTCAACGCTTGTTCTGTGTCCTTGTCCTACCATATGGTCTGTCTTTGAAAATGTTCCTTGTGCACTTGAAAAGAATGTATATTTTGCTTCTTTTTATATCAATTAAATCCATTTGTTCTAGAGTGTTGTTCAATGCCTCAATTTTGGTGTTTCTTTGCTTGGAAGATCTGTCCATTGTTGACAGTGGGGTGAGAAAATCCCATACTGTGAGTGTGGTGTTGTCTGTATCCTTCTGGAAATCCTCCAAGATTTTCACTACATATTTTGGTTCGCTTATGTTGGATGCATATATGTTCATAAGTGTTATGTGTTCTTCATGGATTGTCCCCTTAAGTATTATGAAATACCCTTCTTTGCCTCTTTTTATGGACTTTGTTGTGAAATCTACTTTGTCTGATATAAGTATGGCTACCTGAGCTTTTTTCTATGTCTGTTTACTTGAAATACTTTTTTCCATCCCTTCATTTGCAGTCTGAGGTGGGTCTCTTGTAGACAGCATATACGTGTGTCATGCTTTCTTATTCATTCAGCTACATTTTGTGTTTTGATTGGAGCACTTAATCCATTAAGATTTAAGGTTATTATTGATAGGTACTTTTCAGTGTGATTTTTCCCCTTTATACCTGTGTCCCTCTCTCTCTCTCTCTCTCTTCACTCTTTCATCATCTTTTAAAGCAGTCCCTTTAGCATCTCTTGCAATGCTTATTTGGTGGAGATGTACTCTTTTAGCCTTCTTTTGTCTGGGAAACTCCTTATTTCACCTTCCATTTTGAATGAGAGCCTTGTTGGGTAGAGCAGTCTTGGTTGTAGGTCTTTGTTTTTCATTGCTTGGAATATTTTTGTCATTTCCTTCTGGCTTGTAGTGTTTCTGTTTAGAAATCTAGTGATAGCCTTACTGGAGCTCCCTTAAATATTATATGCGGTTTCTCTCTTGCTACCTTTAGGATTCTCTTTTTGTCATTGTATTTTAATTATGATGTGTCTTGGTGTGGATCTTTTTGGGTTGATCTTCATTGGGATCCTCTGTGCTTCCTGGACTTGCTTGACTTTTTCTCTCATTACGTTAGGAAAATTTTCTGTCATTACTTTTACAAACAGGTTTTCTATCCCTTGCTCCTCTTCTTTTCTTTCTGGCATCCCTATGCTATGGATGTTATTACATTTCATGTTGTTATGCAGCTCTCTTAAAGCCTCTTCATTGTTTTTCAGTCTTTTTTCATTCGTTGCACTGTCTGGAAATTTTTTTCTACATTGTACCCTAGCTTGCTGATCCAATGCTCTGCTTCATTTAGTCTGCTTTTGATTCCTTCTACTGTGATCTTCACTTCATAAATTGTATTCTTCATTTCTTCCTGACTCTTACTGATAGTTTCTATGTCCTTTTTAATGCTGGTATAGTTCTCAGTAAGCTCCTTGTAGCTTCCATGAGTTCTTTGTAGTTCCCCCTGAGTTCTCTGTAGTTTTCTCTGAGCTTCATGAACTCATTGAGATTACTTATAGCCATTATTTTGGATTTCATCTGATAGTTTGCTTGCTTTGATTCCATTGATCACTCTTGAGAATTTCTCCTTTCCTTTCAATGTGGTGTCTTTTCTTCATCTTCTTGTTTGTTTATACTTCTTAGATTGATCTACTTTGACTTCCTGCCTTCATACTGTGACCTTCTATGGCAGGAGTCTTGTGGAATTCAGTGGTGCAGACACCTTGATCTCCTGAACTTGATTCTCTTGGGATGCCCTTTATGCTGTTTCTTTGGGCTGTCTGGTTGTATTTTGGTTTTAGTTTTTGTTGTGTTGCTCTTTGGTGGGATCTTCTGTCCAGCTAGCTGACTGAGAGTCACTCCGCCCACTACATCTTATAAACTATTGTTGAACTGCTGCTAAAACAAAACCACCAGCCCAGGCAAAAACCCGCACCCACAATGATAACTCCCACCCTCAATCACAGAATCAACTGTAAATGAGCCAATATTAATAAGAATGTAAAGAGATTGAGACCATTATAATAAAGGAAAAACAAATAAGAACTGACTAACTGAAAGAAAAATAATTTTTGAGAGGACAGGGGGAAGAGCAATAATATTAGTGAGTAGGGGTAGGCAATGATAAAGAAAGTAAAATTTAGAAGCAAGATGGCGGAGGAGTAAGTGGAAGCTACACTAACTTCCTCCTAGAACTAGTCTGGATTTACAATGTAATTTTGGAGAAATCATCTGGAATAACCAACCAAACACCAGCTGGAGAGAAGTCTTATAACCATGGAGAGACAGAAAAAGCCGCTACATCACAACGTGACCGGTAGGGAGTGCGGAGACCCGGAAGGGCTGGCTGGCGTCACACGGGTAGCAGCTGAAGGGACTGAGAAACAGCTCAGCAGCCGGGGATTCCCCCTGAGAAGGGCAGGATCTAAACCCCCAGCTGAGCTTCCCAGCCTACAGCAACAGAGTGGAAAGTAAAATAGTATCCAGCTGAGAAAAGCGAAAAGCCACAGGGTTTCTTGCTAGCCGGAGAGAAACAGCTGGAGAAAAAGAGCTCTTAAGCGGATCACATATGAAAATATTCTGCCCCCACTTACCCTGGGCACAAGCAGAGGGAAGACAGAGAGGACTGGAAATGCTTGGGGAGAGTTTGGTGTGGTGGCTTTGAGGGGAAAGCTGGGGAAGCAGCCGGCTGGGTCCCAGTGCTGACTCATCAACACACTGCAGGCAGACCATTCCCGGCCAAGTGGCGTCAGCCTGAGGGGAAGCAAAGGCCCTGCCGACAGGAATTAAGCTGCCACACCCACGGTCCTTAAGCCTGACAGCTAATCACAGATTGAATAGATTAACAACTAAAGAAGCCAGACAAAGGCAGTAGATCCCTGGAAGTCTCCAACAGGCTGCCTAGGCCCAGACTGGTACAGGATTTGACACCACCAGGGGCAGATACAGGAAGTGCAGATCATTCTAAGAAGCACCAAAAAACAATAGGAGTCACAAAAATGGGGAGACAGAGAAACAACCCCCCATCGAAAGGAAAGGTAGAGTCCCCAGAAAGAGTGCTAAATGAAATAGAGGGGAGCCAACTATCAGATAAGGAATTGAAAGCATGGATTATGGAGAAGCTCAATGAGCTCAGTGGAAACTACAAAGAACTCCAGAAAAACTACAGTGAACTCCAGAAGAACTATAAGGAACTTACTGAGAATTATACCAGCATCAAAAAGGACATGGAAGCTATCAATAAGAGCCAGGAGGAAATGAAGAATACGATCTCTGTGAGGTTGCCTCTCATTCGTGCCCCCAACTGGGGACCTGATGTGCAACTGACTGGGAATTGAACCAGCGACACTTCGCTCGCAGGCCAACACTCGATCCACTGAGCCACAGCAGCCAGGGCCAAGAATACAATCTCTGAATTGAAGAACACAGTAGAAGGAATTAAAAACAGGCTAGAGGAAGCAGAAGATCAGATCAGCGAGCTGGAGGACAATGTAGACAAAAACTCACAGACAGTGCAACAAAATGAAAAAAGACTGAACAAGACTGAAGAGGCTCTAAGACAGCTGCAGGACAACATGAAACGTAATAATATCCATATCATAGGAATTCCAGAAGGAGAAGAAGAAGAGCAAGGGATAGAAAACCTCTTTGAAAAAATAATGACAGAAAACTTCCCTAACATGAGGAGAGAAAGAATCATGCAAGTCCAGGAAGCACAGAGGGTCCCAATGAAGATGAACCCCAACAGGCCCACTTCAAGACACATCATAATTAAAATGCCAACATTCAAAGACAAAGAGAGAATCCTAAAAGCAGCAAGAGAGGAACAACTAATAACATACAAGGGAGCTCCAATAAGGCTATCATCAGATTTCTCAGCAGAAACACTACAAGCCAGAAGGGAATGGCAAAATATATTCCAAGCAATGAAAAACAAAGGCCTACAACCAAGAATACTCTATCCAGCAAGGCTCTCATTCAAAATGGAAGGTGAAATAAGGAGTTTCCAAGACAAAAGAAGGCTAAAAGAATACATCTCCACCAAACCAGCATTGCAAGAGATGCTAAAGGGTCTGCTTTAAGAAGATGAAGAGGGAGAAATCATCTGGAACAACCAACAAACACTAGCTGGAAAGAAGTCTTATAACCATGGAGAGACAGAAAAAGCCGCTACATCACAACGTGACCGGTAGGGAGTGCGGAGACCCGGAAGGGCTGGCTGGGCTCACATGGGTGGCAGCTGAAGGGACTGAGAAAAAGCTCAGCAGCCGGGGATTCCCCCTGAGAAGGGCAGGGTCTAAACCCGCAGCTGGGCTTCCCAGCCTACAGCAACAGAGTGGAAAGTAAAACAGTATCAGCTGTGAAAAGTGAAAAGCCACAGGGTTTCTTGCTAGCCGGAGAGAAACAGCAGGAGAAAAAGAGCTCTTAAGTGGATCACATACGAAAATATTTTGGCCACCACTTACCCTGGGCTCAAGCAGAGGGAAGGCAGAGAGGACTGGAGACACTTGGGGAGAGTTTGGCACGGTGGCTTTGAGGGGAGAACTGGAGGAGCAGCCGACTGGGTCCCAGTGCTGACTCATCCCCAGTACTGCGGGTAGACCATTCCCCTCCAAGTGGCGTCAGCCTGAGCGGAAGCAAAAGCCCTGCCGACAGGAATTAAGCTGCCACACCCACAGTCCTTAAGCCTGACAGTTAATCACAGATTGAGCAGATTAACAATCAAAGAAGACAGACAACAGCAGTAGATCCCTGGAAGTCTCCAACAGGCTGCCTAGGGCCAGACTGGTACATGATCTGACGCCACCAGAGGCAGATCCAGGAAGTGCAGATCATTCTAGGAAGCACCAACAATAGGAGTCAAAAAAATGGGGAGACAGAAAAACAACCTCCCATCAAAAGGAAAGGTAGAATCCCCAGAAAGAGTGCTAAGTGAAATAGAGGGGAGCAAACTATCAGATATGGAATTGAAAGCATGGATTATGGAGAAGCTCAATGAGCTCAGCGGAAACTACAAAGAACTCTAGAAAAACTACAGTGAACTCCAGAAGAACTATAAGGAACTTACTGAGAATTATACCAGCATCGAAAAGGACATGGAAGCTATCAATAAGAGCCAGGAGGAAATGAAGAATACGATCTCTGAATTGAAGAACACAGTAGAAGGAATTAAAAACAGGCTAGAGGAAGCAGAAGATCAGATCAGCGAGCTGGAGGACAATGTAGACAAAAACTCACAGACAGTGCAACAAAACAAAAAAAGACTGAACAAGACTGAAGAGGCTCTAAGACAGCTGCAGGACAACATGAAATGTAATAATATCCGTATCATAGGAATTCCAGAAGGAGAAGAAGAAGAGCAAGGAATAGAAAACCTCTTTGAAAAACTAATGACAGAAAACTTCCCTAACATGAAGAGAGAAAGAATCATGCAAGTCCAGGAAGCACAGAGGGTCCCAATGAAGATGAACCCCAACAGGCCCACCTCAAGACACATCATAATTAAAATGGCAACAATCAAAGACAAAGAGAGGATCCTAAAAGCAGCAAGAGAAAAACAACTAATAACATACAAGGGTACTCCAATAAGGCTATCATCAGACTTCTCAGCAGAAACACTACAAGCCAGAAGGGAATGGCAAAAAATATTCCAACCAATGAAAAACAAAGGCCTACAACCTAGAATACTATACCCAGCAAAGCTCTCATTCAAAATGGAGGGTGAAATAAGGAGCTTCCAAGACAAAAGAAGGTTAAAAGAATACATCTCCACCAAACCAGCAATGCAAGAGATGCTAAAGGGTTTGCTCTAAGAAGATAAAGAAACAGAGAGAGACAGAGAAGAACACGAGTACAAAGGGGAAAAATGACAATGAATAAGTACTTATCAGTAATAACCTTAAATGTAAATGGATTAAACGCTCCAATTAAAAGACATAGGGTAGCTGAATGGATTAGAAAGAATGACCCACATATATGCTGTCTACAAGAGACCCACCTTAGAACAAAAGATCTACACAGACTGAAAGTAAAGGGATGGAAAAAAGTATTTCAAGCAAATGGGCATGAAAAAAAAGCCGGGGTAGCAATACTTATATCAGACAAAACAGATTTCACAGCAAAGGCCATAAAAAGACACAAAGAAGGGCATTTCATAATACTTAAGGGAAAAATCCATCAAGAAGATATAACCCTTATAAATATATATGCACCAAACTTAGGAGCACCCAAATATACAAGGAAACTTTTGAAAGACTCCAAGAAAGATATAGACAACAACACACTCATAGTAGGGGATTTTAACACCCCATTGTCAACAATGGACAGATCTTCGAAGCAAAGAAACACCAAAGATATTGAGGCACTGAACAACACTCTAGATCAAATGGACTTAGTCGATATATATAGAAGTTTTCACCCCAAAGAAGCAAAATATACATACTTCTCAAGTGCACATGGAACATTTTCAAAGATAGACCACATGGTAGGACACAAAACAAGCCTTAACAAATTCAAGAAAATTGAAATTATATCAAGCATCTTCTCAGATCACAATGGCTTAAAATTGGAAATCAACCTCAAGGAAAAAATTCAAAAACATTCAAACTCATGGAGAATGAATAACTTGCTCTTAAATAATGAATGGGTTAACAATGACATCAAGGAAGAAATCAAAAAGTTTCTGGAAACTAATGATAATGAACACACAACAACCCAAAACCTATGGGATACAGCGAAAGCAGTCCTAAGAGGAAAGTTCATAGCAATACAGGCCTACCTAAAAAAGCTAGAGGAATATCTAATAAAAAATTTAACCCTACAGCTACAAGATCTAGAGGAAGAACAACAAGCAAAGCCCAGATCAAGTAGAAGGAAGGAAATCATCAAGATCAGAGCAGAATTAAATGACATAGAGTCTAAACTAACAATTCAAAAGATCAACAAAAGTAGGAGCTGGTTCTTTGAAAAAATAAACAAAATTGATAAGCCTTTAACCAGGCTCATCAAGAAAAAAAGAGAGAGGACCCAAATAAATAAAATCAGAAACGAAAGAGGAGAAATCACAACTGATACCACCGAAATACAAAGGATTATAAGAAATTATTAGGAACAACTGTATGGCTAGAAATTTGACAACCTAGAGGAAATGGACAGATTCCTGGAAAACTATAGTCTGCCCAAACTGAATCAAGAAGAAGCAGAAAGTCTGAATAGACCAATAACAGCTAGTGAAATTGAAGCAGTAATCAAAAAACTCCCAGCACACAAAAGCCCTGGACCGGATGGCTTCACAAGTGAATTCTACAAAACATTTAGGAAAGAACTAACTCCTATCCTTCTCAGACTATTCCAAAAGATACAAGAAGAGGGAAGACTGCCAAACTCATTCTATGAAGCCAGTATAACCCTAATTCCAAAACCAGGTCAAGACACAACAAAGAAAGAAAACTACAGGCCAATATCGCTGATGAACATAGATGCTAAAATCCTCAACAAAATATTGGCAAACCGGATCCAGCAACACATTAGAAAGATCATACACCACGATCAAGTAGGATTCATCCCAGGGATGCAAGGATGGTTTAATATTCGCAAATCAATAAACGTAATACACCACATAAACAAAATGAAAGACAAAAACCACATGATAATATCAATAGATGCAGAAAAAGCATTTGATAAAGTACAACACCCATTTATGATAAAAACTCTCAGCAAAATGGGAATAGAGGGAGCATACCTCAACATAATAAAGGCCATATATGAGAAACCTGAAGCCAACATCATACTCAATGGGCAAAAACTGAGAGCATTCCCCCTGAGATCAGGAACAAGACAAGGATGTCCGCTCTCCCCACTCCTATTCAACATAGTCTTGGAAGTTCTAGCCACCGCAATCAGACAAGAAAGAGAAATAAAAGACATCCAAATTGGAAAAGAGGAAGTAAAACTGTCATTATTTGCAGATGACATGATAGTGTACATAGAATACCCTATAGACTCCACAAAAAAACTACTCGACCTAATAAGTGAATTCGGCAAAATAGCAGGATACAAAGTCAATATTAAGAAATCAAAGGCATTTTTATACATCAACAATAAAAACTCAGAGATAGAAACTGAAAGAAAAATTCAATTTACCATAGCAACAAGAAAAATAAAATACCTAGGAATAAACTTAACCAAGGAGGTAAAAGACCTGTACTCAGAAAACTACAGAACACTGAATACAGAAATTAAAGAAGATACAAATAAATGGAAGCATATACCATGCTCATGGATGGGAAGAATCAACATCATTAAAATGTCCATACTACCCAAAGCAATTTATAGATTCAATGCAATCCCTATTAAAATACCAGCAACATATTTCACAGACCTAGAACAAATACTTCAAAAATTTATATGGAACCAAAAAAGAGCCCGAATAGCCACAGCAATTTTGAGGAAGAACACAGTAGGAGGAATCACAATACCTGATATCAAACTATACTACAAGGCCACGGTAATCAAAACAGTCTGGTACTGGCATAAAAACAGACATATAGATCAATGGAACAGAATAGAGAGCCCAGAAATAAACCCAGGTTCATATGGTCAACTAATATTTGACAAAGGGGGAAAGAACATCAAATGGAGTGAAAAGAGCCTCTTTAACAAATGGTGTTGGGAGAACTGGACAGGGACATGCAAAAAAATGAAACTAGACCACCAACTTACACCATACACCAGAATAAACTCAAAATGGATCAAAGACTTAAATGTAAGCCGTGATACCATAAAAGTCCTAGAGGAAAAAATAGGCAGGAAAATTTCAGATATCCCACATAGCAACATTTTCACTGATATATCTCCTAAGGCAAGGGAAATAAAGGAAAGAATAAACAAATGGGACTACATCAAACTAAAAAGTTTCTGCTCAGCTAAAGAAAACATCAGCAAGATGCAAAGGAAACCAACCATATGGGAAAATATATTCGCCAATGACATCTCAGACAAGGGATTGATCTCCAAAATATATAAAGAACTCATACGACTCAACACCAAGAAGACAGACAACCCAACTAAAAAATGGGCAAAGGACCTGAACAAACACTTCTCCAAAGAAGACATACAGAGGGCCCATAGACATATGAAAATATGCTCAACATCACTAGCCATCAGAGAGATGCAAATTAAAACCACAATGAGATACCACCTCACACCAGTCAGAATGGCCATAATCAACAAATCAACAAACAACTTGTGCTGGAGAGGATGCGGAGAAACGGGAACCCTGGTGCATTGCTGGTGGGAATGCAGACTGGTGCAGCCACTATGGAAAACAGTTTGGAATTTCCTCAAAAAACTAAAAATGGAACTGCCTTTTGAACCAGCAATTCCATTACTGGGATTATATCCGAAAAATCCTGAAACACCAATTCAAAAGAACCTATGCACTCCAATGTTCATAGCAGCACTATTTACAACAGCCAAGTGCTGGAAACAACCTAAATGCCCATCTGTAGATGAGTGGATCAAAAAACTGTGGTACATTTACACAGTGGAGTACTATGTAGCAGAAAGAAAGAAGGAACTTCTACCATTTGCAACAACATGGATGGAACTAGAGAGAATTATGCTTAGCGAAATAAGCCAGGCAACGAAAGAAAAATACGTTATGCTGTCACCTATTACAGGAAACTAATGAACAACACAAACAAATGAGCAAAATTGAACCAGAGGTATGTAAACAAGGAGTAGACTAACAGTAACAAGGGGGGAGGGGGGAGGGAGAAAAGGGGGTAAGAAGCGGAAGTGTCAAATCAAAGAACATGTATAAATGACCCACAGACATGGGCAACTGAGTGGGGACAGAATGTGGGGGAAGGGAGGGGCAGGATACAGGGAAGCAAGAGGGGAAAAAAAAAGTGAGACAACTGTAATGGAAAAACAAACAAAAAAATTTTTTTAGTGGGGGAAAATGAAAATATGAAGAATGGAAATGCCAGTTCAGTGAATATTAGGACAAAGATTTTCCTTCACGTTGTATATTTTTCTCCCTATTTGATCTCTCCAGTTTGGCATTCTAAACAAGTAAGTAATGACTTAAGTTTCTTTGCATAGAACTAATAAGACCAGTTGTTAATAGAGGTTCCTTTTTCTGACCAAGCCTTTGACTGGAATGTCAAGCCTAAAGGAGACATGCTTGGGCTCAGGTTGTTACCAAAAAGCCCTAAGGAACTGGGAATGACTTTCAAAGGTAATAAAAGCCCGCAAAATAAAAGGCCTGCTGCCATGGTTGGTTGTGCGGTCCATAGCAATCTCTCCAGGGAAAGAACGAAGGTTGTTTTCCTGAAAGATGGCTAGAAGGGACCTTAAGGCACAATGGAAAACCAGAAAGACTTGGAAAGGACAGGTGTGTACAGGCAAGGATGAATGCCAGGTATGTGGCCCAGCTTCTGTGCCCTGAAGAGCAGACTGAGGGCCACCCTAAATGTTCCTTGCATAAGTTCCAGCAAAGCAGAACTAAAGATCATAAGTGATCATTTGCTGCTCTTGTTATGTTTATGCAAATGAACAGGATAAATTAAAAATGGACTTAATGTAGTCCCTTTAAAGACAAGGAGAGTAATCTTAGGGAGAAAAATCATTATTCAAGGAAAATCACAATGATCAGTGGCAGACTGTAAAGTAGGTCAGCTAACCGTCTTAAAAGTTTCTTCTCACTTAAAAAATGGTTTCACTTGAAAATTAAACAATATCTGTGATATCACCAAAGAGATTCAAGTTGCAGGCAAGTAGAATGTCAAGTGCCTTGCAACTGGATGTCTTCCCAATAAGACAGTCTTACAGATTTAGAGACTTGTTTGTTGGTTATGTTACATAAATTAACATGTGTTTTCTGTTTTCAAAGGGCATAAGCCTATGACCGCATTACCTCAGTGATTGTCTGTACGCATAAGCCTCACTTAATCCTCTCTGCAGCGCTGCCTCCTGAGACTCAACGGTTTGGCTGAACTAAATGGCTGGGTTGGTGAAGAATAGGGTGGTCTGTGGGCTTCACTTTAAAACTGAATTCTCTTTTCTATCCTAATGGCTTAGACAGAAAGGGCCCAGAGGTCTGAGAAGGGGGAAACATAAACTATTTCCCTCAGCCCAAACTAAATATAATGGGCAAAAGGGTTTTGGACAGGCGAGATGTGCCTAGCACACCTTCCTCCAAAGAAGCCCTTTTATTTATTTATTTATTTTTTTTCTCCTAATGTGGAACATTGAAAAATTAATCCCTGCCTTTTGTCACCTAGTAGTTATGGATTGAATGATGCTTTTTAACCCTTTTTGCCAAATCTGTTGCCCCCAGAACACAACAAGGATGCCAACCTGCTAAACCAAGCACGCCGTTGTCCGGAGACAGCCAACTGGCCTGGAGTCTGCACAATCCTTCCCCATGTGGGAAGGCCACCCTCCCCTCCACACCCCCACTATTATTAGGGATTTCTGGACCCAAGGGTAGGTAGGACGACGACCATGTCCATCTTGAAGCAGCTAGAGGAGCTTGAGACCTTCGCCCATTGTCCTTTACAAGATTACAAAGGGTCTTAATATCTGAGAGGGAGGGATAGTTATTTTTTACGAACCATGGGTACGGACTTGGGGGGGGGGATGCTGGGGGAGGGAGATACTGGGTGGAGGGGAGTAAAGGGGGAAAAATTGGAACTACTGTAACAACATAATCAATAAAATATACTTAAAAAAAAAAGAAGATGAAGAAACAGAGAGAGACAGAGAGGAACATGAGTACAAAGGGGGAAAATGACAATGAATAAGTACTGAAAGAAAGAAGGAACTTCTACCATTTGCAACAACATGATTGGAACTAGAGAGAATTATGCTTAGCGAAATAAGCCAGGCAACAAAAGAAAATTACCTTATGCTATCACCTGTTACAGGAAACTAATGAACAACACAAACAAATGAGCAAAATTGAACCAGAGGTATGTAAACAAGGAATAAACTAACAGTAACAAAGGGGGAGATGGGAGGGAGAGAAGTGGTAAGAAGGGGAAGGGTCTAGTCAAAGAACATGTGTGGATGACCCATGGATGTGGACAGCTGGGTGGAGACTGAATGTGGAGGAGGGGGTCAGGGTGCAGGGAAGCAAGAGGGGGAAAAAAGTGAGACAACTGTCATGGAAAAACAAACAAACAGAAAATTTTTTAGTGGGGGTAAAAAATAAAAATATAAAGAATAGAAATGCAAGTTCAGTGAATATTAGAAGGACAAGGATTTTCCTTCACAGTGTATATTTTTCTCCCTATCTGATCCCTCCAGAATTTGGCATTCTAAAGAAGTAAGTAATGACCTAACTTTCTTTGCATAAAACTAATAAGACCAGTTGTTAATAGAGGTTTTTTTTCTTTTTTTCTTTTTTAACTAAGACTTTGAATGGAATGTCATGCCTAAAGGAGACATGCTTGGGCTTTGGTTGTTACCAAAAAGCCCTGAGCAACTGGGACTGACTTTCAAAGGTAATAAAAGTCCACGAGATAAAAGGCCTGGTACCTTGGATGGATGAGCGGTCCATAGCAATCTTTCCAGGGAAGGAACGAAGGTTGTTTTCCTGAAAGATGGCTAGAAGGGACCTTAAGGCACAATGGAAAACCAGGAGGACCTGGAAAAGACAGGTGCTTACAGGCAAGGCTGAATGCCAGGTATGTGGATCTGCTTCTGTGCCTTGAAGGGGAGACTGAAGGTCACCCTAAATGTTCCTTGCGTAAGTTCCAGCAAAGCAGAACTAAAGATCATAAGTGATCATTTGCTGCTCTTGTTGTGTTTATGCAAATGAACAGGATAAATTAAAAATGGACTTAATGCAGTCCGTTTAATGACAAGGAGGGTAATCTTAGGGAGAAAAATCACGATTCAAAGAAGATCACAATGCCCAGTGGTAGACTATAAAGTAGTGCAACTAACCGTCTTTCAAGTTCCTTCTCATTTAAAATTTGTTTTCATTTGAAAGTTAAACTATGTCTGTGGCATTATCAAAGATGTTTAATTTACAGGCAAGAAGAATGTCAAATGCCTTGCAACTGGATGTCTTTCCAATAAGACAGTCCTATAGATTTAGAGACTTGTATGTGGGTTATGTTACATAAATTAACATGTGTTTTCTGTTTTCATAGGGCATAAGCCTAGGATCTCATTACCTGAGTGATTGTCTGTGCATATAGGCCTCACTTAATCCTGTCTGCATTGCTGCCTCCTGAGACTCAATGGTTTGGCTGAACTAAGTGGCTGGGTTGGTGAAGAACGGGGTGGTCTGTGGGCTTCACTTTAAAACTGGTTTCTCTTTTCTATCCTAATGGCTTGGACAGAAAGACCCCAGAGGCCTGAGAGGGGGGAAACCTAAAATATTTCCCTCAGTCCAAACTAGGTATAATGGGCAAAAGGGTTTTGGACAGGTGAGATGTACCTGGCATACCTTCCTCCAAAGAAGCCCTTATTTTCCCTAATGTGGGACATTGAAAAATTAATACCTGTTTTTTGTCATCTAGTGGTTACGGATTGAATGATGTCCTTTAACCCTGTTGCCCCAGAATACAACAAGGATGCCAGCCTGTTAAACCAAGCATGCCATTGTCCAGAGACAGCCAACTGACCTGGAGTCTGCACAATCCTTCCCCATGTGGGAAGGCCAGCCTCCCTTACACCTCCACTCTTATTAGGGATTTCTTGACCCACGGGTAGGTAGGACAACAGCCATGTCCAGCTTGAAGCAGCTAGAGGAGCTCGAGACCTTCGTCCATTGTCCTTTATAAGATTGTAAAGGGTCTTAAGTCTGAGAGGGAGGGATTGTTATTTTTTATTGTTAAACTATTTAACTAATTAATTATTTTTAAAAAAGAAGAAGAAGAATATATGAAGGGGTGAGGCAGGAGAGCTTGTATGTACGACCCATGGGCATGGACTTGGAGAGGGGATTGTTGGGGAAGGGGGGTGCTGGGTGGAGGGGAGCAAAGGGGAAAAAATTGGAACTATTGTAACAATATAATCAATAAAATATACTTAAAAAAAAATCCCCTCCCCTTCTGCTCTCATAGCATTTAAAACATGCCTTTACTTTAGACCTTAGTGCTTTGTGGATTTCTTTTTGTTTGTTCATTTATTTTCAGTCTATCTCTCCCCATGTCTTATGGGTTAAGGAAGGAAAATACCCATGTAATTTTTATCTTTTATTTCTTCAGCATATTTCTCTCTTTGGTGGCAGAAAATAAACTCATATTAGCATAAGTAAAACAAAACAGGCAACAGAAGTAGGGCTCTTTACAGGGCTCTCTTTACTCCATGTCATGAGTTGGCCCCTTTGAATAAATCGGCCTCATTCCCTCTATTGTAGGTGGCTCCAGCACTCACCTAGAATAAGTCACTGAACTGCTTCAAGCCTCAGTTTCCATATCTGTGAAGTGGAAAAATAATAATACCTCCCCTATTAAGTTGTGTAAAGAGTACATAAGATAATGTATGTAAGGAACTCACAGCAGTGCCTGATACATAAAATATGCTCAATATTAGGCTTTTTTTGTTTTGTTTTATTTCATTAGTTTTTTAAATGGAGGAGGTAGGGAGGTAAGTATGATTGCAGACAATTCTAGGCTTAAAACATCCAACTTAGTGACCCCAAAAGACTGAGGGAACATTTATATCCCAGCATCTATAACAATTTTCCAGCATACACAACTTTGTGGAGGCAGTCTGATTAGCTAAGACTTATTAAGGGTCACTATAGGCCAGGCTTTCTATGTGTTACCTCAGTTAATTTTCACCACAACTCTATGATGTCAGTGCTATTTTAATCCTCATTTTACAGATGAGCAAAACAAGACTTAGAGAAGCTTAGAACAGAAGGTGAAAAGATTGGCAACCTTTTTCTATGAAGAACTAAACAGTAAATGTCTTAGGATCTGCAGGCTATATGGTCACTGTCACAATTAACTGACATTGTGTGGTAGCATGAAAGCAACAGTAGATGATGTGTAAACAAATGAACAGGGTTCCATGCTAATAAAACTTTTCTATGGGCAAAAAAAAAAAAAGTAAAATTTATATCATATATAAAAAAGGGAGGGATGAAGGAAGAATGAAATGAGTGGGGAAACATGTATTATTAGGTTTAAACAGAAGTTATAAAATATGTATGTACATATGTATGTATATATATAGTGTGTGAGAGAACAAACTCATAAAATAAGGAAGATAAATAAGAAGAAAAAATAGGAACCAAATCAGGGAAAGAGTTTCACCTCATCAACAACCTATGAGCTAAGATTAATATAGGTGGGATGGGAGTAGGAGGTACAAAAGGAAGAAAGAGAAGCTTAAGAGATGTCTGGAGGAAAGGGAAGTGATTTTGAGATGACTGAGGGAGAAAAAATACTAAGAGTGAGGAATGAAAACCATGCTAAGACAGGGAGAAATTAAAATTTAAAGTGAAAAAGAAGGTACAAATGGAGTAGGAGAGGGAAGTGATAAGAATTGAGACTTGAAATAGCAAAATAGTGAACATCGGTGAATAAAGTTTCAGGAATGCCATAACTACCACCATATCACACTCAGTGGGCACCAATTGATCAAGGTAGAGAGAGAATAAGTGTATTTTATGAATCATAAAAAGAATGTGAGGTAACTAATGATAAGAAAAATGGTATGGAGAGGCTAGAGAGGTGAGAAATAATGAGTACAGATGGGAAATGAGTCATAGCAAGAGAGAAGATAGAATTTAAAACACAAATAAGAAGAGGTAATCGGATGGTAAAATTAAATGAGAAATGGGAGGAGAAAAATATGAGATTTGAAATAAACTATAATATAAAGACTAGTTACTTAAAATGCACAGACTAGGAGGACAAGAAATGACTTTTGAAAGGATATGCAGGAGACAACTCCTTTAGAAGATCACAGTGGAATTCGTCTCCATAGTATCTGGTTTTTACCACTTTCTTGTCTTTCTAGATCTGCCCCTGGTGACACCAGATCACATCCCAGTCTGGGTCTAGGCAGCCTGTTTGAGACTATCAGCGTTCTGCCTGTGGGTGTCTCAGTTTTTACTCTAGTCACTGCAGTCAAGCTTAAGCACCATGGGGTGGGGCCCAGTAATTCCTTCAGGTGGGCCTATTGCTTCCCTTCTGGCTGATGCCACTTGGAGGGGAGTGGTCTGCTTAAAAGATTTCTCCTGCAGCACCAGTGATGAGTGAGCACTGGGGTCCCATCCACTGCTCCCCCAGCTCTCCCCCACCTTGACACCACACATGCACATCAAACTCTCCACAAGCATCTTCAGTTCACTCTGCCCTCCCTCTGCCTGAGTCCAGGGCAAAAAGTTGCAAATGCAATCCTGTGCGCCCTTCCATCAAGAATCTCCCTGCACCTCCAGCTGTTCCTCCCTTCAAGCACCGCCTGCCTGTGGGAGCCCAGCCAGCTCTCCTGCATCTCCTCTGAGATCCCCAGCAGACAAGTTGTGATGAAGTGGCCTCCTCCATCCAACCGCAGCTACAAGCTTCTCTCCAGCCACTGTCCAGTTGGTTATCCAGGTGATTTCTCCAGAATTAAGCCAAAATTCCAGACTGGTCCTGGGAGGGGGCCAGCTCAGACTCCACTCAGTCTTCTGCCATTTTGACTCCCCTCTATTTTGTTCATTAGATTCCTCTTATAAATGGGATCTCATGGAATAGATTGACAGCTGTCAGAGGGAGTGGGGGACAGGGGAAATGGTGGAAAGAAGAGGAAGTAACTAATCAAAGAACATGTATGAGTGACCCATGGACATGGACAATGGTGTGGGTTTGACTGTGGGAGCAAAGGTGGCCTGGGTGGAGGAGAGCAAAGGGGAAGAAACTGAGACTATAATAGAATAAACAAGAATAATAGAAAAAAACACCAAATTATAGGGAGGTAAATGGTGACAGGAGACTTGATTTGGGGTAATGAGCACACAATACAATGTACGGTTGATTACGGAATTGCTCACCTGAAACCTGTATGTTTATTTACCAATATCACCCCAAATAAGTTCCATAAAATAAGTAAATAATATTAAAAAGTAACAAACACTACCCCAGCCACCTGAGTTAACTTGTATAACATAACCATACAGCTGACATCTGAAACCAAATGAAACAGGCTTGCATATGGCATATTGCCTTCACATTCTATGTGTTCCAAAGGGGGTGATGCATACATTGTAGTCATTACTTAGACATTGCATCAAATTGCACTGAGACTCATAGTAAGAAAGTTATTCTATTTTCAGTTCTTTTTCAATAATGTCAATATAAAAGTCTCAGTCTGGTGCTAATACCTTGAATACTTTTCTACTATTGCCTAATCTTCTATTTCAACTAAAAAGACAGCAGACTTAAGATATAGAACCTTCAGTAAGCAAGAAAAGAACAACATCGTTTCTTTTTCTCAGTGTTTGATTTGACAATTACCTTCTATTTATGTTATTGCTGATGATTTATGGCAGTGATATAGAGAAATAAGAACCCTCAGACATTCATGATGGGATTGTGAAATGATGCAGCCACTTTGGAAACCAGTTCAACAGTACCTCAGAAGGCTAAATATTCCACTCCTAGGTGTGTTCCCAAGAGAAATGAAAACACACACACACACACACACACACACACACACACCAAAAAAACTTGTACACAAATGTTCATAGCAGCAATATTTACAAAGTCCAAAAAGTCCAACCCATATGTCCATCAAATGATGAATGAATAAATAAGATGCAGTGTATCCATACAATGGGATATTATTTGGCAATAAAAGAAATTAAGTACTGGTACATACTACAACATGGATGAACCTTTAGAACAGTGAACTGTGAACCTTGCAAAAATACAAAAGATCACAAACTTTATTAATTCCATGTATATGAGAAATACAGAATAAGAAAATTCATAGAGACATAAAGCCAATTAGTAGTTACCAGAAGCTGAAGGAAGGAGCAAAAGGGGAGTGACTGCTTGGTGGGTACAGGTTTTCCTTTTTGGGGTAATGAAAATGTTCCAAAGTTAGTGAGTGATATGATGATTGCACAATTCTGTGAACATACTAAAAGCCTCTGCATTGCACATCTTTATAGTGTGTTTGAATTATATGAGAATACAACTGCTATTATTTAAATGAAAAATAAATAATAAATGCATTTAAGTTTATGACAAGGATAGATTTAAAAAAATTTTTTTAAGTTAGCTATAGTAGCGTAGCCTTATTCTAAGAATGCTGGTGCGAATATGGAAATGACTGGAGTTTGGTAAACACTACCTCGATTGTCCTGGCTCAAGTTCACTTAACACACAAACAAAAAATGATATTAATAACAGAGGTGGCTCATAGGTAGAAGGAGCCTCACCACCTCCACGTTGCCAAGATAAGGCATCTCTTTAGTTGCTTAAAAGTCTCAAGTTTTTTACTTAAATGTCAGTTTCTAGAGTGTAGAAATAATGAATTATAAGTCTTATGTGAAGTGCTATCTACTTTGTAGCCTATTACTTCAAAATGTTCTTGGATGGGAAGAATCAACATCATCAAAATGGCCATACTACCCAAAGCAATTTACAGATTCAATGCAATCCCTATTAAAATACCAATGACATATTTCACAGACCTAGAACAAATACTCCATAAATTCATATGGAACCAAAAAAGACCCCGAATAGCAAAAGCAATCTTGAGACAGAAGAACACAGCAGGAGGAATCACAACACCAGATATCAAACAATACTACAAAGCCACTGTGATCAAAACAGTCTGGTACTGGCATAAGAACAGACATATAGATCAGTGGAACAGAATAGAGAGTCCAGAAATAAACCCAGGCCTCTATGGTCAACTAATATTTGATAAAGGAGGAAGGAACATAAAATGGAGTGAGAAGAGCCTCTTTAACAAATGGTGCTGGGAGAACTGGATAGGGACCTGCAAAAAAATGAAACTAGACCACCAACTTACACCACACACAAGAATAAACTCAGGATGGATCAAAGACTTAAATGTAAGCCGTGACACCATAAAAGTCCTAGAGGAAAACATAGGCAAGAAAATATCAGATATTTCACGTAACAATCTCTTCACGGATACATCTCCTAAAGCAAGAGAAATAAAGGAAAAAATAAATGAATGCGATTACACCAAACTGAAGAGTTTTTGCTCAGCAAAAGAAAACATCAGCAAGATGAAAAGGAAACCAACCATATGGGAAAACATATTTGCCAATGACATCACAGACAGGGGACTGATTTCCAAAATATATAAAGAGCTGATACGACTCAACATCAAGAAAACAAACAACCCAATTAAAAAATGGGCAAGGGACCTGAACAAACACTTCTCCGAAGAGGACATACAGAAGGTCCATAGACACATGAAAAAATGCTCAACATCATTAGCCATCAAGGAGATGCAAATAAAAACCACAATGAGATACCATTTTACACCAGTCAGAATGGCCATCATCAACAAATCAACAAGCAACAAGTGCTGGCGAGGATGTGGAGAAACGGGAACCCTACTGCACTGTTGGTGGGAATGCAGACTGGTGCAGCCACTATGGAGAACAGTATGGAATTACCTCAAAAAACTAAAAATGCAACTGCCTTTTGAACCAGCGACTCCACTACTAGGATTATACCCGAAAAATCTTGAAACACCAATTCAAAAGAACTTATGCACCCCTATGTTCATTGCAGCACTGTTTACAATAGCTAAGTGCTGGAAACAACCTAAGTGCCCATCTGTAGATGAGTGGATCAAAAAACTGTGGTACATTTACACAATGGAATACTATGTAGCAGAAAGAAAGAAGGAACTCCTGCCATTTGCGACAACATGGATGGAACTAGAGAGAATTATGCTTAGTGAAATAAGCCAGGCAAAGAAAGAAAAATACCATATGATATCACCTAATACAGGAAACTAAAGAACAACACAAACAAAGGAACTAAATAGAACAAAGAGCAGAATAGCAGTCAATAGGGGGGAGGGGAGAGGGAGAGAAGGGGGATAAGTAAGGGAAGGGTTTAATTAAAGAGCCTGTATAAAAGACTCATGGACATGGACAACGGAGAGGGATATGATTGCGGGAGAGGGGGTGGGTTGGGTGGGGGAGAGAAATTAGGGGAAAAGGGGACAACTGTAATTGAAAAACCAAAATAAAAAACAAACAACAACAAAAAAACACACTGAATTATTAAAGCAAGTAATTGGTTTTACTCAGACCATCTTTTCTGCCATCTCATGCTACTTTTCTTACCAGTGCTTCTCTTTAACTGACAAGCTAAATGAACTCAGGTAAACTGATGCTGTGATTCAGGCAAGCACTGTAAGCTTGACAGAAATTGTAGTTCTTGAAAAGACAGCCTAAGACAGTGTAGTTGATAATTAGTTATAATAGGGAAGGAAATGCAGAAATGTTTGGGAAAAGATGGTAGAAGATTAAGTCTAAGAAGGTGAATACACTCACCTTGGGGGAAGAACAGATTAGTACAATTTTTTTAAAAGATGCTATTTGAACATAGAGAAGGTCTGCAAATGAGGCCAGAGTGGAAGTTAAAAAAAATAGAACATCTTGACATAGGCCCTAGAGGGAAACTCTGGTAGTGAGTAATTATATCTGTGTGAAGTGTGGGCAGCGAGAGGCACTAATAAAGTTCCCTGCAAACCACAGGTTGGGAACACATTAATCCCCTGACAAAACAATGTCCCCACTGAAGCTGTGAGTAGAGCCTTCACTTAGAAACCCAGACATTAGGCTAAGGACTGTGCTAACAGTTAAATCACTTTAAATGACCCATGGTTTGGAGTTAAACCAAGTATCACTAATCTTGCAAGATAGACAGAAAAGCTGACATTTTCCTTGAAGTCATGATATTCAATGAATGGTGTCAACGTAGTGCCAAAAAACTGCCATGGGAGTGCTTAATAAAATTATTTGATAAATGCATTCAATTATGAATAGTATATATTTAGTTTGAGTCATGATACTTGAAACATGGTTGTGTTCCTAAACAAAGTCTAGGTCTAATACACAGAAGGTTTTCAATGCGTAAATCACTTAACTTTATGTGTTTATATGTGTGTGTGTCTGCTTTAGATATTGTACACAGACTCATGCTTTATGAATAGTAAGTGGCAGAACAATGATTCAAACCCAAGGGGCTACACTTAAAAGCCTAGCTTTTAATCATTACACTATATTTGGGGCCACATAAAAGTGAGTTAGAAAAGGAACCCTTTATCTGTACTCAGAATTTCTGGCTTAGTGATTCAAGCATGGATTAGATTACAGCCCCCAATTCACAGCCTCCCTGGGAGTGACTCTCAAAGCATCCCTTCAACAACTGTACTTTAGTAATCCACCCATTCACCATTAGCTGAGATCATGCACAATAGTGCTGATAATTATTCTCCCTTGAAAATTCTATGATGTTGCCTGGATTAATTCTCATTTCATTTTTTCCCATTTGATTGTTACTGACACAGGAGTTCTATTTCTCCATTTTCCTCTTCCTTTCAAATTAAGATGTTATTGAGGTTTTAAAATAAGAACTAGCAGTGACAGTTTGAAATAAACGGCTGGTGACATATGAGAGAGAAGAATGAGTATTACGTATTCTGCAAATGGGCACTTCTCATATCCTGAAAAAGAGCATAAAGACTGTACCAACTTACAAGGAAGAAAAAATGATCTCACCAACTATTTTCTGTGCTCTTATGCCTCATGCCAGTAAAAGATTTTTAATTTATATAATAATGTATATACTTTAACTTGTTTTATAAATTACACAAGTAATGTATACATTTATCATAAAATAAAATTAAGATTCAGACAAGCAGAAAGGAGATACCCATAATGCCAATTCTGTGACCATTAACATTTTGGTATACAGGTACAATCTTCCAGTTATACCCAGTACATGTGGGTGCATGTATATAAATATGTGATATATATAAAAAAACTTTTAAAAAGGGAATAATTTTTATAACCTATTTTCCCTTATACGAACAAGTATAAAACAGAGATTTTAAACAAAGTAATATTCTTCAAAGAAATTCTAGAAAGCAATCAAATAGTTCAAATTTCAAGATACTAAGTACAGCATGGTGGTTAGCAATTTAACTAGAAGCACATGGACCTGACTTCAAGTTTTAGGTCAGCCACTGGCTGTCCCATCTTAGTAAAATGCTTTAACCACCTTTAACCCTCAATATCTCCATATGTGAAATGGGCATATTGATTATAGTGGACATGTGCTTCTGGTTTTGGTGTTTCTTACTAGCATCCATTTCCAGAAGTTTCAGGTAATAGCACCTTAGTTTTCTTTTGGGGAAACCATTCCTCTTCTGTTCTCAGTCCTTGAGTTGTGGAGGGGCTCACTAAGCCTCCCTTGTAGGTGTAGCCATGAGTGATTAGATATGCATGTGATCCAAGTCAGATCAACAGAGGCAACCCTGGGAACTTGCTGAATAGTTTCTCCCTCAGCAGTTACTACAGAAGGAGGACGCAGGCCTAGATCTATTAGAACAATTACATGGAGAAAACTCAGCTGAGAGCGTGGTCTAATCAGAAGAAAACAGAGCTAAAATATTGAGGCAAGATGGTTGAAATCCTGGATACACCTTTATTTTCTTTGCACTTTATGGTTTTATAAGCCAGTAAATCCCCTTTTATGGTAAAGTATATAAGCTGATGAGCTGAGATTCATTCACTTGCAACTATCTCTTAGGTTGTTATGAAGAGTAAATAAAATAATGCAGTGAAATGCTTCACACAGTACCTGGCATATTTTAAGTTGCCATTAAATATTAGTTGCTACCATCATAATTATTATTAAACACTAACTTGAAATGTATCAGAAGCCTTCATTTTTCTCTAAAAATTTTATATCATGACAAAAAAACAGGCCAGGGAGATCATCAAAAAGCACATATTAATTTAAATATCAGTATCTTATTGCAAATCAGAATTGAAGTTTTTGTACACCATTTAAATTTTTCTAAAAGTTTTCTACTGAAACACCAATTTCTATTGTGTTTCCAACTTCTCTTGCATTTCTTCTAAAACACCAATTTCTAATAACACATTCTTCCTAAAGAATAGTCTGATACCTGCACATTAAGGCTTGTTATTTTGGGGTCAGTGGTCAGGCGACTATGGTCTGTGTACTTTCCACAAAACTGGGAAGAGTAAAAAGCAGAGCCTTTTCAAGCCCAATAAGAGATGCAGGCCCCTGAACAGCAGTGTTATGGACAAAATTCTGCATTTTGAGTACTTGAGAACACTTCCAAATTCCCACAAACTCTTCACTTACCCTCCGCTTTAGAAGAGCTGAAAACAATAGCTTGCTGTGCTTGAGCAGTCATCAAAACTACAGATAGAACATCAGGCATAAAACTTTCCAGAACAATAGTCACACACTCTACAATGCAGTGAAAAGAGTTCTGCCTCATCTATTCCTTCAGCTTTTACTAAGGATAAGGAGATCAGGGGTGGTATAGCACTTGTTATATATGAAAGCTGGGTCTTGATTTCCTCAGGTCATAGCACAAGAAGAGCCTGTCTGAATCTGCATCTTAGCCTTAACTAACATTTGTTGAGTACCTTACGTGACACATACCGTGCCAGCATTTTACCTGCGATATTTCATTTCATTGTTAAATTTAGGAAAATTCTGTCTATCCTGGTGAAAGAGAGAGCTATGAGGAACCTAGGCATCCTCCTTTTTTTTTTTTTTTAATTGTTCTATTACAGTTGTCCCTGTGCTCCTTTGTTGCTCTCCCTTACCCCATGCACTCCCTGCCACAGTTGATACCCACCAATGGGCCATTTATACCTGTTCCTTGGTTAGACCCTTCCCCATCTTTCTCCCCTTATTCCCCTCTGTCACTGTCAGTGTGTTCTTTGATTCCCTGGCTCTCGTTCTATTTTGCTCATTTGTTTGTTTTGTTCATTAGGTTCCTGTGTTAGGTGAGATCATAGGGTATTTGTCTTTCACCACCTGGCTTATTTCAGACTTAGCATCAACTCTTCACTTCTATCCATGCTGTCAAAAAGGGTAGGAGTTCTTTCTTTCTGCTGTGCAGTATTTCATTCTGTAAATGTGCCACAGTTTTTTGATCCACTCATTGACTGATGGGCACATAGGATGTTTCCAGCACTTGGCTATTGTAAATAATGCTCCTATGACCAACCATTGGGATGCACAGAGTATTTTGAATTGGAGTTTCAGGATTCTTTGGGTTTAATCCCAGCAGTGGAATTGCTGGATCCAAAAGCAGTTCCATTTTTAGTTTTTTTGAGGGAATTCCATAAGTTTTTCCACAGTGCTACACCAGTCTGCATTCTGACCAAAAGTGCAGTAGGGTTGCCTTTTTTCCACATTTTCACCAGCACTTGCCATCTGACCTATGTGAGGAGGCATCTCATTGTGGTTTGAATTTGCATCTCTCTGATGTCTAGTGATGTTGAGCATTCTTTCATATACTTATGGGCCCTCTGTGTGTCCTCCTTGGAGAAGTGTCTGTTCAGGTCTTTTGCCCATTTTTTAAAAAGTATATTTTATTGATTATGTTGTTACAGTAGTTCCAATTTTTTTCCCTTTTGCTCCCCTCTGCCCAGTACCCACCTTCCCTCCAGCATTCCCACTCCCTAGTTCATGTCCATGGGTCGTGCCTATAAGTTCTTTGGCTTCACCCTTTCCTGTATTATTCTTAACTTCCCCCTGTCTATTTTGTACCAACTGATTATGCTTCTTAATCCCTGCACCATTTCTCCATTTCTTCCCCTTCCCCCTCCCAGCTGATAACCCTCCAAATGATCCCCATACCTACGATTCTGTTCCTGTTCTGGTTTGCTTAGTTGGATTTTGTTTTTATTTTTTAGATTCAGTTGTTGGTACTTGTGAGTTTGTTGTCATTTTAGTGTTCATAGTTTTGATCTTTTTCTTAAGTAAGTCCCTTTGACATTTCATATAATGGCTTGGTGATGATGAACTCTTTTAGCTTTACCTTGTTTAGGAAGCACTTCATCAGCCCTTCCATTCTAAATGACAGCTTTGCTGGATAGAGCAATCTTGGTTATAGGTCCTTGTTTTTCATCGCATGGAATACTTCTCAGTCCCTTCTTGCCTGCAAAGTGTCTTTTGAGAAATCGGCTGATAGTCTTATAGGCACCCCTTAGTAGGCAACTCTCCGCTTCTCTCTTGCTGCTTTTAGGATTCTCTCTTTATCCTTAAGTTTTGACATTTTGATTTATAATGTGTCTTGGTGTGGTCCTTTTTGGGTATAGCTTTTTTTGGACTTTCTGTGTTTCCTGGACTTGTATGTCTATTTCCTTCACCAAATTTGGGGAGTTTTTCTTAATTATTTTCTCACATAAGTTTTCAATTTCTTGCTCTTCCTCTTCTCCTTCTGGCACCCCTATTGTTCGGATGTTTGCACGTTCACAGTTGTCCTAGAGGTTCCTAAGCCTCTCCTCATTTTTTCAATTCTTCTTTCCCCATTCTGTACTGGGTGACTGTTTCTTTCTTCCTTATGTCCCAAATCATTGATTTGAACCCCAGTTTCCTTCCCTTCACCACTGGTTTTGTGTGGATTTTCCTTTGTTTCACTTAGCATAGCTTTCACTTCTTCCCTTATGTGTTTGCCATACTTAAAGGTATCTGTCAGGTCTGTGAGCATCTTTATCACCAGTGTTTCGAACTCTGCATCTGTTAGATTGGCTGTCTCTTCATTTGTTAGGTTGGCTATCTCCTCGTCTCTTAGTTCTCTCACTGGAATCTTGATCCATTCCCCCTTTTGAGCCATACTTTTCTGTCTCCTCAACTTGACAGGTGCCTGTGTTTGTTTGCCTGTGTCTTGGGTAGAGCTGTCTCACCTGTTACATTGTAAGGGGCAGACCCTTAGGTATTCGTCAGTACAGTGCTACGTTGTGGCACTGTATGTGGGGGAAGGGTATGAGAGGGAACAATGCCACTTGCTCAACACTCGCCCCTTTTCCAGGCACTTCTCCCACTTTTGTATGGGACTGGTGCCTCTCTAGCTGTTGCCTTGGTCATTGTTCCCAGGGTGGGAAGGTCTGTGGATGCTCTAGGATAGTGAGGGCCCTTTAAACAAGCGGACTCTGCTGAGAGACCGGCAGTTTCTTCATCTGCCCCATCCCCAACTGGTTTGCACAGTCAGAAGCAATGAGGCTTTATTTTCCCCAGCGCTGGGACCGTGAGCTGTGCGGTCTTGGCTGGCGCTGGGAGCATTCCCCAGGTGTCTCTCCTGACTTTTTAAAACATGTGATTGTGCTTTCCGCTGACCTCCTGCTGCTGCCACCACACCGCCTCCTCTCTGCCCCAGCTCCGCCCCTCCTACCTGTCTGGATGAGTATTTCTTCTTTATATCTTTGTTTGTTGGACGTCATGCAGCTCGATTTTCTGGAACTTCTGGTTGTCTCTAGTTTTGAGGTAGTTCTATTCCTTCGTAGTTGTGGAAGGAGATGCAGCGCGTCTGTCCAGGCCTCATCTTGGCTGGAAGTCTTCTTTTTTGTCTTTTTATTATCTAACACTTTTTATTGCTTTTCTTATTTTTCTTATTTTTGTTTTATTAAAGTTGTCCAAATTTTCCCCTTGTTGCTCTCCACTACCCCACCAACACCCCTCCTGTATCACTCCACGCCCTGTTGTCCATGTCAGTGGGTCATTTATACTACTTCCTTAAATAGGCCCTTCCTCTTCTTTCCCCCTTTCCCTCCATTATCCCTCTAATCTGGTCGCTGTCGGTCTATTCCTTGTTTCCATGCCTCTGATTCTCTCTTGATCATTTGTTTGTTTCGTTCATTAGCTTCCTTGTGTTAGGTGACATCACATAGTATTGGCCTCTGGCCACCTGGCATATTTCATTAAGCATAATACTCTCCAGTTCCATCCAAGCTGCCGTGAAAGGTAAGATTTCCTTCTTTCTTTCTGTTCTGTAGTATTCCTTTGTATAAATGTACAGTTTTTTTGATGCACTCAACTACTGGTGGGTACTTAGGCTGTTTCCAGCACTTGGCTATCATAAATAACATTGTGATGAACATAGGGGTGCACAGATTCTTTTGAATTGGTGTTTCAGAATTTTTCAGGTGTCATTCCAGCAGTAGAATCACTACATCAAAAGGCAGTTCCATTTTTTTTTTTTTTTGAGGGAATTCCATACAGTTTTCTACAGTGGTTGCACCAGACTGTATTCCCACCAACAGTGCACTAGGGTTCTCTTTTCTCCACATCCTCACCAGCACTTGTTGTCTGTTGATTTGTTAAAGATGACCATTCTGACCTATGTGAGGTGACATCTCATTGTGGTTTTAATTTGCATCTCTCTGATGGCTAGTGATGTTGAGCATTGTTTTATATGACTATGGGTCCTCTGTATGTCCACCTGGGAGAAGTGTCTGTTCAGATCCTTTGCTCATTTTTAATTGGGTTGTCTGTCTTCTTGGTATTGAGTCTTAAAAGTTCTTTATATATTTTGGAGATCAATCCCTTGTCTGAGGTATCATTGGCAAACATGTTTTCCATACACTTGTTTCCATTTTCATTCCGCTGTTTTCTTTAGCTGAGCAGAAACTTTTTAGTTTGATGTAGTGCTGTTGGTTTATTCTCTCCTTTATTTCCCTTGTCCTAGGAGATTTAGTGACGAAAATATTGCTGCATGGGGCATATGAAATTTTACTTCCTATGTTAGCTTCTAAAACATTTATGGTGTCATGGCTTACATTTAAGTCTTTTATCCATCTTGAGTTTATTATGGTGTATGTTGTAAGTCAATCTAGTTTTATTTCATTTGCCTGTCCCTCTCCAGTTCTCCTAGCACCATTTGTTGAAGAGGTTATTTTTACTCCATTTTATGCTCCTGACCTTTTGGCAAATATTAATTGACCGTAGAGACATAGATTTATTTCTGGACTCTCTATTCTGTTCCATCGATCTATGTTTGTTCTAATGCCAGTACCAGAGTGTATTGATTACAGTGACCTTGTAATATGGTTTGATATCAGGTATTGTGATTCCTCCCACTTTGTTCTTTCTCAGGATTGCTGAGGCAATTCCAGGTCATTTTTGGTTCCAGATAAAATTTTGAAATATTTGTTCTAGATTTGTGAAATATGTCAGGTATTTCAATAGGGAAAACATTGAATCTATAAATTGCTTTGGGAAGTATGGACATTTTAATGATGCGAATTCTCCTAATCGCTGAACAGCAGTATTTGCTTCCATTTATTTGTATCTTCCCTAATTTCTTTCTTCAGTGTTTTGTTGTTTTCTGAGTATAGGTACTTTATCTCCTTGGTCAATTTATTTCCAGGTACTTTATTTTTCTTGTTGCTATAATAAATGTTTTCTTTCCTAGTTCCTGTTTCTGATATTTCATTGTTGGTGTACAAAAATGCCTTCAATTTTTGAATACTGACTTTGTATCCTGCTATTTTTCCAATTCACTTATTAGGTCAGGTAGTTTTTGTTTTGTATGTTCTATTTTTATTTTTATATTTTTTTATTTTTTATTTTTTTAATGGTAGAAAAAAAAGGTGGATTTAATTAGGATTGGGCAGTCAATCTTAATCAACAATGGGATTGATGAAAATTATTATACAAGGAGATAATTTTTGAAGTGACACATTTATTTATTTAAATTTTTTTAATGTGTTTTATTGATTATAATGTTACATTTGTCCCAATTTCCCTTCCCTCTTCTCCCCTCCACCCGGTGGTCCCCCTCCCTCCAGTTGTACCCCCCTTTTAGACCATGTCCATTAGTTGTGCATATAGTTCTTCTCAACCTCTGTCTATTCCATTCCCTCCTACCATGATCCTTAATTCCTATATCATCTCCCTCCCTCTCCTCCTTCCCCCTCCCTGCTGACCTCCCCCCAATATGCTCCCCTTACCTATAGTTCTTTTTTCACTCTCGTTGCCTGTTTAGTTTGCCTTTGTTTCAATTCCCTAGCTTCCGTTGTTGTTTCTTGTGATGCAGTTTTCATTTTAGTGTTCATAGTTTTGATCCTCCTTTTTCTAAACCAGTCCCTTTAACATCTCATATAACAGCGGTTTGGATCTAATGAACTCTTTCAGTTTTATTTTGTCCTGGAAAGACTTTCTCTGTCCTTCTATTCTGAATGACAATTTCGCTGGATAGAGTATTCGTGGTTGTAGGTTTTGGATTTTCATTACTTTGAATATTTCTTGCCAGTCCCTTCTTGCTTGCAGGGTCTCCCTTGAGAAGTCAGCTGATAGTCTAATTGGGACCCCTTTGTACATGATTCTTTTCTTCTCTCTTGCTGCTTTTAAGATTCTCTCTTTATCTTTAATTTTTGACATTTTGATTATAATGTGTCTTGGAGTGGTTCTCCCTGGGTCCAGTTGTTTTGGAATTCTCTGTGCTTCCTGGACCTGTAAGTCTATTTCCTTCCCCAAGTTTGGGAAGTTCTGCTTTATTATATTTTCACTTAATTTTTCAATTTCTAGTTCATCTTCTTCGCCCTCTTGCAAGCCAATGATTCTTATGTTGGGCCTTTTATAGCTGTCCCAGAGGTTTCTGATCCTCTCATCATTTTCCTTGCTTCCTGTTTTTTCTCTCTGCACTGGTTGGCTGTTTGTTCCTTCTTTGTGTTCTGGTTTGTTGATTTGAACTCTGGATTTTATTTCCTCACCATCTGTCTCATATGTGGTTTTGTTCCTTTCATTATGAGTGTTTTTCGATTCTTTCTCATCTTTTTCCAGATCTTTTGTTAATTCTGTAAGCCACCTGATAACAATGGCCCTGAACTGAGCCTCTGACAGGTTTCTTATTTGTTCGTCTGTCAGATTCTTCATCTGTTGCCTGGTGAGCTGCACCACCGGGATTTCTATAGTTTTCTGCCTCATTTTGACAGATGCGTTTTGTTTTCTTGGGCCGGCTATAGGGGGCAGTGCCTGTGTACTCGTCACAACCCAGTGACTGGCGCAGATCCGCAACCTTTCTTGCCGGCGCTTTGTCATCACTGCCCAGCAACCAGTGGCGATCCGCAACCTATTTCGCAGCCTTGTGGCGGTTTATGTGGGGGCGGGGGTCCAAGATGGACTCACACAGTTATTTCGCTAGGGGACCGGGATCCGTCCTTCTGCCACCTGGGCCTCACTGTTTGAGGCGATGTGGTGGCTGCTTCTCCCAGCGTTGGGGTCGCGAGCCGCCGGGGTTTGACTGCAGTGGGGATTGTCCTCCCTGTCGCTGGGACTGTTCTCCCTGCCACTGTCCCTGGTGCGACCGCAAACAGCACCGCCCACTTTCGCTCTTACCTGCCCAAAGAGCGCCGCTGGTCTATAACTTCATACATTGGGCTTCCGTGTAGTTTTATTTTCTGGAATTTCTAGTTATCTTTTGTTTTGAAGTAGTTGTATTCCTTTCTAGTTGTAGAGGGAGGCCGAGCATGTCCGTCTAAGCCTCCATCTTGGCCGGAAGTCCTGAAGTTGTTTTGTTTTTTTTTAAAGGAAGAATTTTTTTTAATACTTTGCTGTTTTATTTTATTTTTAAGAGAGGGAGAGAAACGATGTGTGGTTGCCTCTCGCATGCCCCCAACCAGGGTCCTGGCCTGCAACACAGGCACGTGCCTTGGCTGGGAATCAAACTAGCGACCCTCTGGTTCACAGGCCAACACTCCATCCACTGAGCCACACCAGCCAGGGCGGTCAAGTAGTTTTTTTGTGGAGCCTATAGGGTTTTCTATGTACGCTATCATCTCATCTGCAGAGAAGGACTATTTTATCTTTTCCAAACTGGATGCCTTTTATTTCTTTTTCATGTCTGATCATTGTGGCTAGAAATTCCAAAACTATATTGAATAGGATTGGAGAGAGGGGGCACCCTTGTCTTGTTCCTGATTTTAGGAAAAAAGCTTTTAGTTTTTGCACATTTAGTATGCTGTTGCTTTAGGTTTCTCATATAAAGCCTTTATTAAGATGACATATGCTCCCTCTAATGACACTAGGCTGAGTGTTTTTATCATCAATGGGTGTTGTACTTTATCAAATGTTTTTTCATCATCTATTGATATGATAATGTGACTTTTGTCTCTTATTTTGTTTGTGTGGTGTTTCTAGTTTTAAGCCACTGTGATCTAAGAAGATGTTTGATATGATTTCAATTTTCTTGAATTTGTTGAGGCTTGTTTTGTGTCCTACTGTTATAGTCATATGAGTAGCAGAAGGATAATAAAGGCAGGACCCTCACCATTGAAGCAAAGGAAGACGTGTCTCACCCATTGACCCAGTAATCCTGAGCCTGGTCCGATAAGGCTGTCAGGCATTCTGAACAACACAAGCAAAACTATGATAGTACAGGAATGGGAGAACCCTTGAAAGTCTGTGTGTGTCATCTCCACTAGCCGGGAAGAGGAAAACCTGGAGATCTGTATTCATCCCAAGACCTGGAAAGGGAGGGGAATTACAGTGCCCAGAGAAAAGCCCCTAAACAACTTTGGTTAACTGCCTGCCTCCCATCACATACGCAAAATGAACAAATACTCTAGAGCACGATAAGGATTTGGGCTAAGAGACCCCTACACTATGCCTACATTTAGATAGTCACATCTCCCCAGGAAAGATGGCACCATCTTTATCAATTAACCAAAATATAACTTCACACACACACTTCCCCCACCCCCAGCCAACTACATAAGCCCTTGGAACAAAGGAATTATTCCTTTTATCTCTTGGGCATGCGGGAGGCCCCTGGCCTCCCTGCCTCTGGACACCAGGCCTCTGGCCACTCTCTCTTTTCTCTGGCCATCTGGGCTCTGGCCACATGGGTGCTGGTCATCCTTTGGCCACCCTTGCTTTTCCCACCCTTGTTTTTGCTCTCCCATTCACTAATAAACTTTGCCTGTATGCTAATAGGTTCGCTGACCTGTAATTCTTTACTGTATCAGCGAGAAGAGCCAGGGTTTCTCTGGTAACACTACCATGTGGTCTATCTTTGAAAATGTTCCATGTCCACTTGAAAAGAATGTATATTTTCCTTCTTTGGGATGAAAGGTTCTGTATATATCAATTAAGTCCATTTGATCTAGAGTGTTGTTCAATGCTTCAATGTTCTTTTGTTTCTTTGCTTGTAAGATTGATCCATTGTTGACAGTGGGGGTGCTATAATTCCCTAATACGAGTGTGTTGCTGTTAATACCTTTTTTTAAGTCCTCCAAGATTTTCCTTATATATTTGGGTGCTCCTATGTTGGTTGCATATATGTTTACAAGGGCTGTATCATCTTGATGCATAATTCACTTAATTATTATGAAATGTCCTACTTTGTCTCTTTTTATGGCCTTTGTTTTGAAATCTATTTTCTCTGATATAAGCATTGCTAACCCAGCCTTTTCTTTTCATTTCTGTTTGCTTGCAATATTTTTTTCCCATCCCTTCACTTTCAGTCTCTGTAAATCATTTGTTCTAATGTAGATCTCTTGTAGACAGCATATATATGGGTCATGTTTTTTTTTTTTTTAACAAGATTTTATTTATTTATTTATTTATTTATTTAGAGAAGGGAGGAAGGGAGAAAGAGAAGGAAAGAAACATCAATGCACGGTTGCCTTTCACACACCCTAAACCGGGAACCTGGCTCACAACCCAGGCATGTGCTGACTGGGACTTGAACCTGTGACCCTTTCTTTTGCAAGACAGCGTTCAATCCACTGAGCCACACCAGCCAGAGCATGGGTCATGTTTTCTTATCCATTCCACTATCCTGTGTGTTTTGATTGAAGGGCTTAATCCACTTACAATTAAGTTATTACGGATAAATATTTATTCATTGACAATTTTCCCCCTTTATACCTGTATTCCTCTCTCTCTTTCTTCCTCTTCTTAAAACAGTTTCTTTTCCATCTCTTACAATGCTGGTTTGGTGGACATGTACTCTTTTAGCCTTCTTTTGTCTGGGAAACTCCTTATTTCAACTTCCATTTTGGATGAGAGCCTTGCTGGGTAGAGTAGTCTTGGTTGTATGCCTTTATTTTCATGGCTTAGAATATTTTTTGCCATTCCCTTCTGGCTTGTAGTGTTTCTGTTAAGAAATCCGTTGATAGCCTTATTGGAGCTCCCTGGTATGTTATTAGTTGTTTCTCTCTTGCTGCCTTTAGGATTCTCTCTTTGTCTTTGAATATTGCCATTGTAATTATGAGGTGTCTTGGAGTGGGACTCTTTGGGTCATCTTGATTGGGACGCTCTGTGCTTCCTGGACTCGCATGCCTTTTTCTCTCAAGTTAGGGAAGTTTTCTATTACGTTTTCAAAAAGATTTTCTATTCCTTGCTCCTCTTCTCCTTCTGGCCCACCGGTGATATGGATATAATTACCTTTCATGTTGTCCTCCAGCTCCCTTAAAATCCCTTTATTCTTTTTCATCTTTTTTCATTTTGTTTCTCTGTCTGGGAATTTTTTCTATCTTGTTCTCCAGCTTCTAAATCTGATCCTCTGCTTCATCTAGCCTGCTTTTCATTCCTTCTACTGTGTTCTTCAATTCAGAAATTGCATTCTTCATTCCCTCCTCGCTATTGTTGATAGCTGCTATGTCCTTTTTCATCCTGGTGTAGTTCTAAGTTTCTTGTAGCTTCTCTGGCGTCCTTTGTAGTTCTCACTGAGCTCATTGAGCTTCCTTATTCTTAGGTTCAGTAAGAGCCTCAAAAACCCCCACCCAATAAGTTGATTAGCAAGAAATAAAAACCACAAGCAATAACTATTGAGAAGTCCAGTGAAAAGTTCCTCAAATCTTGCAAAACACCAGTAGGAGGTAGAAAATTTTTTACTCCCTTATTCTATTCTTCTCCCCAGCAACATGCCCAATAAATCACCAAGTACCTTCTCCCGAACAACATACCCAACAAAACACCAAGTACCTCGTTGTTCCCACCACTGTTCATGCCGTTACCCCCAGACTCAACCCATTGTTCCCGCTGTTATCCCCAGGCCAAACCAATCACTAGGTGCCCCAATACCCTGTTCCAGTCATTCTCTATCCCTCCCTTAAAAACCTTGTCAGCCTGTACGCCAGCTGCTGTTCTCTCCTTTGAGACAGTCCAGCAGGTTCCTCTTAATAAATCTTGCATCTCAGCTTCCTTGGTTTTGATTTTTACTATTTCTAACATTTGGTACCAAAACCCAGGACGGGGTGCCTGTTGCCTGGATGATCCCCTTCTCCCCTACCAAGCTTACGACCTGGGAATCAGTGAACAGCGGCAGCTCGTTTCGGACTTACTCCCTGATTCTTCTTGGTGGGAGTAAGGGTAGATTGGCTGGTGACCCAACCCTGTCCCGAACCTATCCCCTGCCGCACCTGGACTAGGAATTTCCTCCATCTTCCCATCCTCCGGTAGGTTTACTCCCTCGCTCTCAACCCCTACATTCCTCTTCCACCCCTCCTTCCCTTCTCACCGGCTAGACTGAGAGACCATTCTTGGATGACTTGATTTGCCTACTCTACAAAAGTCCAGGTACCTGGCCAAGTCTGTCCCTCATTCCGGGATCAATACAGCTAGTGACAACCGTCCCAATCGCTCCCCTCGCCTACGCCTACGTGGTCTCAGTGTTGGATCTCGGGGATGCCTGACTCCTCAATGAGACTTCTCTACAATGGGTTCCTCTCACTCCCAGCCTTCCAAGGCTACCCCGTTAGGGTGCCTTCTCAAAAATCTCCATAAGCTAGGATTGTCAGACCTAAAGTCCAAAAGACTCATTTTCTACTGTAATGTGGCCTGGCCACAATACAAACTGGACAATAACTCACACTGGCCAGAGAATGGCACACTTGACTCTAATATCCTTCGGGACTTAGATAATTTTTGCCACCGGACAGGGAAAGCCTCAGAAATTCCCTATGTCCAGGCTTTCTTCTATCTCCGCTCTTGCCCTTCTCTCTGCACCTCTTGTTCAACCTACCAAATCCTCTTAGCCAAATCTACCAAACCCTCTGCTCCTACACCCTCAGCCCCTCTAACCCCTGTCCCCCTTTCCACTGACCTCTTTGACCCAACCGATCATTCTGCTCCTCCCCAATCGATGCCTCAGTCCTTACCTTCCCCCCTACCTTCTGCCTCCGAGTTCGTCCAAAGCCCCGTCAGAGCCACCCACTTCCTCCTAAGACCCTCCTCTCTCACTGCCCCCCCAGCTCAGACCACGACACAGGGACGGCCCCCATTCCACCCAACCTAGCCTCTACCCCCTTCGGGAAGTTGCTGGATCAGAGGGCATAGTCCGAGTAGCCATCCCCTTCTCGCTCTCAGATTTAGCCCAAATTGAGCGCTGGCTCGGCTCCTTTTCCTCTGACCCTGACACATTCATAAAGGAGTTCCGCTACCTTACCCAATCCTATGACCTCACCTGGCACGATCTTCATATCATTCTTCTTCCCTTTCACCTTCTGATAAAGATAGAGTCTGGACCGCTGCCCAACAAATTGCAGATGAGGCTCACGCCCACAATAATGCCAACCCCCTAGGGGCAACCGCGGTGCCTACCATAGATCCCAATTGGAACTACCAAACCGGACATCAGAATCGGGCGGCCCGAGATCTTATGATAGATTGCCTACAACAAGCCCTTAACAAATTGGCTAATAAGGCAGTCAATTATGATAAAATCAAGGAGATAATTCACATCCCCAAGAAAATCCAGGAGACTTCCTAGAACGTCCGTCCCAGGCCTTACAAAAATATTCCCGCATACACCCTACTGCCCCAGCAGGAACTATACTCTTACATTCACACTTCATTTCCCAATCTGCCCCAGTCATCCGGAAAAAAATTTAAAAACTTGAAAATGCCCCCCCCCAAAGGAACTTCCTAACCTGGCCTTCAAGGTCTTTCACAATAGGGAGGAACAGGAGAAGGAGGACCAGAAAAAAAGGGACCAGGAGAATTATCCCATGTTAGCTAAAGCCATACAGGGGGCTCAACACCCTGGCTTGAAAATAAAGGGACAGAAGGGGCCCTCCTCAAAACCACCAGGATCATGTTTCAAATGTAAGCAGGAAGGCCATTGGACAAAGCAATGTCTTAATCCTCGGCCTCCACCGGGCCTGTGCCCGCACTGCCACCTAGAGGGACATTGGGGAGTTGACTGCCCCAGTCGCCAGAGAGGGACTGGGCCAGGAAATCCCCAAACCTCTACACCTGTGGCAGACTTCCTTGGCCTGGCAACTGAAGACTGAGGCGGCACTGGGCTGCTAGCCCCGGTACCCATTTCCAACGACGAACCTAGGGTAAACCACCAAGTGGCAGGAAAGTGAATCTCTTTCCTGGTAGATACTGGGGCCACCTTCTCCACCCTCCCAGAGTTCTCTGGGCCACTAGTCCCATCCAGCATGACCATTATAGGAGTCTCGGGCATCAGGACTACTCCCCTCACCACCCCTCTGGTCACCTGTATATTACACAACATACCATTCATTCACCAATTTCTCATAACACCTCAGTACCCAACCCCGTTACTAGGAAGAGACATATTAGCCAAGTTTGGGACAACTCTCCATCTCTTTCCCCTTACCTCACCCAGCTCTTCCAACATTCTTCTTTTGCTGGTCAGTGATCCAGACTCCACTCCTCATGTCCACACTTACCCCATTTCTCCCGCCATCGTACACCCCTCAGTTTGGGACGTCGACCATCCCTCTATAGCTGCCTACCACATGCCAGTCACTATCTCTCTCAAAGACTCCTCCCTCTTTCCATCCATACCTCAGTATCCCATTTCCCTGTCCCACCTCTGGGGACTTAAACCTCTTATTCACAAATTCCTCCAGGCGGGCATCCTAATAGCAACCACTCCCCTTACAACACTCTCATCCTCCCCATTATTAAGCTCAATGGCACCTACCATCTAGTACAAGACCTAAGGGCCATTAATTTGGCAGTTCTCCCTATTACCCGAGTAGTCCCAAACCCTTACACTATCCTCTCTAACATTCTGGCCACTACCACTCACGTTACTGTCCTCAACCTCAAGGATGCCTTCTTCACCGTTCCCTTAAATCCTTCCTGCCGAGAACTGTTCGCTTTTACCTGGACTGATCCTGACTCTATGCATTCCCGCCAACTAACGTGGACAGTCCTTCCCCAAGGATTCAGAGATAGTCCCCATTTCTTCGGACAGACTCTGGTCTCTGACTTACAATCTCTTACCCTGTCAGGCAGTATCGTCTTACAGTACGTAGATGATCTCCTCCTCTGTAGCCCTTCTCTAGAAAACTCCCAAAATGACACCGTCTCTCTCCTCAACTTTCTTGCAAGTAAAGGCTATCGAGTCTCCCCCACTAAGGTCCAACTCTCCTCACCCACAGTCTCCTACCTCGGCATACTCCTATCCCTGGGACTCAAGGCCATTACTTCAGACAGAAAGAAACTTATTTCCTCAATTCCTAACCCTGGTTATCTACTTCCTTTATATCCAAATACCAATGTTCCCGCATAGGCAATACCCACATTTCACCCCTAATAGGCGCAGCCCTATCCTCAACGCTTAGCGTCTGGAGCGCCGAGCTGGAACAGGGCAAAACACATCCTCCCTATCCCCTTATACATCTCTTCTCCATTCATATATCCTCCTGTACTACTCAAGCAGGGGTATTTTACTTATATGGGAGCAACACTTCTATGTGCCTACCTACCAATTGGACAGGGACCTGCACCCTGGTCTACCTCACCCCAAATTTAGACATCGTTCCCTTGGACACCCCACTACCTATTCCCAGCACTCTACCGCTGCCCCTCAAGGTCAAAAGAGCAATTCAGCTTATTCCCCTTCTTGTAGCTTTAGGTATATCAACAGGAATAGGCCTGGTAGTAGGAGGCTTAGCAACCGCCCTCACCTATTTTCATGCCCTCTCAGAAGATTTACAAAAGTCCCTAGATGACATTGCCGCATCATTATTACACATACAGGACCAAATCGACTCATTAGTGGCAGTTACCCTCCAGAATCGCAGGGGCTTAGACCTCCTAACCGCAGAAAAAGGGGGCATTTGTGTCTTTCTAGGTGAGGAATGTTGCTTCTACCTCAACCAGTCTGGACTGGCCCGCGACGCGGCAGCGAAGCTAAGAGAATGGGCCCAGAAAATCTGGGAATGGCAGACAGAATCCTGGGACCATTGGCTATGAACCAACTGGATCTCCTGGCTCTTACCCTTTTTAGGCCCTCTAACACTCCTACTTGCTGCCCTAGCCTTTGGGCCCTGTATCCTCCGCCTTTTTTCTAATTTCCCACAAAACTGCATCCAAGCCCTCACCAACCAGAAGGTCAGTGAAATTTATCTAGCCCTACAAACCAACTCCACAATAGCCAAAGGGGAATACAGCCCCCCTTAAAACCTGCAGGGACCCCCTCTCAATAACAACACCCCCACTCAGCAGGAAGCAGCTATGGAGAAAGACCGACGACCCCTTTCCAGTCCCTGCCCTCCTTATCACCCAGCTCTTAAAAACAACCAAAAAGCAGGAATCTTAGGTTCAGTAAGAGCCTCAAAACCCCCCACCCAATAAGTTGATTAGCAGGAAATAAAAACCACAAACAGTAACTATTGAGAAGTCCAGTGAAAAGTTCCTCAAATCTTGCAAAACACCAGTAGGAGGTAGAAAATTTTTTACTCCCTTATTCTATTCTTCTCCCCAGCAACATGCCCAATAAATCACCAAGTACCTTCTCCTGAACAACACACCCAACAAAACACCAAGTACCTCATTGTTCCCACCATTGTTCGCGCCGTTACCCCCAGGCCAAACCAATCACTAGGTGCCCCAATACCCTGTTCCAGTCATTCTCTATCCCTCCCTTTAAAACCTTGTCAGCCTGTACGCCAGCTGCTGTTCTCTCCTTTGAGACAGCCCGGCAGGTTCCTCTTAATAAATCTTGCATTTCAGCTTCCTTGGTTTCGGTTTTTACTATTTCTAACACTTATAACCACTGTTTTGAACTCAATGTCTGATAGTATGCTGGCCTCTGTTTTATCTAGCACTCTTCTGAGGATTCCTCCTCTCCTTTTGATTGGGGGTTGTTTCTTTATCTCCCCATTTTATGTGACTCTTCTTTGTCTCTGATGCTTAGATTGATCTTCTTTGGCTCCCTGTCTTTGTGTTGTGACTTTCCTTGGTAGGAGATCTGTGGCATTCAGTGATGCAGTCTCCTTAATCATCTGAACTTGATGCTCTTGGGATGCCCTTTGTGTATTTTATTGGGCTGTCTGGTTGTAATTGGGCTTCGGTTGTTGTTGGGTTGCTTATTGGTGGGTACTTCCCTCTGGCCACTGACAGAGTCACTAGCCCACCACCACCGCATCTTGTATGCTGTTGTACAGGTGTGCTGTCTTTCTTCTTGGACCTGCCCCTGTTGTTGTCGGATCATGTCCCAGTATGGGCCTAAGCAGCCTTTTGGAGACTACCAGATATCTACAGTCTGTGGCTGTCCCCTTCAGTTGTTCATCTAGTCAATCGGTAAGCAGCAGTCAGGTTTATTCACAACAGGGTGGGGAAGAGTAATTCCTGCAGGCAGGAATATTGCTTTCCCTCAGGCTGATGCCACTTTGAGGGGACTGCTCTCCCTGAGCAAGATGGCTGCTGCAGTATGGGGAATGACTCAGCACAGAGATCCTATCAGCTGCTCCCTCAGTTTTCTCCCCAAAGCCATATTCCCCTCACTCTCAAGTATCTCTAGTCCACTCTACCCTCCTTCTGCAAGAACCCACAATAAGTGGCTGGTAATGAGATTTTGTGTTTTGGTCCTTTGAAAGGCTGTTTGTGTCTCCTGCCATCCCTCCCTGGCAAACAGAAACTCCGCTGCTTATCACAGCTGGATGCTATCTGGGTTCCTCTTGTCTCTGATGCTGTAGGCTGGGGGGCCCTACTTGGGGGTTAGATCCCACACCTCTCTGGTGGGCCTTTTTGGCCACTGAAATATTTCTCTGGATCTTCAGATGCCACCTGTGGAATCCCAGTCAACCCTCTCATGTCTCCTCTGCATTTGAGACTACCAGCAATCTACAGTATGTGTCTGTCTCCTTAGTTTTTTTTCTCTAGACAATCTGTAGGCAGCAGTCAGGTTTAAGACCTACAGGGTGGGGCAGAGTAATTCCTGTGTGTAGTGCTATTGCTTCCCCTTAGGCTTTTGCCATGTGGAGGGAAGTAGTCTGGCTGAGCCAGATGGCTCCTGTAGTATGGGAGATGTGTCAGCATGGGGATTCCATCAGCTGCTTCCTCAGTTCTCTCCTCAAAACCACCATCTGTAGACTCTTGTTGAATGTCTCTAGTCCACTCTGCCCCACCTCTTTCAGAGCCCAGGGTAACTGGATGCAAACAAAACTTTATGTGTTGCCCTTTTAAAAGGCTATGACTCCTTTTCACAGCTGGATGTTTTCTGGGTTCCTTTACAGGTTTGGTGTTGTAGGCTGGGGAGTCTGGCTTGGGGTTTAGACCCCACACTTCTTGGGGAATCCCATGGTTGCTGAAGTTTCCCTCCAGCACTTCAGCTGCTCCCTTGAAGCCCAGTCAGCCATGTTGAATTTCCTTCACTCTCATACCAGTCATGTTGTGGTAAGATGGTTTCTTCTGTCTGTCCATTGTTATAAATCTTCTGTGTAGTCATTGTTCAACTGGTTATTCCAGATGATCTCTACAATTTAGGTGTAATTTCAAATTGGTCCTGGGAGGAGGTTAGTGTAGCTTCCACTTACTTCTATACCATCTTTGATCCCCCCCTTGACATTTTCTTAAAGGGCTTATGCACATACTGCGTTACATGAGCATGCACCCTGGATTCCAGCAGAGGGACAGCAGCTCATGAGGCATCAGAGACAAACAAGGAGATACAAGATGTGTGGCTTCAACATGAGGGCTGGAGGTTTGTACCAGTACTTGCTATTATCTGTCTTTTTCATTATAATTTTCTTAGTGGGTGTGAAGTGGTATTCATTATGGTTTTTATTTGTATTTTCCTAGTGGCTAATTTCCTAACACCTTGATACATATCCTGCCAGATGTTATTTTCTCTTGCATATATAATATTTTTCTTCCCCAAACTGGAACATATCACAGATCTTTCTTTCTGGGTAATAAATTTAATTCTGTAACTTTATTCTCCCTGGCTGCATAATACTTTTTTGAATGGATATACCATAATTTCACTGTTCAACCAGGTGGAAATTGGGACTGTTTAATTTTCATTACTATAAACAGTGTGATAAACCTTCTTATTGCTAAACTCTTTAATGCATCTTAAGTGCTTAATTATTGCTTTGGAATAAATTTCTAGTTCTGGAATTTGCTGATCATATGTTGTTTTTCACACCCAGCCCCCAAAGAATATTGGATATTTTAAGAAGCACAAAGCTTACCTTAATTTTGGTTTATTATAGGCATTCTAAAGTAAGCTATTTTCTTTTAGCAATATGGATTTTTTAAAGTATATCTTATTGATTGTATTGTTACAATAGTTCCAATTTTTTCCCTTTTGCTCCCCTCTGCCCAGCACCCCCTCTCCCCCAGCAATCCCAGCAATATGGATTTTAAGTCATGTGAAAATGAAAGATTTAGATTTTGTTTTGCTTATATTTTGAACATGTAAATAACCACAGCCTCATCTTAATGGCACCTTATGTAACAAAAGCAATGGAGAAAATGTTTTATTCTGATTTGTTCTGTAACTTTTTTTCAGGCTGCTTGGATCCTGCAGTAATTTCACATCAGCTTGGTAGCAGATGTAGCTCCCATGAGCACCCTTAAGTACTTCAGAGTAATTTGTGAGTTTTGTTTTGAGGGTAGCCTGCATCCCACAAACAAATAAGGTTCTTTCTATAGCTGGTTGTGAGGCCATTTACAATTTTGCCTCAAGACTGTTGGTAAATCAATAGTTGCTGTATTGATTGTGCCTTTTGGAGGCTGCTGTTCTTGAAACACACAGTTTGTCCATATGGTTATTTTTCCCAGGAATATTAAAGTGCCACCTGACAATAACATTAAAAAAATGTGAGGGCTGGAGGGAAAGCCACCATCGTCATTATGTTGAGCCCTCCTTCCACACAGCTCGTACGCTGGTGCTATCTTTCCTGTGTTGAGCACTCCCCGCAGTGGTCAATTCTGAATCTGCATTTGCCTAGTGAACATCACACGCCCCATTTTGGGGATTCTTTGAGACCCTGCCTCATCTAACTCAAGAACCATCTGGAGCCCTTTCAATGACTGAGTCTCACGGACAGCTGGCAGGCACTGACAGATCTCAGGGTGCCCTGTGTCTTTTACTAAGTGGCCACAGGCCCAGTATAGGTGGCAGCCAGCCTTGGTTCACAGTGTGGTTTCTCTGACATGCCTCCATGTTTAGCATATGAAGCTATGGATTACTCTGTAACCACTATCAGGTAGCCCTGGGCTAGTCACAGGCAGTGCCAGACCTTAGTCTGCACTGGAGACCCTCTAAATAGGCCCCAAAACCTACACACCCAGTGGCCAGCTTCACATCACAACAAAGAACCATCTAATTAGCTCCAAAAGCAGTACACCCACAGGGTGGCCTTGGTAGGTACCAGAGTCCACTGAGACAAATCCTGCTTTGTGGGATCAGCCCCCACACATGAGTTCATATGCACAACTAGTAAGCCTGAGGGTCAGTCCCACCCACTGACATGCATATAGCAATCAAGGCTCAAGTACAACAGGAGGGCACACACAACTGATACAAGATACACTTTTGGAGCACCCAGCACAGGTGATCAGGGAGACTGCCACTGGGCCCCATAGCATACCCTGTCATAAGGCCAGCCTGTCAAGACTAGGAGACATAGCAGATATGCTTAATACATAAAAACAAACACAAAGAGGTAGGCAAAATGAGAGAAACAGGTCCTAGGTGAAAACCCAGGAGAAAACTAAAATGAAAACTAAATGAAATGAAGGCAAACAATCTAACAGATGCAGAATTTAAAACACTGGTTATAAGGATGCTCAAAGAACTTAGTGAGAACTTCAGTTAAAAAAAAGGAGCATAGAGACTTATGGCCAAGATGGAGGCTTGCACAGACACGCTCGGTCTCCCTCTACAACTAGAAAGGAATACAACTACCTCAAAACGAAAGATAATCAGAAATTCCAGAAAATAAAACTACATGGAAGCCCAACATATGAAGTTATAAACCAGAGGTGCTTGTCCGGACGGGTAGGAGGGACGAAATCGGAACCAGAATGGAAAGGTCAGGCAGCGCTGTTTGTGGTAGCAGTGGGGATAGCGGCAGGGGGAGCAATCCCAGCTACAGTCGAGTCCTGGCAGGTCGCGACCCCAACGCTGGGAAAGGCAGGTCCCCCATTGCCTCGGACTGAGAGGCCCAGAGGGCGGGAGGACAGATCCCGGTCTCCCTGTGTCTCCCAGTGGAGAATAACGGCAGAAATCCATCTTGGACCCCCGCTCCAACACAAAGCGCCACAGCGCAGCAAAAAAGGTTGCGGACAGCCGCCAGTTGCCAGGTAGTGACGAGTACACGGGGCTCCACCTCCTACAACCTGCCCAGGAAGCAAAGCAAAACATGAATCTGTCAAAATGATGTAGACAACGATTGAAATCCCGGTGGCTCAGCTCACCAGGCAGCAGATGAAGAACCTGACAGATGAACAGATAGAAAACTTTTCAGAGGCTCAGTTCAGAGCTATAGTTATAAGGTGGCTTACAGAATTAACAAAGGATTTAGAACAAGACAGGGAAGGAATGAAAGCCATTCATACCGAAACAAACAAAAACACATACGAGACAAGTGGTGAGGAAATAAAATCCAGAGATCAACTCAACAAACTGGAACATAGGGAAGGAACAAACAGTCAACCAGTGCAGAAAGAGGAAACAGAAAGCAAGGAGAGTGAGGAGAGGATCAGAAACCTCTGGGACAGCTAAAAGAGACTGAACATTCAGATTATAGGATTGCCCGAGGAGGAAGAAGAAGAAGAACTAGAAATTGAAAAATTATGTGAAAAATTAGTGAAGCAGAACTTCCCTAACTTGGGGAAGGAAATAGACTTACAGGTCCAGGAAGCACAGAGAGTTCCAAAAAAACTGGACCCAGGGAGAACCACTCCAAGACACATTATAATCAAAATGTCAAAAGTTAAAGATAAAGAGAGAATCTTAAAAGCAGCAAGAGAGAAGAAAAGAATCATGTACAAAGGGGTCCCAATTAGACTATCAGCTGATTTCTCAAAGGAGACTCTGCAGGCAAGAAGGGACTGGCAAGAAATATTCAAAGTAATGAAAAGCAAAAACCTACAGCCATGAATACTCTATCCAGCAAAACTGTCATTCAGAATAGAAGGGCAGAGAAAGTGCTTCCAGGACAAAATAAAACTGAAGGAGTTCATTAGATCCAAACCACGATTATATGAGATGTTAAAGGGACTGGTTTAGAAGAAGGAGGATCAAAAGTATGAACATTAAAATGAAAAGTATATCATAACAACCAAAAACAGAAGCTAGGGAATCGAAACAAAGGCACACTAGGCAACGAGAGTGGAAAAAGAACTATAGGTATGGGGAACATACTGGGGGAAAGGGGAAGGGGGAGAGGGAGGGAGATGGTACAGGAATTAAGCACAGTAGGAGGGAATGGAATAGACAGGAAGAGGTTGAGAAGAACTACATGCACAACCAATGGACATGGACTAAAAGGGTGGGGACAACTGGAGGGAGGGGGGCCACCGGGTGGAGGGGGCAGAGGGAAGGGAAATTGGGACAACTGTAACAGCAAAATCAAGAAAACATATTTTAAAAAATAAATTAATTAAATTAATTTTTTAGAAAAAGGAGCATAAAAAGGAAGTAGAAACCATAAAAAAGAACCAGTTAAGAAATTGAGAAAGCAATAACTGAAATAAAGAATACCATAGAAGGAATCCATAGCAGGTTACATGAAGCAGGGGGTCAAATTAGCAATTTAGAAGGCAAAGTAGCAGAAAACATCCAATGAAAAGAGCAAAAAAGAAAAAATTTTTAAAAATGAGGATAGTTTTAGAGACCTCTGGGACATAAACAACATTTGCATCCTAGGGGTACCAGGAGAAGACAGATATAAATGAACTGAGAACCTACTTGAAGAAATAATGACTGAAAACTTCCCTAACCTACAAAGGAAGTAGACATCCAAGTCCAAGAAGTGAAGAGATTCCCAAACAAGATGAACTCATAGAGGGCCACACCAAGACACAGCATAATTACAATGACAAAGTTTGAAGACAAAGAGAGAATCTTAAAAGCAGTGAGAGAAAAGCAGTTAAGTTACCTGCAAGGGAGCTCCCATAAGACTGTCAGATGATTTCTCAACAGAAATTTTTAGTCCAGAAGGGATTGGAACAAAATATTCAAAGTGATGAAATGCAAGGACTTACAACGAAGACTTGTCTACCCAGCAGGGCTGTCATTTAATATTGAAGGAGAATTTAAAAGCTTCCCAGACAAGAAGAAGCTAAAGGAGTTCATCACCAACAAATTGGTATTAAAAGAAATGTTAAAGGGACTTCTTTAAGTAGACTACAGAAAAAAATATATAAATATGAATAATAAAATGGCAATACATATGTATCTCTCAATATTCATCTTAAATATAAATGAATTAAATGAGCCAATCAAAAGACATATGGGGGATGAATGAATAAGTAAAGAAAACCCATACATATACTGTCTACAAGAGACCCACTTCAGATCAAAAGACACACAGACTGTGAAAATAAAGGATGAAAAAAGATATTTCATGAAAATGGAAACAAAAAGCTGGGATAGCAATACTTATACCAGACAAAATGGATTTCAAAACAAAGGCTATAATAAAAAGGACATTACATAATTTAAAAAGTATCTAACCAATGAAATGATATATCCCTTGTAAACATTATGCACCCAACATAGAACCATCTAAATATATTAAGGAAGTAATGATGGACAAAAGTGATCAACAGTAAATACTGACAGTAGGATATTTCAACACCACATTGATATCAATAGATAGGTCTTACAGACAAAAAATCAACTAGGAAACAGTGATCTTAAATGACATACTGGACAAGATGGATTTAATTGATATTTTAAGAGCATTTCAACCAAAGCTGCAATATATCCATTCTTGCCAAGTACACATGGAACACTTTTTAGGATAATCCACGTTAGGACACAGAAAAAGTCTCAATAAATTTGAGAAGAAGAAATGATGTTAAGCATTTTCTCCAACCACAATGATATGAAATGAGAAATCAATTAAAGGAAAGAAACTAAAAAAGACAGACACATGGAGGATAAATAACATGTTACTAAACAATGTATCGGTTAGCAATGAGATCAAGGAAGAAATAAAAAATTACCTTAAGACCAAGAAAAAAGAAAAGACCACACAACAACCAAAAACCATCATTGGGAGCATATATTAGCCAATGACATATCTGAAAAGAGTTTAATATTGAAAATTTAAAAGAATTCATACTATGTAAGCTGTGACACCATAAATGTTTTAGAAGCTAACATAGGAAGTAAAATTTCATATGCCCCATGCAGCAATATTTTCGTCACTAAATCTCCTAGGACAAGGGAAATAAAGGAGAGAATAAACCAATGGCACTACATCAAACTAAAAAGTTTCTGCTCAGCTAAAGAAAACAGCGGAATGAAAATGGAAACAAGTGTATGGAAAACATGTTTGCCAATGATACCTCAGACAAGGGATTGATCTCCAAAATATATAAAGAACTTTTAAGACTCAATACCAAGAAGACAGACAACCCAATTAAAAATGAGCAAAGGACCTGAACAGACACTTCTCCCAGGTGGACATACAGAGGACCCATAGTCATATAAAACAATGCTCAACATCACTAGCCATCAGAGAGATGCAAATTAAAACCACAATGAGATGTCACCTCACATAGGTCAGAATGGTCATCTTTAACAAATCAACAGACAACAAGTGCTGGTGAGGATGTGGAGAAAAGAGAACCCTAGTGCACTGTTGGTGGGAATACAGTCTGGTGCAACCACTGTAGAAAACTGTATGGAATTCCCTCAAAAAAAAAAAAAATGGAACTGCCTTTTGATGTAGTGATTCTACTGCTGGAATGACACCTGAAAAATTCTGAAACACCAATTCAAAAGAATCTGTGCACCCCTATGTTCATCACAATGTTATTTATGATAGCCAAGTGCCGGAAACAGCCTAAGTACCCACCAGTAGTTGAGTGCATCAAAAAAACTGTGGTACATTTACACAAAGGAATACTACAGAACAGAAAGAAAGAAGGAAATCTTACCTTTCACGGCAGCTTGGATGGAACTGGAGAGTATTATGCTTAATGAAATATGCCAGGTGGCCAGAGGCCAATACTATGTGATGTCACCTAACACAAGGAAGCTAATGAACGAAACAAACAAATGATCAAGAGAGAATCAGAGGCATGGAAACAAGGAATAGACCGACAGCGACCAGATTAGAGGGATAATGGAGGGAAAGGGGGAAAGAAGAGGAAGGGCCTATTTAAGGAAGTAGTATAAATGACCCACTGACATGGACAACAGGGCGTGGAGTGATACAGGAGGGGTGTTGGTGGGGTAGTGGAGAGCAACAAGGGGAAAATTTGGACAACTTTAATAAAACAAAAATAAGAAAAATAAGAAAAGCAATAAAAAGTGTTAGATAATAAAAAGACAAAAAAGAAGACTTCCAGCCAAGATGAGGCCTGGACAGACGCGCTGCATCTCCTTCCACAACTACGAAGGAATAGAACTACCTCAAAACTAGAGACAACCAGAAGTTCCAGAAAATCGAGCTGCATGACGTCCAACAAACAAAGATATAAAGAAGAAATACTCATCCAGACAGGTAGGAGGGGCGGAGCTGGGGCAGAGAGGAGGTGGTGTGGTGGCAGCAGCAGCAGGTCAGCGGAAAGCACAATCACACGTTTTAAAAAGTCAGGAGAGACACCTGGGGAATGCTCCCAGCGCCAGCCAAGACCGCACAGCTCACGGTCCCAGCGCTGGGGAAAATAAAGCCTCATTGCTTCTGACTGTGCAAACCAGTTGGGGATGGGGCAGATTAAGAAACTGCCGGTCTCTCAGCAGAGTCCGCTTGTTTAAAGGGCCCTCACTATCCTAGAGCATCCACAGACCTACCCACCCTGGGAACAACGACCAAGGCAACAGCTAGAGAGGCGCCAGTCCCATACAAAAGTGGGAGAAGTGCCTGGAAAAGGGGCGAGTGTTGAGCAAGTGGCATTGTTCCCTCTCATACCCTTCCCCCACATACAGTGCCACAACGTAGTGAAACAGGTCGCCCTGTACTGACGAATACCTAAGGGTCTGCCCCTTACAATGTAACAGGTGAGACAGCTCTACCCAAGACACAGGCAAACAAACACAGGCACCTGTCAAGTTGAGGAGACAGAAAAGTATGGCTCAAAAGGGGGAATGGATCAAGATTCCAGTGAGAGAACTAAGAGACGAGGAGATAGCCAACCTAACAAATGAAGAGACAGCCAATCTAACAGATGCAGAGTTCGAAACACTGGTGATAAAGATGCTCACAGACCTGACAGATACCTTTAAGTATGGCAAACACATAAGGGAAGAAGTGAAAGCTATGCTAAGTGAAACAAAGGAAAATCCACACAAAACCAGTGGTGAAGGGAAGGAAACTGGGGTTCAAATCAATGATTTGGGACATAAGGAAGAAAGAAACAGTCACCCAGTACAGAATGGGGAAAGAAGAATTGAAAAAATGAGGAGAGGCTTAGGAACCTCTAGGACAACTGTGAACGTGCAAACATCCGAACAATAGGGGTGCCAGAAGGAGAAGAGGAAGAGCAAGAAATTGAAAACTTATGTGAGAAAATAATTAAGAAAAACTCCCCAAATTTGGTGAAGGAAATAGACATACAAGTCCAGGAAACACAGAAAGTCCAAAAAAAGCTATACCCAAAAAGGACCACACCAAGACACATTATAAATCAAAATGTCAAAACTTAAGGATAAAGAGAGAATCCTAAAAGCAGCAAGAGAGAAGCGGAGAGTTGCCTACTAAGGGGTGCCTATAAGACTATCAGCCGATTTCTCAAAAGACACTTTGCAGGCAAGAAGGGACTGAGAAGTATTCCATGCGATGAAAAACAAGGACCTATAACCAAGATTGCTCTATCCAGCAAAGCTGTCATTTAGAATGGAAGGGCTGATGAAGTGCTTCCTAAACAAGGTAAAGCTAAAAGAGTTCATCATCACCAAGCCATTATATGAAATGTCAAAGGGACTTACTTAAGAAAAAGATCAAAACTATGAACACTAAAATGACAACAAACTCACAAGTACCAACAACTGAATCTAAAAAATAAAAACAAAATCCAACTAAGCAAACCAGAACAGGAACAGAATCGTAGGTATGGGGATCATTTGGAGGGTTATCAGCTGGGAGGGGGAAGGGGAAGAAATGGAGAAATGGTGCAGGGATTAAGAAGCATAATCAGTTGGTACAAAATAGACAGGGGGAAGTTAAGAATAATACAGGAAAGGGTGAAGCCAAAGAACTTATAGGCACGACCCATGGACATGAACTAGGGAGTGGGAATGCTGGAGGGAAGGTGGGTACTGGGCAGAGGGGAGCAAAAGGGAAAAAAATTGGAACTACTGTAACAACATAATCAATAAAATATACTTTTTAAAAAATGGGCAAAAGACCTGAACAGACACTTCTCCAAGGAGGACACACAGAGGGCCCATAAGTATATGAAAGAATGCTCAACATCACTAGACATCAGAGAGATGCAAATTCAAACCACAATGAGATGCCTCCTCACATAGGTCAGAATGGCAAGTGCTGGTGAAAATGTGGAAAAAAGGCAACCCTACTGCACTTTTGGTCAGAATGCAGACTGGTGTAGCACTGTGGAAAAACTTATGGAATTCCCTCAAAAAAACTAAAAATGGAACTGCTTTTGGATCCAGCAATTCCACTGCTGGGATTAAACCCAAAGAATCCTGAAACTCCAATTCAAAATACTCTGTGCACCCCAATGGTCGGTCATAGGAGCATTATTTACGATAGCCAAGTGCTGGAAACATCCTATGTGCCCATCAGTCAATGAGTGGATCAAAAAACTGTGGCACATTTACAGAATGAAATACTGCACAGCAGAAAGAAAGAACTCCTACCCTTTTTGACAGCATGGATAGAAGTGAAGAGTTGATGCTAAGTCTGAAATAAGCCAGGTGGTGAAAGACAAATACCCTATGATCTCACCTAACACAGGAACCTAATGAACAAAACAAACAAATGAGCAAAATAGAACGAGAGCCAGGGAATCAAAGAACACACTGACAGTGACAGAGGGGAATAAGGGGAGAAAGATGGGGAAGGGTCTAACTAAGGAACAGGTATAAATGGCCCATTGGTGGGTATCAACTGTGGCAGGGAGTGCATGGGGTAAGGGAGAGCAACAAAGGAGCACAGGGACAACTGTAATAGAACAATTTAAAAAAAAAAAGGAGGATGCCTAGGTTCCTCATAGCTCTCTGTTTCACCAGGATAAACAGAATCCCAGTAATTTTCAGACCGATGTTTGGGGGCTCCTCTTCCAGCGCTGGTGTTCTGGTATAAGGTACCCAAGGTGGGATGAGATTCATCACTCCTCAGTGGGGATCTCTGCAGCTCAGATATCCTCGAAGGTTCTCAACTTTCACACTGGGGTTTGGCCCAGCTTGTTTCATACCTCTGTCTCTCATACCAGTCTTGATGTGGCTGCTTTATGATTTTAATTATAGGACTTCTGTTCATCTAGTCTTCAGATGGTTCTCCAGGTTGATTTTTCTATAATTTAGGTGTAATTTTGATGTGGTTGGCACAGCATTTACTTACTTAGCCATCTTAACTGGGAGTCTTTCTCATTTTCTTACAGTGAATTATAACATGAAGATAAGTATTTCCAAGAAAAACAAATCTGTTTTCAAATTTGCTTTCAAAGAATCTCACCTGGGAATTTGTATGGGAATAAGTGTCAAGAAGGCTATTATTCATTAAATTTAATAAAGGCGCAAAAAGCAGTTGCTACATATCCAAATTAGTTAGGACTTTGGTGGTAACTGACAAAACTGAATTCATGGAATCTAGGAAACAATTGAAACAGCATAGCCAGTGAAGGGTAGAAGCTGGCTTTGGAAACTACATTAAGACCTTTCCCCCACCTGAATCACCCAGCATTGCTTCTCATCTTTCCACATCACCCTAGATTCATGTACTTTTGATGCAGATCAGCTTTCTCCATATGGCAGAAACAGTTGCCAATTCCTGAGTTTCATAACTTATAGTCTCAGCCACTAGAAACAGTTTGCCCTTATACAGTCTTTGACCTTGGGTGTCTTGGCCTCATTCCTAATTCAAAAAGTGGACCTTGCTTGGTTTAAGTCAATTAGCTGTTCCTATCTCACCTCTCCACTCCTTAGTCCCTCCTCCATGCTACAGGCATTTAAACAAACCAAAGCAAATTAGATGAGAGGTAAGAAAGTGAAGAAAGCTAGAATAATCCATGTAAGTAATAGAATTGGATATATTAGTATGCACCCATGTTTAGCTTTATATAACTAGAGATCATTACACATGGAAATATTTATAAATATGGGTACATATATAGGCTAGTATAAACATATATGTTTTGCTTTGTCCGCTGTGAGGAACTAAAAAAAAAGACAGCCCAACAACACGAAGCATGCTGAGTGTCCAGATCTTGGTTTCTAATACCATTTTCCAACAAGAATAATCAAGATTCCTTGAAGAAATGTCTGATTCTAGGACTATGGCAGAAAATATACAAGATGAGCTTGGAGCACCCTGTAGTATCAGATGGTAATAAAGTGCTCAAAAAACAAAAATGAAAAGAAAAAACAAAAACACATTGTTGGGGGCATGTCAAAGGAACACAGATACCAACTGAAAGACCTCTTAGTGGCCAAAACTAAAACAATTTCAGCAACAGAAAAAAGTCATATTAGATTGTCACTCAAAGTATATAATAAATATTTATAGGTTCATACTGATGTAATGACTGAAAAAGAATAAATGAGGGAGAAGAATCAAATCTCTCATGCAGAGAGGATGATGGCGGAGGAGTGAGAGGAGGCTGTGCTTTCTGGCTCCCGAGACTCGTCTGTAGTTTGGACTAATTGCAGACAGAACATCTCTGTGAGCAGCTGGACACTGACAGGAGTTGAGCCTTGGCACTGCTGGATTAGAGAAAACCATCTGGTAACGACCTGTTTGGTGAGGATAGCGGAGGAAAAAGGGATGAGATGGCGTTTCTAACTGGGTTGGCTCCCTGAGCTGTGGCTGGAAGTACACAAAGGTTTTTTGGCGACCACAGGCTTCCCCAGAGAGGAATCAGAAGGAGAGTGGATCTCTGCCCACTGGCAGAGCCAGGAGAGGACAAGGTGGTATCTGGCACTGAAAGACAAGAAACAGCATACTGCTGTGCATGTGAGAACATGATTTTCCTTTATATTTTTCTCTTGTGTACTGCGGAGAGGGGAGGAAAGGTAGGGGGTGATAGGACATTCTTGAGGAGGGCAGGTAAAGAAGTGCGCTCACCCACTCCCCAACCCTCCCCTTGGGTCGTGAGGCCGTGCACAGGGAAGTGCCCTCATCCACTGGTCCAAGTGCACAGGGCCATGCATCCAGGTGCCCCTCAGACACAAGATCAGTGCCCCAATGGCCACAGGGAGGGCCCGCTGGGCACGCAGAAGACCATGCACAGACAATTCTGGCCAGCCCCAGTGGGCACCAGTCCGGAGTGCAGAACACTTGTGCGGGATCTGCTCCTGCCCGCCCAGGTGGGTGCGGGAACTGCGGGCTGCTGCGGCTCGGGAATAGCAGGTGGCAGTGACTAACAGATGCTCACTTCCACTGTGCACAAGTGTCCAGGGCCCCACCGCAAAGGGCGAGAGACCAACTCCTGGGGCGCAGCTCAGCAGGCCTGAGGCTAGCGGTTAGGCCACTTTGCACGCACCCGTGCATGCGCACGCACAAGCACCTGGGCCGGCTCCAAAAGGCACCAAAGGAACGCTGGCCACCGCTGCAAGGAACAGGAACCTCTGACCCGCCTCAATAGACCACCTGTGGATCCAGAAAAGGAAGACAACACACAAAGGCTGAACTGAGTAAAAAGTTTCCTTTTACATATTTTTTAAATTTTTATTTCTATTTTAGTTGTTTTATTTGTATTTTATTTAATTTTAATTTTTTTAAATTTCTTATTTTTAATTTTAATTTTTACTCCTTTTCTTAAAAATTTTTTTTCTTAAAAAACAGCCTAGATGCCCATCTGTAGATGAATGGATCAAAAAACTGTGGTATATTTACACAATGGAATACTGTGTAGCAGAAAGAAAGAAGGAACTCCTGGCATTTGCAACAACATGGATGGAATTAGAGAGAATTATGCTTAGTGAAATAAGCCAGGCAAAGAAAGCAAAATATCATATGGTATCACCTAATACAGGAAACTAAAGAACAACACAAACAAACGAACTAAATAAGACAGAGAGTAGAATAGTAGTTAATAGGGGGGAGGGAGAGAAGGGGGATAAATAAGGGAAGGGTCTAGTCAAGGAACGTGTATGGATGACTCATGGACATGGACAACAGGGAGGGATATGATTGCGGGAGAAGGGGTGGGCTGGGTTGGGGGAAGCAATGGGGAAAAATGGGACAATTGTAATTGAAAAAGCAGATAATAAAAGAAAAAATAAAATAAAATGGGACTTCAGACAAAAAATATATATCTCTTTAGTTTGTTTCATACCATCTCTCCTTCTCATCCTTCCTCTTTAATTTTGGTTTATTTGTTTGTCTGTCTAGTTTAGCCTCCCTTTCACACTAAATAAACAGGATATCACTACTATATAAATCTAATACTATACATTTCCACTTTCTTACTATACTCTGCATTCTTCCCTCTTTTTCTTTTATTATTAACATACAATGTAAATATTATCTACCATCTTGCAAAGTCTCGACACTACTTGCTACTATTATTAACCTATCATCCCCTCTCTCAAAAATCATATTTTTCCTCTTTAAAAACAACTCTTATCTATTCTTCCTATAGTATAAAAGCCCTAATCTCTCTACATTTATATTAATACTGGCTCCTTGGCTGACAATAGTGGGATAGAGGTGGGAGGTATTTTTGAGGGTGTAGGTTTCCTGCCTGGGCTGTGTGTTTATGTTTTTAACAGCATCTCCACAAAAGAACTCAAGACAAAGTGGACAGAGTGACTCTCAATCAACTAGCCAGAGGGAAGATCCCAAAAAAGAGCATCTGAAATATAACCAGACAGCATAAACAAATGACATAAAGGGTATCCCAAGAACATCAGGCTCAGGAGATCAAAGAGACTGCACCACTGAAACCCCCAGATCTCCTATAAAAAATCTCATACCACAAAGGTGGGAGGTCAAAGCAGACAAATCCAAAAAAACAAACAAAAAACAAAAAACAAAAAAAAAACAAGAAGAATCCAACATGGGAAGACACAGAAACAACCTCTCAATGAAAAAAAAAAGAGGAATCCCCAGAAAGAGAGCTAGATGGAATAGATATAACCCAAATATCAGACATGAAATTCAAAACAATGGTGGTGAAGAAGCTCAATATATTCAACAACCTCAAAAACAACTATGACAACCTCCAAGGAAGTTACCAACAGCTCCAAGAAAATTACAGGCAACTTACGGAGAACTACACCAGCATAAAAAAAGAATATAAAAACTATACCAAGAACAAGGAAGAAATGAAGAACACAATCTCTGAACTGAAAAACACAGTAGAATCAATCAAAAGCAGGCTAAACATAACAGAGGATAGGATCAGTGACTTAGAGGACAATGTAGAAAAAAATTACCAGACAATACAACAAAATAAAAATAGATTGAAAAAATATGAACAAGATGTAAGGGTTTACAGGATAGCATGAGAGAAATAATAAAAGGATCATCGGAATAAGAGAGGAGAAAAGGAGGAGCATGGAATAGAAAAGTTGATAGAAGTATTGACAAAAAATTTTCCCAACCTGATGAGAGAAAAAGTTATCCAAGTTCAAGAAGCACAGAGAATCCCAATGAAAAAGAACCCCAAAAAACCCACTCCAAGACACATCATAATTAAAATGGCAACATTCAAAGACAAAGAGAGAATCCTAAAAGCAGCAAGAGAGAAACAACTAATAACATACGAGGGAGCTCCAATAAGGCTATCATCAGATTTCTCAGCAGACACACTACAAGCCAGAAGAGAATGGCAAAAAATATTCCAAGCAATGGAAAACAAATGCCTACAACCAAGAATACTCTACCCAGCAATGCTTTGATTCAAAATGGAAGGTGAAATAAGGAGTTTCCCAGACAAAGGAAGACTAAAAGAATACATCTCCACCAAACCAGCACTGCAAGAGTGCTAAAGGGAATGTTTTAAGAAAAAGAAGAAAAAAAGAAGAGAGAAACACAGGTACCAAGGGAAATGAATACATGTCAATAATAACCATAAATGTAAATGGATTAAATGCTCCAATTAAAAGACATAGGGTAATGGGATGGATAAGAAAACAGGACCCACATGTTTGCTGTCTACAAGAAACACACCTCAAAACAAAAGATTTACACAGACTGAAAGTAAAGGGATATCAAAAAGTATTCCAAGCAAACAATATAAAAAAAAAAAAAAGCTGGGGTAGCAGTACTCATATCAGACAAAACGGATTTCAAAGCAAGGGCAATAAAAAGAGACAAAGAATGACATTTCATAATACTTAAGGGAACAATCCATCAAGAAGATATAACCCTGTTAAACATATATGCACCCAACTTAGGAGCACCCAAATACATAAAGAAAACACTAGAAGACCTCAAGAAGGATAGTAACAGTAACACACTCATAGTACAGGCCTTTAACACTCCATTATCAACAATAGATCTTTGAAGCAAAGAAACACCAAGGATATACAGGCATTGAACAGCACACTAAACCACATGGACTTAACTGATATATATAGAACTTTTCACCCCAAAGAAGCAAAATATATATTCTTTTCAAATGCACACGGGACATTTTCAAAGATAGACCACATTGATAGGACACAAAACAAGCCTCAACAAATTCAAGAAAATTGAAATCATATCAAGCACCTTTTCAGACCACAATGCCTTGAAACTAAAAACCAACCTCAGAGAAAAAAAATCAAAGAAACCCAAACTCATGGAGAATGAATAACATGATATTAAATAATGAATGGATTAACAATGACATCAAAGAAGAAATCGAGAAATTTATGGAAACTAATAATAATGAACACACAACAGCCCAAAACCTGTGGCACACAGCAAAAGCAGTCCTAAGAGGGAAGTTCATAGCAATACAGGCATATCTGAAAAGGATAGAAGAATCTCAAAAAAAAACCTAACACTAAAGCTACAAGAACTAGAACAACAACAACAAAAAAAGCCTAGGGCAAGAAGAAGGAAGGAAATCATCAAGATCAGAGGAGAATTAAAAGACATAGAGACCAAATAAACAATTCAAAAGATCAATGAAAGTAGGAGCTGGTTCTTTGAAAAAATAAGCCAAATCGACAAGCCCTTAGGCAGGCTCATCAATAAAAAAAGAGAGAAGACCCAAATAAACAAAATCAGAAACGAAAGAGGAGAAATCACGACTGATATCACAGAAATACAAACAATTATAAGAAATTACTAAAAACAACTGTATGGCAAGAAATTTGACAACCTAGAGGAAATGGACAAATTCCTGAAAACATACAATCTTCTAAAAATGAATCAAGAAGAAACAGAAAGCCTGAATAGACCAATAACAACTAGTGAAATTGAAGCAGTAATCAAAAAACTCCCGGCACACTAAAGTCCTGGATCAGATGGCTTCACAGGCGAATTCCACAAAACGTTTAGAAAAAAACTAACTCCTATCCTCCTCAGACTATTCCAAAAAATCCAAGAAGAGGGAAGACTCCCAAACTCATTCTATGAAGCCAGTATTACCCTAATTCCCAAACCAGGTCAAGACACAACTAAGAAAGAAAACTACAAGCCAATATCGCTGATGAACATAGATGCTAAAATCCTCAACAAAATATTGGCAAACCAGATCCAGCAACATATTAGAAAGATCGTACACCACGATCAAGTGGGATTCATCCCAGGGATGCCAGGATGGTTTAATATTTGCAAATCAATAAATATAATACATCACCTAAACTAAATGAAAGACAAAAAACACATGATCATATCAATAGATGCAGAAAAAGCATTTGATAAAGTACAATACCCATTTATGATGAAAACACTCAGCAAATGGAAGTAGAGGGAGCATACCTTAACATAATTAAGGATATATATGAGAAACCAGAAGCCAACATCATACTCAATGGACAAAAACTGAAAGCATTCCCCCCTGAAATCAGGAATAAGACAAGGCTGTCCACTCTCTCCACTCCTATTCAACATAGTCTTGGAAGTCCTAGCCACAGCAATCAGACAAGAAAAAGAAATAAAAGGCATCCAAATCAGTAAAGAAGAAATAAAACTATCATTATATGCAGATGACATGATAGTATACCTAGAAAACCTTATAAACTCCACCAAAAGACTATTCGATATAATAAGCGAATTTGGCAAAATAGCAGGGTACAAAATAAATATACAGAAATCTAAGGCATTTCTGTACACCAACAATAAAATATCAGAGACAGAGACAAAAAAGTAAATACCACTTACCTCAGCAACAAGAGAAATAAAGTACCTAGGAATAAACTTAACCAAAGAGATAAAAGACCTGTACTCTGTAAATTACGTAACATCGAAGAAAGAAATTAAAGAAGATACAAATAAATGGAAGCAAATACCATGTTCTTGGATGGGAAGAATCAACTTCATCAAAATGACTATAATACCCAAAACAATTTACAGATTTAATGCAATCCCTATTAAAATACGAATGACATATTTCACAGACCTAGAACAACTACTTCAAAAATTCATATGGAACCAAAAAAGACCCCGAATAGCCAAAGCAATCTTTAGACAGAAGAACACAGCAGGAGGAATCACAACACCAGACATCAAACAATACTACAAAGCCACTGTGATCAAAACAGTCTGGTACTGGCATTAGAACAGACATTTAGATCAGTGGAACAGAATAGAGAGTCCAGAAATAAATCCCGGAACATACGGTCAACTAATATTTGATAAAGGAGGAAGGAACATAAAATGGAATGAGAAGAGCCACTTTAAAAAATGGTGCTGGGAGAACTGGACAGGGACGTGCAAAAAAATGAAACTAGACCAGCAACTTAAACCACACATGAAAATAAACTCAATATGGATCAAAGACTTAAATGTAAGCCATGGCACCGTAAAAGTCCTAGAGGAAAACATAGGCAGGAAAATTTCAGATATCCCACGTAACAATATTTTCATGGATACATCTCCTAAGGCAAGAGAAACGAAGGGAAAAAAAAAATGGGTCTACATCAAACTAAAGAGTTTCTGCTCAGCAAAAGAAAACATCAGCAAGATGAAAAGGAAACCAACCATATGGGAAAACATATTTGCCAATGACATCACAGACAGGGGACTGATCTCCAAAATATATAAAGAGCTGATACGACTCAACATCAAGAAAACAGACAACCCAATTAAAAAATGGGCAAAGGACCTGAACAAACACTTCTCCGAAGAGGACATACAGAAGGTCCATAGACACATGAAAAAATGCTCAACAGCACTAGCCATCAGAGAGATGCAAATAAAAACCACAATGAGATACCACTTTACACCAGTCAGAATGGCCATCATCAACAAATCAACAAAAAACAAGTGCTGGCGAGGATGTGGAGAAACGGGAACCCTACTGCACTGTTGGTGGGAATGCAGACTGGTACAGCCACTATGGAAAACAGTATGGAATTACCTCAAAAAACTAAAAATGGAACTGCCTTTTGAACCAGTGATTCCACTGCTAGGATTATACCCGAAAAATCCTAAAACCCTAATTCAAAAGAACTTATGCACCCCTATGTTCATAGCAGCACTGTTTACAATAGCCAAGTGCTGGAAACAGCCTAAGTGCCCATCTGTAGATGAGTGGATCAAAAAAAGTGGTACATTTACACAATGGAATACGATGCAGCAGAGAGAAAGAAAGAACTCCTGCCATTTGCGACAACATGTATAGAACTAGAGAGAATTATGCTTAGTGAAATAAGCCAGGCAAAGAAAGCAAAATACCATATGATATCACCTAATACTGGAAACTAAAGAACAACATAAACAAACGAACTAAATAGGACAAGGAGCAGAATAGCAGTCAATAGGGGGGAGGGGGGAGGGAGAGAAGGGGATAAGTGAGGGAAGGGTTTAGTCAAGGAACGTGTAAAAATTACTCTTGGACATGGACAATGGAGAGGGATATGATTGTGGGAGAAGGGATGGGCTCGGTGGGGGGGAGCAATGGGGAAAAAAGGGAACAACTGTAATTGAAAAACAAAAAAATAAAATAAAATAAAATCTCTCATGGAGAAGAATTTCAAATAACTTATACAGATACTCCATTCTCAAGGAAGAGAGCTTAACTCCCACTCCTTATGTGTGGACTGTGCACAGTGACTGCCTTCTGAAGTGTACAGTATGGAGGGTGGGGTAGAGAAGAGTAAATTCACAGTGGAGAATTCTGGCACTACCTCAGCTAGGTGGCTAAGGCCAATATTAGCAGTTATAACTCAAGTTGATAGTATATACACTTGATATAATGTGATGAAAATGGCGCTTTGCCTCTATAGTTTTCCGCCCAACAATTCATAACCCCGTATTATCATGAATAAAACACCCAACACAGTCCAGTGGTGGAGCACCCTAAAAAATACCTGACAAGTGCACTGCAAAACACTCAAGTATATGAAAAACAAGGAAACTTTGAGAAATGGCCACAGCAAAGAGAAGCCTAAGGAAACAATACAATTAAATATAGTGTGGTATCCTGGTTGGGATGCCATGACAGAACAACATCAGGTAAAAACTAAAGAAACCTGAATAAACTAAACACTGGTAATAATGTATTATATTAGTTAATTAATTGTACTAAATGTATCATATTTGTGAAGGTTTTAATAACAGGAAAAACTTCGTACAGGATATAGGGAAACTGTACTGCTTTCTCAATTTTTCTAGAAATCTGTTCTATAAAACTGTTCTAAAAATTAAAATATATTAAAGGGAAAAAATTCCTTCTCTTTTAATAATCTTACTTTTAAATATCCTCACTATTCTCATAAAAGGCATAAGATTGTTTAGAATATTGTTAAATAATATGTAATTTAATCATGTAAGTGAAGTGTCAGCATAGTGCTGGCACAAGGTAGATGCTGCACTCATTCATTAGTCCATTCAACAAATATTTATTGAGTACCTACTATAGGTCATCTTTGCTCTAGGTGCTAGCAGTACATGAAGTGTACATAGAGGAGTGGGGAGAAGCAAATAAAAGACCATGTTCATGTAATAATGAGTGCTATAAAAATATACTAAACAGAGTACGGGAGTAGAGAATGATAGGGAAGGTTCTGTTTCTTAAGGCAGCTGAGAGGACCACTGAGGAGGTTAATATGAAAGGACAGACCTGAAAGAAATGAGGAAGCTAGTGATACAAGGATGTGAGCAAGGAATATTCCAGCACAGGAAACGAAAAGTGCTGAGGTAGGAATGAGCTCAGTGCATTTGAAAGCCAAGGTGGTTGAACTGGAATGAGTGAAGTAGACAGTGGTTGGAGACAGGGTGAAAGAACTAAATGGGGTTGAGGTCAGACAAGTGCTTGAAGGCCACACTAAGAAATTGATTTTATTCTCAGTGTGAAAGGTTCTGTCACTGTAAGGCTTTAACCAGGAAAGTTATTCAGTGTGGTCTACATATTTAAGATTATTCCAGCAGCTGCATGTAAAATGGACTACAGAGGGCACTAGAGTAAAAACATGCAAACCAAATAGGCTACTGCAGGAGTCCAGATGTGAAAAGATGGTATTTCAGAAACTGGTGGTACCATGGAAGTGGTAGAAATAGTGCAAGTGGGAATATATTTTGAGATAGAACCAGTTAGGACTTACTAATTATGTAAAGAGGTTGCAAGTTGCAGGGGGCTGGGGGAATTTACAGACTAATCAATTAAAAGGTATCTGAATAGAAGCCCTGACTGCTGTGGCTCAGTGGATTGAGCATCGGCCTGCGAGCCAAGTGTCGCTGGTTCGATTCCCAGTCAGGGCACATGACTAGGTTGCACATCAGGTCCCCAGTTGGGGTCGCGAGTGAGAGGCAACCACACAGTGATGTTTCTCTCCCTCTCTTTCTCCTTTCGCCTCTCTCTAAAAATAAATAAATAAGTAAACAAACAAATAAATTATTTAAAAAAATAAAATAAGAGGTATCTGAATAGAATCAACAGTCATAGGACATAATATCATAGATGGTACCCAAGATCTGGGAACGTTCATGTGCTCTGGTCCTATCAGCAAATTATAGGATGGCCACAAACTTAGCATTTTACTATGTAACATTATCCCTCTTTAGTGAGAACTTTATTCAGGCTAAAACATTCTAAGAAGACTTATCTCAGAGACCAAAGGGAACTGCAGGAGATGGTGTCTCTTGATGAGCAATTATATATGGTTCCTTTCATCGGAGCATCTGGGGAGGCTGCCAAGTGGAATGTGTTTATCTTCCCTCTTTGCCTCCTCCCACAAAAATTCCAGGAGGGCAGCAACTCCATTGACTATTGTAGAATGAGTGCCTGGCCCAGAATACATGTGCAATAAACATTTGCTGAATGATTGCGGAAAAAATGGCACAGGAATACTGCAGAGCATATATGTAGCCTAAGTCTCCCTTAGCAATCATATTTTAAGAGAAAACAGCACTATCCAGGCCAACACAGAAGGAAAAGAAAAAAGTGCAGAAGGTTGAGGTTGAATAATCACAGGAGTTCTAGACCAGAGCTAACAAATGACAAACAGTGATTTTGCACGAGATGCACAAAGGGCTGAAACAATCTTTGTTGGGATTTTGCAGCTAAACTTGATATCATCACAGAATCACCAAATGTCAAAACTGGAAAGGGTCTTAGAAAACTTTGGATCAATTCACTCATTTTACATATGAGGAAATTAAGATGAAATATCTTGGGACTAAAACCCAATTCTCTGAATTCCAGATGCCACATTCCTTTTTTACATGGCAGAGCTTGGCAATTATAGTAAACTTCCTTTCCCATGTGTAGGTTCAAAGAGGAGTTTTCAGAAGCAAGCTGCAACCCAGCTGGCCTGAAAACTGAAAGGTCACTGGTTCGATCCCCAGTCAGGGCACATGCCTGGGTTGTGGGCCAGGCCCTCAGTTCAGGGCATGTATTGATGTACCTATCACACATAAATGTTTCTCTCCCTTTCTTTCTCCCTCCCTTCTACTCTCTCTAAAAATAAATAAAATCTTTAAAAATAAAAGAAAAAGAGCAAGCTGGATAGATTCTAAAGTTTATTCCCAAGTTAGATACCCCTTTTAAAATTCAGTTCTGTGAAAACCTCTCTCAATAAACTTGTCCTCTTATCTTTCAGTGACAATGAGGCAGCCCACTACTCTTCCCTTTTTGACATAGCTGCCAGGAAGCTTAGAACTAAATCGAACACTTAATCCTCATAATAATAGTGGCCTCAGTTTTTGACAAACAGTACTTATTTCCCCCTCCTCTTTACATCTTTTCACTTTTTGTAAGTATTTCAATGGCAGTATTGTACACTTTTTTTTACTGTCAGTCATGTCAAATTCTGTTTGGAATTCAGCCAGGTGTAAGTCATCAATAAACCAAAATAGAAAGATTTCATTTCTCTTGTGCACTCAAACTGTTTTCAGATCCCAACCTTGACCTAAAAGCTCAGATTTTATCTCCTGGCTTTATATTTATAGAGAGTAGAGGCCACCACAGAACAGATTGCATACACATGACTAATTACAAAATTGTAGGGTCTGCCTGATAACTGGACAAGTCCCTGGAAACTTTTCTGAAATTAAAACAAGATGTGGAAGGAAAGTGCTATTTACTATGCTGATGTGGCAGAACTTCACTGACAGCATTACTCTGGGGGAGTCAAGGCAGCCCAGTCCACAGTCAGTGAGAAGGTGGTAAACTGTGTCACATATGATTCCAAAATTCTGCTTACAACTCCCCCAGGGACTGAGAAATGAGATCCTGTAGCCTTCATCGCTTCTGGATTCTAGCCATGTAGAAATTAAAGCACTAGTTTTCTGAAAACATGAAACTTTCTTTTCCCTCCCTAAAATAAAATTCCTCCTAAACCACAAAAATTTAACCCAGGCAAGATTATAAATGCAATAAAGGAGTACATACAGAGATCTTTCCTCCTCCTTTATTGCTTCACAATCTTCTGTCTCCATTTCTGTCTAGGTAGTAAAAGAAATATTAATAAATCCCCAAAAAATGCCAACTTCTCCAGAGGGCACTAGACTTTTATGTTTATGCATTTGAGCTTGAGAATTCCTGTGGCTCTTTTATCTTTCAATCTTACCTTTTTAAATTTTGTTCTCTTTATTCCTATGGTGTTCGCCACAGTTTTCATGATAATCTAAGAGATAGGTTCCAAAAAATATATAAATGACATCCAGGGTTTCTGTTGCTTATGGAAATAGTCCTTCCCTGAATTATCCATTTAGATTCTGTTCACGATCTCTTCCTGGTCAAAGCCAACTGGTTCAGATAGAGACAAGAAAATGCTGTCCCAACATTCCAAACACCTTGAAGAATGAGACAACTGCAAAAATCTATGCTGTTTTAGAAAAATCTCAGAAAAATAGTAAAATGTAGGGAAGACTAGTGTATGACATCAGCATAGCATGTAAGAGTTCAACCTGGGCCCAGCTGCTGCTGGGCCTTTATCCTTATCTACTACATGTTATCTATGAACTCTGGACAAAGTACCCTCATGTAAAATGGCAATAATATTAGTGCTTGCTTCACAGAGCAGGCCCTCAAACTTTGGTGTGCATTAGAAACAATGGGATGGTTGTTAAAACACAGATTACTGATCTCACCCCCACTGATATAGTGGGTCCAGGACAGTGCCTGAGAATCTGCCTTTCTAAGAATGCGCCAGGTGACACTGGTACTGCTGGTTAAAGGTCACACTTTTTTTTAAGATGTTATTTATTTTTAGAGAGAGAGGAAGGGAGGAAAACATAGATGTAAGAGAGAAACATTGATAGGTTGCCTATGCTACCCTCCCCAACTGGGGACATAACTGCAACCTGGACATGTGCCCTGACAGAAAATCGAACCGGCAACCTTTCACTTTGCCCGATGATGTCCAAGGCCACACTTTGAGTACCACTATCATAGTGTTATGGTGAAGATGAAGTGTTAATATACATAAACTGTTAACAATAATGGTTTTTATGTACTGCTGTTAGCACTGTGACTGGTTAGCTATGTCAAATGGTATCAGTTATTATCTTACAGGTTGTTCTGTCAACTTACAAATCATAGTAAACATGTAGTTGAACCGTAAGACTTTATAAGAAACCTCAGTATACAGAAAGAAAAAAACCCTATTAAGTTCCTAAAAGAAATATCCTTTTTTAAAAGAGCAAATACATTTATGAGGGTTTGTCAGTGGTTCTAAGTACTTAAAAGCGATTCTGTAGATCACTGGGGTCCCCCCCCCACAAAATCTGTCAAAACCCACCTGTACAGTTATTGAAGCAGGAAAGAAGATGATACAGCTACTTCTTGAGGTTTTGTTTCTTTTCTCTTACAGTAAAAGCGCTGAAACACATTTAGTTATTATGGCCAAAAAGAATTCTTTAACTCAGTTCCAGTAATTAAGGAGCCCGGCAAATGTGGACCTTGAAAAGGCAGTTAGAAATATCAGCAGCTTTAAAAGAGTAAAGGAAACACTGTGGCTGCAAGACAAGGGGTCGCCACAGCAAAGGAAACAAACACGATCCCTAACCTGCCAGGGTGCCAGCAACCTTAAGGCCAAAGATAATACTCTGATGAAAAGCTGTGGTGTATTAAGCTTTGCTTAGAGAAAAAGAATTCAGTATCAAAAATACTGTCAAAGGTTAAGATGTTTACTCTGTAGGACTGACTTGAGTCAACTAGTGCGAGGCACAGGGAAACCCTCACTGTATCCTTTCCCGCCGCTCATCAGTATCACTCCTTTCAAAGAGAAAACCTAATCAACTTGGGTTGAGTGTCTCTTCCTTCTAAGCACAGAGTGATTTGACGTTCAACGACAGGCAGCAAGTTTTTGGTAAACATCTAACTTTTCCAGCTAAATCACATCTATGCGTTTGGTAAAAACTGTCCGATGAAAGAAGAAAATTAAAGAAAGCATTCTTGCATTGAAAAATTAAACGGTACATGTTTACCAGAATGCAAAAATAAGCCTTGCCTCAACAGTTTTAAAAAAATGTAATAAACAAACCACTTCCCCCAACACTTCTTTGGAAAATGTATATGATTATTAGCACTAGCCGTCAGGTCGACTCCACGAAGGTGGTTCTTCATTTCTAGCAGGTTAAGAAATAGAAATGGGCAGCTCTTGGATGAACTTGAACTCTGTCCCTCCAGCCCAAAGCCTCCCATAGACTTGGCACAAGTGGAGAGGGGTGAGACAAAGGTTCCCAGACAGGACTCTGGGTTGCCAAGACTCACCTCGCCAACTTTTCCAGGCTCACCGCGCTCCCGCGACCCGCTCGGGGCCGCAGACGCGATGGCCGGCGCCTCCGAGCGCCTTGGCCCGCCTGGATGGAGGTGCCTCGGCCAAGTAGGCGCGCTGAGGACGGCGCGGGAGGGCGCTGCAGGGCGGACTCGGGGTGCGCAGGAGGTGCTGGGGGTTCCGTGCGGCTAGTGCGCAGAGTCAGCAGCGCGAGCAGCAGCGCTGACAGTGCTAGCAGGAGCAGCACAGTCGCCTTGCTGCGGAGCTTCATGGTGCTGCTTGGCAGATGCAGCCTTGGGTCAGCGCGGCCCCTCGGAGCATCGCAGCACTCTGGGCGGCGGTGGCAGTGGCGGTGGCAGCGGCGGGGCCAGGGGAGCAGTGTTCAGCGGCCGCCTTCGCCAGTGAGTCCGGGACTGGGGTCTGAGCTCTGGGACTCAGGGGGCTGCAGAGGAAGAGGCGGTGGAAGAGGAGAAGGAGTAGGAGGCCCAAACAGGGCTAAAGTAGGGACAGCCCGCGCCTACCGTACTGTGTGGAGTAGCTGCCCATCCGCCCACCTTCCAGCCTTCACAAGCTCCAGTTGCAAGTAGCGCAGCCTCAAAACCTCTCATTTCCTCATTTACTCACTCAAACACTCTTCCTTCCTCCCTCTCTTCCTTCACACCTTCTCAACCTGTTCCATTCCCTTCCCTTGTTTACTTCCTCATTCACTCATACATTAACTTATCCTCCCACTTCCACCCACTCTTCCTACTGATTCCCTAATTATTCCATGCATTTGTCCCTGTTGAGTTTTCTCCATCTAAGCACTCCTGTACCTATCCATACATCCAATCAGGCAAAGACATCTCTATTCTGTTTGCCCAGTACAAGGCCTGACATTTGATGGGTATCTGTTGGATCAAATCAGTTCAGATCCATGTAGTTTAAAGAATTTATAAAATCAATTGCAAAGCATGAGTTTGAAATCTGACCTTGCTGCTTATTGGCTTGGTGATGCTGAGCAAGTTGCACAGTTTTCCTGAGCTGGAATTTTCCTACATGCAAAATCGGAATGATTATACTGTTCTCCACAAAGGCATTTTGTAGGCATTCAATTAGGGGAAAAGGGGACAACTGTAATTGAAAAACCAAAATAAAAGAAAAAAAGAAACTAGCACAATGCTTGGCTATAGGTGCCCAATAAAAGCTCTGTGGTAGTTAGCACAATAAAATGTAGCTTATCATATATACATATGAGATAGAGTAATAACTTCACAGCGAAGTTAAAGGAATGGATTCTTCTGAGACTTTTAATAGCCTTAGATACCAGATCAAGGTTCCAGCATTCCTCAATTAATGTTTTAGGGCATCCCCAAATCTGAAGCATTAGGACACATCATCTTATTATTCATCATGAATCAGCCAGCATTTTATTGACCCTCTTTTTAGCATGGCAACAGAACAAAACACCAGGGTCTCTGAGTTTCTGCAAGATTCCATGTTGCCTTACAAATCACCTAAAATTCAATTAAATTTTGAGTTATTCTCACATCAGCATTATATTTTAATTATTTGAGAACTCATTATATTTAAAGTTCTAGGAATGAGAACATTCAAACATGTGGAACCTATTGCTCATCAAGCACCTAGGAAATGAGAGGGTATAAGCACAAACAAAACATTGGTTCTCAGTGAGGGTGAGGTACTTTCCCAGGAAGCATTTGGAATTGTGGAAACGATGTTTTGGGCTGTCACAACAAATGGCATGTACTACTTGTATATGCTAAATCTTCTACAATGCTCAAGTCACTCTAGCACAACAAAAGTAGTGTCCTGGGTCAAATGCCAACATGGGGGTCCTGTTGAGAAACACTGGGCTAAGGCCTGATGTTTAGGTCTTGCAGGTTTACCACTATTATGTTGGTATGTAGCCCAGTGAAGTTAGAATTCCTAGATCTGTTTTGTTACCTTCCCTCTTCCTCAAGGTGACATTTACAACAGGGATAAAATAAGACAAAGTGACACTTGGTTAGTAGCTGGGGTTTTGGTCTCAAACACAAAAGTGGAACTTGGAACTAGGCTTAAACAAACAAGATTTTGTTTTCTTAAACACTGCTAAAGCAATAGGAAAGGCCTGACTTACCTGCTTCCCCTGAATCTAAACCCAAGTTTTGGATTATACTGCTCTGATTGGTGGAAAATTGCAACATCTAATGTCATGGAGAAAGAGTTCCAGAAACCGTATCTATGGCTCACACAATTTGTCACTTGGATGTATAACATACCAAATGCTTGTTTATTTGCCCTTTTACTCCATAAATCTATTTGTCCTCATGGAATTTTGACATGCATAGAGAATCACTTGCTTAAGCCATAGATTAAGTATTGATAGGTACTATTCTTGGTTTCTCTTACTGTAAGGAACGGAGACATTAATGGTCTATTATTAGGGTAGTATAGTTAATGGACAACAGCATAGCGGATGTGCCCAACCAGAGGGTGTTGGTTAGAGGGTCTCTAAGGAAACTGGAGAACAAAGAGGGAACAGGATCCATGAGAGAGGATGTGGCAGGGGCTGGCTGGAGACTTCCACGACTTGCCGTGAATGCCTTTGAGAACAAAGGAGGAGGGAATAGCTAATCATTTTTTTAGACATGATCAGAAAGATTATACCTCCCATAGTACTCAACTAATGAGAAAATTGTGGAAGGGACTCCCATGTTAGGGAATAAAAACCTCTGCGGTACCCCCCACTGGGTATGCCTGCATACTAGATGGACACCTGATCTTGCAAGACCAACATTAAAGTCTCACTTTCACTGTGCTCTTTGTCAACAAGTCCATTTCTTGAGTTTTGGATGGGATGACTGTATTCCTCACAATTTGGGCGCTCATACAGGATCTTTTGCCTGCATGAAGTGGTGAGCCCTAGCTGAGCGGGGGACGCATCTCATCCAACTTTTGGGTGGCCTGCTCAGCCAGGGTGCCCCATCTCCTCGCGGAAGCCAGAACTGTTATTTGGAGGACAGCAGAACGACGCGGGGGGGTGGGGGGTGGGGTGGAGCGGGGAAGCAGGCAACATGGCAACCAGGCAACCTAGTACAGCCAAGGTAGGAGAATTGGACTTAAGAACTGCCTTGGTTGAGGGTGGGGCATCCTCGGAGGTCCAGTGTGAGTGGCTGAGATATAAAGTGAGTGTGGAGTCCAGATCTGCGGTTCCATTCTCCTGCAAGGGAAATGGCCAGAGATGGACAAAGTGAATCTCAGGGTGTGTGCAAGAAACCTCCAGCAAGAGGGGTTGAGCACACAGGGAATCTCAAGGTGTGTGCAAGAAACCGCCAGTAAGGGGGCTTGAGTACACAGCGTGTTCAGCCACAGGAATCAACTGAGGTGGTAAATAAGATTTCTAAGCCTAGGGAAACTAAAAGAAGTGGATTCAGGAAAGGCCCTGTAGACATTCCACCCGATACTACATTAGGGAAAATGTTAGAGCATTGGGGAGAAAGTCCCCAGACACCGAAAAAGGAAAAACAGAGAATGATAAAGTATTGTTGCCTCATCTGGCCCAAGGAACCACTCTAGTCGTCCTCAGTATTTTGGCCCTGATTTGGATCAAATGAGGGCTGGGTCTGTCAGGCTTCAGTTCTCGATGTGAATGATAAGCCATCATCCTCAGAGAAGGAGGGGTATTATGCCCTCTGTTGGCTGCTGGGACAAGCCTGCATGTTTCCTCTTAGGGAAGAAAGAGAAAAATCTAAAGAAAAGCCCTGGGATCCCTTATCCTGTCTTCCTCCCCCTTACTGTTTGTGGCAGCAGGGGACAGAGATAGAAGAGAGGGCAATGAGGGAAACTGGTGAAGATAGGGAAAAGACTCAATCAACTGCTCCTCTTTATCCAAATTAAAGAAAGGATTTAGAACAATGCAAAAAGGACATTGAAAACTTCCCCATTCCCGCAAAACAACAGATGTATCCTCTCTGAGAAGTTTTAATAGGAGAGGAACAAATTGGATTTGTGTATTCTGCTCTTACCAGCACAGAGGTTAGAAACTTTAAAAAAGAGATGAAATCACTCTTAGAAGACACTCTGTGGCTAGAAGAACAATTATATCAGTTTTTAGGGCCCAGTATCTATACATGGGGTGAGACAATGTCCATTATGAATATACTATTTACTGGTGTTACCCTGGCTGGTTTGGCTCAGTGGATTGAGCGTCGGCCTGCGAGCTAAGTGTCGCTGGTTCGATCTTCCAGTCAGGGCACATCAGAGAAGGAAAACTCTGACTCCAAAAAACCTCCAATGCCTTGCGGCATACCTCTTCAGGGGAAAGGCTAAGGGAGTAAACCCCGACAGAAAATCCGGAGCCGGAGTCCCTAAGGCGGTTTGACGTTGTAGTCAACACCGGCAACTCCTGCGGCGCACCTGAAGCCAAGCTGTATTGACTCTGTCTTTCCCTTGGACCCTTCAGCTGCGAAGAGAGGGGGGGTCTGCTGCATGGGCAACAGCAGACCCTCCATATCACCCTGCCCAGGCTCTGTAGCTTCAGCTTCACTGGAGAGGACACTCCAGCGTCATCGCAAGATGTCGATTCAACACGGGAGGAGACAGATACCGTGTCACTCCCGAGTCGGACTGCACAGCCATTCTCGGTGGTGCAGATAGACTCTTAAGAAGCTACACTATCGTCTCTCGAGACGGACGGCTGCCGACGACGACGATTTACTGGTGAGGAGAGAGGAATGATTAGAAGAGCAGCTATGGCTATCTGGGAAAGACAGCATCTTCCTGGCCAAGGGGTTATACCTGCTGAAAAGAAGTTCCTTAACACAGATCAAGGATGGAGAAATAATGAAGCTAGAGATGGAACTCAAATGCAGAACCTTAGAGATCTAATAATTACAGGAATAAAAGAATCAGTTCCCAGATCACAGAATGTGTCCAAAGCATTTGAAATCCAGCAGGAGAAAGAGGAAACACCCTCTTCATTTTTACAAAGACTTAGAGGTCAGATGAGAAAGTACTCGGGGTTAGATCCTGAAGACCCATTAGGACAAGGCCTCTTAAAAGTTAACTTTGTGACCAAAAACTGGCCTGATATTTCCAAAAAGTTACAAAAGACAGAGGGATGGAATGAGAGATCAGTTGAAGAATTAGTCAGAGGCACAGAAAGTATTTGTTAGAATGGAAGAGGAAAAACAGAAGCAAAAGGCTAAACTTATGGTTTCTACTATAGAAGAGGTAGTAAAGAAGAGGTTCGATCAGACCCTTACCATTGAAACCAAGCTTGTTATTTCCCCTGCTTCTTCTGTAGCCTCTGTGAAACTTGTCAAGGTCACGGGATAATAAACAGCTCACTTTTGAGCACACTAAAGGAATGCTATAATCACCAAGAATAATATTTTTTTTCTTTCTCTCGCCTCAGAATAGGAAGTGGGGCACTCTATACTCCTAGCTCCCTCCCTGTTTAACCCCTTAACTCTCCCCTAGTGTTTTACAGAGATAGGCTTTATCTCTCCTTAGACATAACACCATATTCCAATTACATCTATTCTGTTGAAGGATAGGCAAGTGGTCAGAGCTTCCTTACATGCAAGTTTGTCTCATGTTCCATCTCTTTGTTCTGGGACAAAGGAGACATCTATTTTGGGGTCTACAAATAACATTTTAAGTGATCCTCTTCAAGTTAAGGACAAGGATTTCCCTTCACTGTGTATTTTTCTCCCTATCTGATCCCTCCAGAATTTGGCATGCTGAAGGAGTAAGTGAAGACATAAAATTTCTGTACATAAAACCAATAAGACTAGTTGCTAATGGTGGTTTTGTCAACCAAGACTTTGGAATGTCATGCCTGAAAGAGGCATGCCTAGGCTCTGGTTGACATGAGAAAGACCTGAGGAACTGGGATTGATTTTAAAAGCTGGTAAAAGACCTCTAGAGGAAAGCCTGGTACCTTGGTTGGTTGTGTGGTTAGTGGCAGTCTTTCCAGGAAAGGAACAAAGGTTGCTTTCCTGAAAGACAGCTGAAACACACACACACACAACCTTAAGGCACAATGAAACCTCAAGGACTTGAGAGAAGCAGGTGCTATAGGGGAAGCCAGATGACAAGTGTGTGGCTTAGCTTCTGTGCCCTGAAAAGCAGACTCAAGAGTCAATCTAAACATTCCTTGTGTGAGTTCCAGCAAAACAGAATTAAAGATTAATTGTTGCCCTTGTTGTGTTTATGCAAACAGACAGGCAAAATTAAGACTAGACTTAATGCAGTTCTTTATGGACAATGAGGGTGATCTTACAGAGAAAAAAAGTGATTCAAGGAAAATCCCAGTGCTCATTAATGGACATTAGACTAGTGCAGCTAACTGTTTTCATAGTTTTTTTTTCATTTGGAAGTTGAAACTGGGCTTGTAACATCATCAAAGATGCTTAATTTACAGGCAAGGAGGACCTGTCAAATTGCCACTGTTAAATATCATTCCAGAAAAAGCCCTGTGACTGGATGTCTCAACAGTCTTACAGATTCAGAAACTGGTTTGTGGATTGTTGTGTGAGTTAACCATTTTGCACAAGTTTGCTCATTGCAGGTTTGTCTGTCCACCTAAAGAGCCCCTGCACCCATTCCTGGTCAGAGGACCAAGTCTTACTAAAGACCTGGAAAGAGGATAAGCTCCAGCCAAGCTGGGAAGGTCTTTACCAAGTGCTCCTGACCACCAAGATGACTGTGTAGATGGCAGAAAAGGGGTGGATGGTTAAAGGGATGGTTTGGAAAATGGAAGGGCATGGTAGTTTCTGTTCTTACATCTCTCATAATTGTAGCAGGAGTTATGAGTGTATTTGGATGTTGTATCATCCCCTGTGTAAGAGGCCTAGTTCAGAGACTAACTGAAATAGCCATCAACAAACAGATGCTTATGATATACCAAGTAGGTAACTTACTGTTTTTAGAAACCAAACTAGGTACACTGTCATATGAAGAAGAAAATACGCAGATATTTAAAAGATTTGAGAATCAAGAGGATCAGGAGTGAAAATAAGACCACTCAAAATATAAATAAAAGAGGAGGGAATTTGTAAGGAATAGAGACATTAATGGTCTATTTTCACGGTAGTATAATGTAAAACAGCATAGCAGAAGTGCCCAACCACAGGGTGTAGGTTGGAGGGTCTCTAAGGAAACTGGAGAACAAAGAGGGAACAGGATCCATGAGAAAGGATGTGACAGGGCTAGCTGGAGACTTCCATGACTTGCTGTGAATGTCTTCGAGAACAAAGGGAGGAAGAAATAGCCAATCATTTTTTAGACATGATCAGAAAGATTGTACCTCCCATAGTACTCAACCAATGAGAAAATGGGGGAAGGGACTCCTGCATTAGGTAATAAAAACCTCCGCCATACCCCCACTCGGTGTGTCTGCATAGTAGATGGATACCCGATCTTGCAAGACCAACATTAAAGCCCCACTTTCGCTTTGCTCTTTGTCTCCAAGTCCATTTCTTGAGTTTTGGATGGGGTATGTGTGTTCCTCACACTTACCTCCTGTGTTAAGTTATCCATTGTTGTGTAATACACTACCCCAAAATTTGGTAACTTTAGATAGCACATATACAATCTTATTATTTCCTTGGGTCAAGAATTCAGCACAACTTGGCTGGGTCCTCTGTTTCACAGATTCTCACAAGGCTTCAACCAAAGTGTTGGCCCAGGTGTGTGAAGTGATCTGAAGGCTCCACTGGGGGAGTAACCTCCTCTAAGCTCACTCACATGTTTTTGGCAGGATCTGGTTTATGTTAGGTCATTGGATTGAGTCTCTCTTGCTTGCTGGCTGTTGGACAGGCTGTCCTCAGTTCTATGCCAGGTGTCTCTATCAAAGTAAGCATACATGAAGAGCCAGGGAGAGAATGCCAGCAAGGCAGAATTAACAGTCTTTTATAACCATTTTTAAGAATTGAGATCCTGAGACTTCCATCCAAGATGGAGGCATAGGTAAACACGCTGAGTCTCCCTCCACAGCTAAGAAGGAACACAACCTCAAAACTAGAAAAAACCAGAAGTTCCAGAAAATTGAGCTGCATGAAAGTCCAACAAACAAAGATATAAAGAAGAAATACTCATCCAGACAGGTAGGAGAGATGGAGCCGGGGCAGAAAGGATGAAGTGTGGTGGGGCAGCAGCAGTGGCAGGGGCAGGCTGGTGAGAAATGCAGTCACACATTTGAAAAAGTAAGGAGGAACACCTAGGGAGTGCTCCCAGCTCCAGACCAGACCACACCACACAGCTCACAGTTCCAGTGCCAGGGAAAATAAAGCCTCATTGTTTTTGACTGTGCAAAAAAGAGGAGGTTAGGGTGGAGGAATAAACTGCAGGTCTATCAGCACAGTCTGCCTGTTTAAAGGGCCCCCACAGTCCTAGAACATCCACAGACCCACCCATTCTGGGAACAATGGCCAGGACAACAGCTAGAGAAGCACAGTTCCATATAGAAGGGGGAGAAGTACATGGAAAAAGGGTGAGTGCTGAGCAAGCAGCATTGTTTCCTCTAAGACACCTCCTCCACATACAGTGCCACAACGTGGTGAAACAGGTTGCCTGTACTGACTAATATCGGAGACTCCGCCCATTACAATGTAACAGGTGTGACAGTTCTACCTAAGACACAGAAGGAAACAAACACAGCGGCCACTCAAATAGAGGAGACAGAGAAGTATGGCCCAAAAGAATGAATGGATCAAAGTTCCAGTGGGAGGAGATCCAAGATGGTGGAGGAGTAAGTGGAAGCTAAATTAACCTCCTCCCAAGACCAGCCTGGATTTACAACTTAATTTTGGAGAAATCATCTGGAATAACCAACTGAACACTAGCTTGAGAAAAGTCTTACAACCACGGAGAGACAGAAAAGGCCGCTACATCACAATGTGACCAGTAGGGAGGATGGAGACGCGGAAGGGCTGGCTGGGCTCCCACAGGTGGCAGCTGAAGAGATTGAGAAACAGCTCAGCAGCTGGAGATTCCCCCCTGAGAAGGATAGGATCTAAACCTCCAGCTGGGCTTCCCAGTCTACAGCAACAGAGCAGAAAGTAAAATAGTATCCAGCTGTGAAAAGCAAAAAGCGACAGCGTTTCTTGCTAGCCTGAGAGAAACAGCGGGAGAAAAAGTGCTCTTAAGCAAATCACATATGAAAATATTTTGGCCCCCACTTACCCTGGGCTCAAGCAGAGGGAAGGCAAAGTGGACTGGAGACGCTTGGGGAGACTTTGGTGCAGTGGCTAGGAGAGGAGAACTGGGGGAGCAGCTGACCAGGTCCCAGTGCCAACTCATCTCCAGTAATGCAGGCAAACCATTCCCCTTCTCTCGGAGAGTCAGCCAGAGGGGAAGCAAAAGCTCTGCCTACAGGAATTAAGCTGCCACACCCTCGGTCCTTAAGCCTGACCGCTAATCACAGATTGAATAGATTAACAACTAAAGGAGACAAACAAAGGCAGTAGATCCCTGGAAGTCTCCAACAGGCTGCTTAGGGCCAGACTGGTACAGGATCTGACGCCACCAGGGGTAGATCCAGGAAGTGCAAATCATTCTAAGAAGCAGTAACAAACAATAAGAGTCACAAAAATGGGGAGACAGAGAAACAACCCCCCATCTAAAGGAAAGGTAGAATCCACAGAAAGAGTGCTTAATGAAATAGAGGGGAGCCAACTATCAGATATGAAATTCAAAAGATGGATTATGGAGAAGCTCAATGAGCTGAGCAAAAACTACAAAGAACTTCAGGAACTCCAGAAAAACTATAAGGAACTTATTGAGAATTACACCAGCACGAAAAAGGACAAAGAAACTATCAGTAAGAGCCAGGAGGAAATGAAGAATACAATTTCTGAACTGAAAAATGCAGTAGAAGGAATTAAAAGCAGATTAGAGGAAGCAGAAGATCGGATCAGCGAGCTGGAGGACAACGTAGACAAAAACTCCTACACAGTACAACAAAATGAAAAAAAACTGAACAAGAATGAAGAGGTTCTAACACAGCTGCAGGATAACATGAAACGTAATAATATTCGTATCATAGGAATTCCAGGAGGGGAAGAAGAAGAGCAAGGGATAGAAAACCTCTTTGAAAAACTAATGACAGAAAACTTCCCTAACATGAGGAGAGAAAGAGTCACGCAAGTCCAAAAAGCACAGAAGGTTCCAATGAAGATGAACCCCAACAGGCCCACTTCAAGACACATCATATTTAAAATGGCAACATTTAAAGACAAAGAGAGAATCCTAAAAGCAGCAAGAGAGAAACAACTAATAACACAAAAGGGAGCTCCAATAAAGCTATCATCAGATTTCTCAGCAGACACACTACAAGCCAGAAGAGAATGGCAAAAAATATTTCAAGCAATGAAAAACAAATGCCTACAACTAAGAATACGCTACCCAGCAAGGCTCTCATTCAAAATGGAAGGTGAAATAAGGAGTTTCCAAGACAAAAGAATGCTAAAAGAATCATCGGCAGCCGTCCGTCTCGAGAGACGATGGTGTAGCTTCTTAAGAGTCCATCTGCACCGCCGAGAATGGCTGTGCAGTCCGACTCGGGAGTGACATGGTATCTGTCTCCTCCCGTGTTGAATCGACATCTTGCGATGACGCTGAAGCTACAGAGCCTGGGCAGGGTAATATGGAGGGTCTGCTGTTGCCCATGCAGCAGACCCCCCCTCTCTTTGCAGCTGAAGGGTCCAAGGGAAAGACGGAGTCGATACAGCTTGGGTTCAGGTGCGCCGCAGGAGTTGCCGGTGTTGACCACAACATCAAACCGCCTTAGGGACTCCGGCTCCGGATTTTCTGTCGGGGTTTACTCCCTTAGCCTTTCCCCTGAAGAGGTATGCCGCAAGGCAGCGGAGGTTTTTTGGAGTCAGAGTTTTCCTTCTCTGATGTACCCTGACTGGAAAATCGAACCAGCGACACTTAGCTCGCAGGCCGACGCTCAATCCACTGAGCTAAACCAGCCAGGGCCACTAAAAGAATACATCTCCACCAAACCAGCATTGCAAGAGATGCTAAAGGGTCTGCTTTAAGAAGATGAAGAAACAGAGAGAGACAAAGAGGAACACAAATACAAAGGGGAAAATGATAATGAATAAATACCTATCGATAATAACCTTAAATGTAAATGGATTAAATGCTCCAATCAAAAGACATAGGGTAGCTGAATGGATTAGAAAGAATGACCCACATATATGCTGTCTACAAGAGACCCACCTTAGAAAAAAAGATCTACACAGACTGAAAATGAATGGATGGAAAAAGTATTTCAAGAAAACAGACATGAAAAAAAAACTAGGGTAGCAATACTTATATCAGACAAAGCAGATTTCACAGCAAAGGCCATAAAAAGAAACAAAGAAGGGCATTTCATAATACTTAAGGGAAAAATCCATCAAGAAGATATAACCCTTGTGAACATATATGCACCCAACTTAGGAGCACACAAATATGTAAGGAAAATTTGAAAGATTCCAGGAAAGATATAGACAGCAACACACTCATAGTAGGGACTTTCATGCCCAATTGTCAACAATAAACAGATCTTCGAAGCAAAGAAACACCAAAGATATTGAGGCATTGAACAACACTCTACATCAAATAAACTTAATTGATATATATAGAAATTTTCACCCAAAAGAAGCAAAATATACATCATTTTGAAGTGCACATGGAACATTGTCAAAGATAGACCACATGGTAGGACACAAAACAAGCCTCAACAAATTCAAGAAAATTGAAATTATATCAAGCATCTTCTCAGATCACAAGTGGCTTAAAACTGAAAATCAACATCAAGGAAAAAACTCAAAAACATTCAAACTCATGGAGAATAAATAACATGCTATTAAATAATGAATGGGTTAACAATGACTTCAAGGAAGAAATCAAAAAGTTTCTGTAAACTAATAATAATGAACACACAACAACCGAAAACCTATGGGATACAGCGAAAGCAGTCCTGAGAGGAAAGTTCAAAGCAATACAAGCCTACCTAAAAAGTTAGAAGAATCTCTAATAAAAAATTTAACCCTACAGCTACAAGAACTAGAAGAACAACAAGCAAAGCCCAGAGCAAGTAGAAGAAAGGAAATCATCAAGATATAAGCAGAATTAAACCTGAAGCCAACATTATACTCAATGGACAAAAACTGAGGGCATTCCCCCTGAGGTCAGGAACAAGACAAGGATGTCCACTCCCTCCACTTCTATTCAACATCATCTTGGAAGTTCTAGCCACAGCAATCAGACAAAAAAGAGAAATAAAAGGCATCCAAATTGGAAAAGAGGAAGTAAAACTGTCATTATTTGCAGACGACATGATAGTGTATATAGAAAACCCTGTAGACTCCACTGAAAAAAACCACTGGACCTAATTAGTGAATTCATCAAAATAGCAGGGTACAAAGTCAATATTCAGAAATTGAAGGCATGTCTGTACACCAACAATAAAATATCAGACATACCAGAAGGAAGAAGATGGCGGAGGAGTGACAGGAGATTGCGCTTTCAGGCTCCTGAGACCCATCTGTAGTTTGGGCTAATTGCAGAGAGAACATCTCAGTGAGCAGCTGGACACTGGCAGGAGTCGAGCCTCGGCACTGCTGGATTAGAGAGAAACCATCTGGGAATGACCTGTTTGGTGAGGATAGAGGAGGAAAAAGGGACGAGATGGGATTTCTGACCGGGGTGGCTACCCGAGTTGCGGCTACCCGAGTTGTGGCTGGAAGTACACAAAGGCTTTTTGGCAACCATAGGCTTCCCCAGAGAGGAATTGGGAGGAGAGAGGATTTCTACCCACTGGCAGAGACAGGACTCAACCAGGTGGCATTGGCGCTGAAAGACAAGAAACAGCGTACAGCTATGCATGTGAGAACATAATTTTCCTTTATATTTTTCTCTTGTGAACTGCAGAGAGGGGAGGAAAGTTTGGGGGTGATAGGACATTCTTGAGGAGCACAGGCGCAGAAGTGCACTCGCCCTCTCCCCAACCCTCCCTTTGGGTTGCGTGGGTACATGTAGGGAAGTGCCCTCATTCACTGGCCCAGGTACGTGGGGTCACGCGTCCAGGTGCCCCTCGGACACACCCCAACAGACATAAGATCAGTGCCCCAACGGACGCAGGGAGGGCCAACTGGAAACGCAGGAGACCGTGCGCAGACACCCCTGGCCACCTCCATTGGGTGCCAGGCCAGAGCACTGACCACTTGCTCAGGCCCTACTCCTGCCTGCCCAGGTTGGTGCGGGAACAGTGGGCAGCAGCGACTCACAGACGCTCACTTTCACTGTGCGCAAGTGTCCGGGCCCTGCCCTGAGAGGCAAGAGACCAACTCCTGGAACTTAGCTCGGCAGGCCTGAGGCAAGCTCTCGGGCTGTCTTGCATGTGCAGGGGCATGCACGCAAAGGCACCTCGGCGGGCTCCAACAGGCGGCAAAGGAATGCGCCGTGCTGGCCACCGCCGGCACACGCCGCTGCTGCAAGGAACAGGAACCTCTGACCCACCTCATTAGACCAGCTGTGCACGCAGAAAAAGAAGACGACAAACAAAGGCTGAACTGAGTAAAAACATTCCTTTTATATACTTTTTAAATTTCTATTTCTATCTTAGTTTTTCTATTTGTATTTTATTTTACTTTAATTTTTTTTTCATTTTTTATTTTTAATTCTAAATTTAATTTTAGTTATAATTCTCACTTTTTTTTTCCCAAGAGGGGGGAAATATCTCTAATTTGTTTTATACAATCTCTCCTTCTCGTACTTCCTCCTTAATTTTGGTTTATTTGTTAGTCTGTCTAATTTAGCCTCCCTTTCACTCTAAATAAATAGAATATAACTACTATATAAATACAATACTATACAATCACACTTTCTTACTATATTCTGCATTCTTCCCTCCTTTTCTTCCATCATTACAATGTAAATATTACCTATTGTCTTGCATAGTCTCAACTATTATTAATCTATCATCCCCTCTCTCAAAAATCATATTTTTCCTCCCTAAAAACAACTCATCTATTCTTTCTATAGTATAAAAGCTCTAATCTCTCTACATTTATATTAATACTGGCTTCTTGGCTGACGATAGCGGGATAGAGGGTGGGGGATATTTTTGAGGGTGTGGGTCTCCTGCCTTGGCTGTATGTTCATGTTTTTAACAGCATCTCCACAAAAGAACTCAAACACAGTAGACAGAGTGACTCTCAATCAACTAGCCAGAGGGAAGATCCCAAAAAAGAGCATCTGAAATATAACCAGAGAGCATAAACAAACGACATAAAGGATACGCCAAGAACATCAGGCTCAGGAGATGAAAGAGACTGCACCACTGAAACCCCCAGATCTCCTATAAAGAATCTTATACCACAAAGGTGGGAAGTCAAAGCTGAAAAACCCAAAAAACAAAAACAAACAAGAAGAATCCAACATGGTAAGACGCAGAAACAACCTCTCAATGAAAAGAAAAGAGGAATCCCCAGAAAGAGAGGTAGATGAAATAGACATAGCCTAAATGTCAGACACGGAATTCAAAACAATGGTGGTAAAGAAGCTCAATATACTCGACAACCTCAAAAACAACTACGACAACCGCCAAAGTAGTTAACAGAAGCTCCAAGAAAATTACAGAGAACTTGCAGAGAACTACACCAGCATAAAAAAGGACATAGAAACTATTAACAAGAACCAGGAAGAAATGAAGAATTCAATCTCTGAACTGAAAAACACAGTACAATCAGTCAAAAACAGACTAAACGAAGCAGAGGATCAGATTAGTGAGTTAGAAGATAATGTAGAAAAAAATTGCCAAAAAATACAGCAAAATGAAAAAAGATTGAAAAAGTACATAGAAGAAGTAAGGGAATTACAGGATAGCATAAAGAAAAACAATATCAGAATCACTGGAATTAAAGAGGGAGAAGAAGAACAAGGAATAAAAAATCTGATAGGAGAAATAGTGACAGAAAATTTTCCCAATCTAATGAGAGAAAAATTTATGCAAGTTAAGGAAGCACAGAGAGTCCCAATGAAGAGGAACCAAAAAAAAAAAAAAAAAACCCACTCCAAGGCACATCATAATTAAAATGGCAACATTCAAACACAAAGCGAGAATCCTAAACGCAGCAAGAGAAAAACAGCAAACAATATACAAGAAAGCTCCGATAGAGCTATAAACCGATTTCTCAACAGAAACACTACAAGCCAGAAGGGAATGGTCAAAAATATTTCAAGCAATGAAAAACAAAGGCCTACAACCAAGAATACTTTACCCAGCAACGCTCTCATTCAAAATGGAAGGTGAAAGAAGGAGTTTCTCAGACAAAGGAAGACTAAAAGAATACATCTCCACCAAACCAGCATTGCAAGAGATGCTAAAGGGAATGTTCTAAGAATAAAGAAGAAAAAAAAGAGGATAGGAACAGAGGTATAAAGGGAAATGAATAAATATATGTAAAGAATAATCATAAATGTAAATGGATTAAATGCTCCAATTAAAAGACATAGGGTAACGGAATGTATAAGAAATCAGGACTCACATATTTGCTGTCCACAAGAAACAAACCTCAAAACAAATGATTAACATAGACTGAAAGTAAAGGGATATAAAAAAATATTCCAAGCAAGCAGACATGAAAAAAAAAGCTGGGGTAGCAGTCCTCATATCAGGCAAAATGCATTTCAAAGAAAGGGCAATAAAAAAAGACAAAGAAGGACATTTCATAATACTTACATGAACAGCTCATCAAGAAGATATAACACTGATAAACATATATGCACCCAACATAGGAGCACTCAAATACATAAAGAAAATACTAGAAGACCACAAAAAGGATATTAACAAAAATAGACTCATAGTAGAAGACTTCAACACTCCATTATCAACAACAGACAGATAATCGAAGCAAGAGAAACCAAGGATATAGAGGCATTAAACAACACACTAAACTACACGGACTTAACTGATATATATAGAACTTTTCACCCCAAAGAAGCAAAATATACATTCTTTTCAAATGCACATGGGACATTTTCAAAGATAGACCACATGATAGGACACAAAACAAGCCTCAACAAATTTTAGAAATTGAAATCATATCAAGCACCTTTTCAGACCATAATGCCTTGAAACTAAAAATCAACCTCAGAGAAAAAATCAGACACCTAAACTCATGTAGAATAAATAACATGCTATTAAATAATGAATGGATTAACAATGACATCAAAGAAGAAATCAAGAAATACCCGGAAACTAATGAAAATGAACACACAACAGCCCAAAACCTATGGGACACAGCAAAAGCAGTCCAAGAGGGAAGTTCATAGCAATACAGGCATATCTGAAAAGGATAGAAGAAGCTCAAATAAAAAATCTAACACTAAAGGTACAAGAACTAAAACAACAACAAGAAACAAAGCGTAGGGCAAGAAGTAGGAAGGAAATCATCAAGACCAGAGCAGAATTAAATGACATAGAGACTAAACAAACAACACAAAAGATCAACAAAACTAGAAGCTGGTTCTTCGAAAAAATGAACAAAATTGACAAGCCTCTAGCCAGGCTCATTAAGAAAAGAAGAGAGAAGACCAAAATAAACAAAAACAAAAATGAAAGAGGAGAAATCACGACTGCTACCACAGAAATACAAACGATAGTAAGAAATTACTACAAACAACGGTATGGCAAGAAATTTGACAACGTAGAAGAAATGCACAAATTTCTAGAAACATATAACCTTCCAAAACTGAATCAAGAAGTAGTAGAAAGTCTCAACAGACCAATAACAAAGAAGGAAATTGAAACAGTAATAAAAAATCTCCCTGCACACAAAAGCCCTGGACCGGATGGCTTCACAGGCGAATTTTACAAAACATTTAGGGAAGAACTAACTCCTACCCTCCTAAAACTATTCCAAAAAATTCAAAAAGAGGGAAAAATCCCAAACTCTTTCTATGAAGCCAGTATTACCCTAATCCCCAAACCAGGTCAAGACACAACAAAGAAAGAAAACTACAGGCCAATATCACTGATGAACATAGATGCTAAAATCCTCAACAAAATATTGGCAAACAGGATCCAGCAATACATCAAAAAGATCATACAGCACGAGCAAGTGGATTCATCCCAGGGATGCAAGGATGGTTTAATATTCGCAAATCAATAAATATAATACATCACCTAAACTAAATGAAATACAAAAAACACATGATCATATCAATAGATGCAGAAAAAGCATTTGATAAAGTACAACACCCATTTATGATGAAAACACTCAGCAAAATTGAAATGGAGGGAGCATACCTTAACATAATTAATGCTATATATGACAAGCCTGAAGCCAATATCATATTCAATGGACAAAAACTGAAAGCATTCCCCTTGAAATCGGGAACAAGACAAGGCTGTTCACTCTCTCCACTCCTATTCAACATAGTGTTGGAAGTCCTAGCCACAGCAATCAGATAAGAAAAAAAAATAAAAGGTATCCAAATTGAGAAAGAAGAAGTAAAACTATCATTATATGCATATGACATGATAGTATACCTAGAAAACCCTATAAACTCCACTAAAAGACTACTCGATATAATAAGTGAATTTGGCAAAATAGCAGGGTACAAAATAAATATACAGAAATCTAAGGCATTTCTGTACACCAACAATAAAATATCAGAGACAGAGACAAAAAAGAAAATGCCACTTACTATAGCAACAAGAAATAATAAAGTAGCTAGGAATAAACTTAACCTAATAGATAAAAGACCTGTACTCTGAAAATTATGTAACATTGAAGAAAGAAGTTAAGGAAGATACAAATAAATGGAAACAAAAACCATGTTTTTGGATGGGAAGAATCAACATCATCAAAATGGTCATACTGCCCAAAGCAATTTACAGATTCAATGCAATCCCTATTAAAATACGAATGACATATTTCACAGACCTAGAACAAATACTTCAAAAATTTATATGGAACCAAAAAAGACCCCGAATAGCCAAAGCAATCTTTTGACAGAAGAACAAAGCAGGAGGAATCACAATACCTGATATCAAAGTATACTACCAGGCCATGGTAAACAAAACAGTCTGGTACTGGCATAAGAACAGACATACAGATCAATGGAACAGAAGAGAGATTTCAGAAATAAACCCAGGTTTATATGGTCAACTAATATTTGACAAACAGGGGAGGAACATAAAATAGAATGAAAAGAGACTATTCAAAAAATGGTATTGGGAGAACTGGACAGGGACATGACAAAAAATGAAACTAGACTACCAACTTTCACCATACACTAGAATAAACTTAAGATGGATCAAAGACTTAAATGTAAGCTGTGGCACCATAAAAGTCCTAGAGGAAAACATAAGCAGGAAAATTTCAGATATCCCACTTAGCAACATTTTCACTGATATATCTCCTAAGGCAAGGGAAATAAAGGAAAGAATAAACAGATGGGACTACATAAAACTAAAGAGTTTCTGCTCAGCAAAAGAAAACATCAGCAAGATGAAAACGGGACCAACCGTATGGGAAAATATATTTGCCAATGATATCTCAGACAAGGGATTGATCTCCAAAATATACAAAGAACTTACATGACTCAATACCAAGAAGACAGACAACCGGATTAAAAAATGGGCAAAGGACCTGAACAAACACTTGTCCAAAGAGGACATAGAGAGGGTCCATAGACATATGAAAGAATGCTTGACATCACTAGCCATCAGAGAGATGCAAATAAAAACCATAAGGAGATACCACTTTACACCAGTCAGAATGGCCATCATCAACAAATCAACAAACAACTTGTGCTGGAGAGGATGCGGAGAAATGGGAACCCTGGTGCATTGCTGGTGGGAATGCAGACTGGTGCAGCCACTATGGAAAATAGTTTGAAATTTCCTCAAAAAACTAAAACTGGAACTGCCTTTTGAACTAGCAATTCCATTGCTAGGATTATATCCGAAAAGTCCTGAAACCCCTATTCAAAAGAATCTATGCATCCCTATGTTCATAGCTGCACTATTTACAATAGCCAGGTGCTGGAAACAACCTAAGTGCCCATTTGTAGATGACTGGATCAAAAAACTGGTACATTTACACAATGGAGTACTATGTAGCAGAAAGAAAGAAGGAACTTCTACCATTTGCAACAACATGGATGGAACTAGAGAGAATTATGCTTAGCGAAATAAACCAGGCAAAGAAAGAAAAATACCTTATGCTATCACCTATTATAGGAGACTAATGAACAACACAAACAAATGAGCAAAATTGAAGCAGAGGTATGTAAAATAACAATAAAAAGGGGGGGCGAGAGGGAGAGAAGGGGGTAAGAAGGGGAAGGATCTAGTCAAAGGACATGTATCAATGACCCATGAACATGGACAACTGGGTGGGGAGTGAATGTGGGAGAAGGGGGCCAGGGTGCGGGAAAGGAAAAAGGGGAAAAAAGTGGGCGAACTGTAATGGAAATACAAACAAAAAAATTTTTAATGGGGGAAAAAATGAAAATATAAAGAATGGTAATGCAAGTTCAGTGAATATTAGAAGGACAAGGATTTTCCTTCACACTGTATATTTTTCTCCCTATCTGATCCCTCCAGAGTTTGGCATTCCAAGGAAGTAATGACACAGTTTCTTTGCATAAAACTAATAAGATCAGTTGTTTATAATAGAGGTCGTTTTGACCAAGACTTTGACTGGAAAGTCATGCCTAAAGGAGACATGCTTGGGCTCTGGTTGTTACCAAAAGGCCCTGAGGAACTAGTATTGACATTCGAAGGTAATAAAAGCCCACAAGATAAAAGGCCTGGTACCTTGGTTGGTTGTGCGGTCCACAGCAATCTTTCCAGAGAAGGAATGAAGGTTGTTTTCCTGAAAGATGACTAAAAGGGACCTTAAGGCACAATGGAAAACAAGAAGGACTTGGAAAAGACAGGTGTGTACAGGCAAGACTTAATGCCAGGTATGTGGCTCAGCTTCTGTGCCCTGAAGGTCAGACTGAAGGTCACCCTAAATGTTCCTTGCGTAAGTTCCAGCAAAGCAGAACTAAAGATCATAAGTGATCATTTTCTGCTCTTGTTGTGTTTATGCAAATGAACAGGATAAATTAAAAATGGACTTAATGCGGTCCCTTTAATGACAAGGAGGGTAATTGTGATTCAAGGAAAATCACAATGCTCAGTGGTAGACTATAAAGTAGTGCAGCTGTCTTTAAAGTTTCTTTCTTTTTAAAATTTGTTTTCCTTTGAAAGTTAAGCTAAGTCTGTGGCATCATCAAAGATGCATAATTTACAGGAACAAGAATGTCAGATGCCTTGCAACTGGATGTCTTTCCGATAAGACAGTCCTACAGATTTAGAGACTTGTTTATGGGTTATGTTACATAAATTAACATGTGTTTTCTGTTTTCAAAGGGCATACGCCTATGATCTTATTACCTGAGTGATTGTCTGTACGTATAGGCCTCAGTTAATCCTGTCTGCATCGCTGCCTCCTGAGACTCAATGATTTGACTGAACTAAGTTGCTGGGTTGGTGAAGTATGGGGTGGTCTGTGGGTTTGACTTTAAAACTGGTTTCTCTTTTCTATCCTAATGGCTTGGACAGAAAGAGCTCAGAGGTCTGAGAAGGGGGAAACCTAAAATATTTCCCTCAGCCGAAACTAAGTATAGTAAGCAAAAGGGTTTTGGACAGGTGAGATGTGCCTGGAACACGTTCCTCTAAAGAAGCTCTTCTTTTCCCTAATGTGGACATTGAAAAATTAATACCTGCCTTTGTCATCTAGTGGTTATGGATTGTGATGCCTTTTAACCCTGTTGCCAAATCTGTTGCCCCCAGAATACAACAAGGATGCCAGCCTGTTAAACCAAGCACGCCATTGTCTGGGAACAGCCAACTGACCTGGAGTCTCCAATATCCTTTTTCATGTGGGAAGGCCACCCTGCCCTCCACACCCCTACTCTTATTAGGGATTTCTGGACCCAAGAGTAGGTAGGACAATGATCATGTATGGCTTGAAGCAGCTAGAGGAGCACGAGACCTTCGCCCATTGTCCTTTTTAAGAATAAGAAGGGTCTTAAGTGTGAGGGGGCATTGTTATATTTTATTGTTATAAAAAGATTAATTGATTAATTATTTTTTAAAAGAATAATATAGGAAAGGGTGAAGCCAAAGAACTTGTATGCATGAACCATGGGCATGGACTGGGGTGGGGGGTGATTGCTGGGCTGAGAGGAGAAAAGGGGAAAAAAATTGGAACTCCTGTAACAATGTAATCAATAAAATATAATTAAAAATACATTATCATCAAAATGTAAAAAATGAAGGATAAAGACAGAATCTTAAAAGCAGCAAGAGAGAAGAACAGAATTACATACAAAGGTGTCCCAATAAGACTATCAGTTGATTTCTCATAAAAATCTCTGCAGGCAAGAAGGAACTGGCAAGAAATATTCAAAGTAATGAAAAGCAAAACCAACTATGTTTACTTTATCCAGTGAAGCTGTAATTCAGAATAGAAGGGCAGAGAAAGTGCTTCCAGGACAAAGTAAAACTGAAGGAGTTCATCAGATCCAAACCACTGTTATATGAAATGTTAAAGAAACTTGTTTAGGAGAAAGAGGATCAAACTATGAACATTAAAATGAAAACTGTATCACAACAACCAACAACAGAAGCTAGGGAACCAAAACAAAGGCAAACTAAGTAGGCAATGAGAGTGAGAAAAGAATTATAGGTATGGGGAACATTATGAGGGAAGGTCAGCAGGGAGGGGGAAGAGGGTCAGGAAGGAAGATGGTACAGAAGTTGAGAGGCATAGTAGGAGGGAGTGGAGTAGATAGGAAGATGCTGAGAAGAAGTATATGCACAACCAATGGGCATGGACTAAGTGGGGGGGAACAACTGGAGGGAGGTGTGTCACTTGGTGGAGGGGAACAAAAGGAAAGGTAATTGGGACAACTATCAGCATAATCAATAAAGCATATTAAAAAATAAGACACAATAACAAGCACTGGAGAGGTTGTGGAGAAGAAGAAACCCTTATTCACTGCTGTTGGGAAGGTAAACTGGTACAGACACAATGTCAAACTGTATGGAGGTTCTTTAAAAAATTAAGAATAGAGTTACCTTATGACCTAGCAATCCCTGTTCTGGGAATCTACCCAAAATTGAAAACATTTATTCACAAAGTATATGCACCCCTATGTTCACTGCAGCATTATTCCCAGAGTCCAAGACATGGAAAAAAATGAAACATGTACATGTACTGCCTACAGGAGACCCACTTCAAATTGAAAGACAAAGAGATACAGAAAGTAATGGGATGGAAAACAGTTACACGCAAATGAAGTGACAAAAAGTGGGGTTAGCAATAATTGTATCTGACAAAATAGACTTTAAAACAAGGGCAATAATGAGACAGAAAAGGACATTACATAATGACAAAAGGATCGATTCTACAAGAAGATATTACTCTTGTAAACATCTATTCATCCCATGTAGGAGCACCTAGGTACATAAAGCAAATATCAATGGACATAAAAAGAGTGGCAGTAATACAGTCATTGTAGGGGATTTTAACATCCCATTGACATCAATGAATAGATTAACTCCACATAAATTTAACAAGAAAACAGTGACCTCAAATAACACATTAGACTAGATGGAATTAATAAGTTTAGGACTCAAAAGCAGCAGAATATACTTTCAAGTGCACATGAACATTTTCCAGAATTGACCACATGTTAGGCCATAAAAAAGTCTCAATAAATTTAAGATAAAAATCATATCAAGTACCTTCTCCAGTCACAATGGTATGAAACTAGAAATCAATAACCAGACAAAATCTGAAAAACACACAAACACTTGGAGGCTAAAAAACATGCTACTAAACAATGAATGGGTTAATAGTAAGATGAAGGAAGAAATCAAAAGATACCTTAAGGCAAATGGAAATGAAAACACAATGACCCAAAATTTATAGATCAAAGCCAAAAACAGTTCCGAGAGAGAAATTTTTAGCAACATATGCCTACCTTAAGAAACAAGAGAAATACAAAATAAACAACCTAAGCTTACTCCTAAAAAAATAACTAAAAAAGAACAACAAAGGTCAAAGTGAGCAGAAGGCCGGAAATAATAGAGGTCAAAGCAGAAATAACATGGTTAACATGGTACATACACCATGTACACAAAATGAATAAAAATCATATGATGATATCGATAGATGCAGAAAAGCACTTGACAAAATTCGTATTTATGATAACAACTCTTAGCAGCATAGGGATAGAAGTAACATTACCTCAACATAGTAATAGCCATTATGACAAATGCACAACTAAAACCATACTCAATGGTAAAAAGTGAAAATCTTTTTATATTTTTCTTTTCTTTTTCTTTTTTTTTTTTTGGTGTTAAGTATGGTACATTTATTGTAAACTTTAGACGAAATAAGTTTTTCAGGCCATTCATATTAAAACCGAAAAGATACAAAACTACAAAAATTCATATAATTATACAAATGATGCTACTTTGATGTTTATAGAATTGATACCCATGAGGAATTACCTATGAAGCATTAGATTTCAGTAGTGTTGTTACTACCAACCCTGTGGTTAACACTGTAAACTAAGATTTTTGGAAGGAAGTTCCACAAGTTGACTAACATTTTTCTTCTTTTCCAATCTTTTCAAAAAATTGTAGGGTGACATTGGTTCACAAATCAAAAGGTTCCAAGTGTTCAACTCAATACAACATTGTCTTCACACTGCATCATGCACCCATCACCCTAGGCAAAGTCTCATTTTGTCTCTATTCTCACCCACCTTGCCCACCTCCATCTACCCTACACACCTCTATCCATCTGGCTACCACCACATTGTTGTCTGTAACTATGTGTTATGTATATATGCTTTTTGGCTAATCCCTTCACCTTCTTTCATTTAATCTCTCCCTTCCCCTTCTCTCTGACTGTTATCACTGCCAAAGTTCCTATTCTGTTCATCAGTTTATTTGGATAGTTAAATTCCAAATATAAGTGAGATTGTATGGTATTTCACTATCTCTGACTGGCATATTTCACTTAGCATAATAATCTCCATCCATGGTGTTGCAAAAGGTAAGAATTTCTCATTTTTTATAACCAAGTAGTATTCCACTGGGTAAATGTACACAGCGTTTTTATTTATTCATCTACTGATGGGCACTTAGGCTGTTTTCAAATTTTTGGGTGTCATAAATAATGCTGCTATGAACATAGGGATGCATATATTCTTTCCAGTTGGTGTTTTGGGATCCGTAAGATATAATATAATGATATATCCTGTAAATAAAATAAAAAGTAAAAGTTCCGCCCCTTACTCTATTTGTATATTTATTTATATATTTATATATTTATTTGCTAGCATGGCTCACTGAACGCAGGTAAGTGCTTTACATTATTATAATTATTTATAATAATTATTACTAATTATTACTAATTGTTGACTCCTGTAAAGGAGGAAAGAGGAAGGACATCTCTAAAATCAGAGAAGGAAAACTCTGACTCCAAAAAACCTCCGCTGCCTTGCAGCATACCTCTTCAGGGGAAAGGCTAAGGGAGTAAACCCCGACAGAAAATCCGGAGCCGGAGTCCCTAAGGCGGTTTGACGTTGGAGTCAACACCGGCAACTCCTGCGGCGCACCTGAAGCCAAGCTGTATTGACTCCGTCTTTCCCTTGGACCCTTCAGCTGCGAAGAGAGGGGGGGTCTGCTGCATGGGCAACAGCAGACCCTCCATATCACCCTGCCCAGGCTCTGTAGCTTCAGCTTCACTGGAGAGGACACTCCAGCGTCATCGCAAGATGTCGACTCAACACGGGAGGAGACAGATACCGGTTATAAGCTCATCCGATTGGCGAAGGAAACGAGCGCCAGGGGTCTCCTCTGACGGTGGGAGAGGTCATCGCACCTCACTGGACAGCTACCGTCTCGCCATGGCTCGCCTGCCCCACTGGGTGCGTGGGGATCAGAGAGGCGCCTCTCGAAAAGTGGGCCACAAAACACCCGCACCAGTTAATTCCAAGCAAACAACAAGAAAGAAGCCTCCGGCTCTTCGCCTCGCTAGCTGGAACATCAGGACCATGTGCCCCGGACTTACTGCAGACCTTCCGTGGATCAATGGTGCCAGGAAAACCGCTGTCATCGATAGGGAACTGGCACGACTAAACATCGACATTGCGGCTCTACAGGAGACCCGGTTGGCCGACAACGGAACTATCAGAGAAACCAACTACACCTTCTACTGGCAAGGGAAGTCTCCGGACCAACCAAGACAGCACGGTGTTGGGTTCGCTGTGAAGAACATGCTTGTTAACTCCATAGAGCCACCCACAGGAGGCACAGAGAGATTACTTACCCTCCGATTGTCAACAACTTTCGGCCCAGTCAGCATTCTTAGCGCGTATGCCCCAACCCTCTGCGCCACCACCGAAGAGAAAGAACAGTTCTACCATGCACTGGACGAAGCGTTATCCAAGATCCCCAGAAGTAACGCTCTCTATCTCCTTGGAGACTTCAACGCAAGAGTAGGAGCCGACCACATGGCCTGGCCCACCTGCCTTGGAAACTTTGGGAGAGGAAAGATCAATGAGAATGGTCAGCGACTGCTTGAGCTTTCGTGTCACCACGGCCTGTGCGTGACAAACACATTCTTCAAGTGCAAAGAGATCCACCAGGTGTCATGGAGGCACCCCCGCTCCCGCCACTGGCACCAGCTTGACCTCGTCATCACCAGAAGAACGGATATTGGCAGCACCCTCCTCACTCGCAGCTACCACAGTGCAGACTGCGACACGGACCATGCCCTCGTGGTAAGCAAGGTGCGCATAATGCCGAAGAGGTTGCACCACTCCAAGATGAAGGGTCGCCCACGCATCAACACCAGTTGTGCCAGCAACCCAGTTAAGACCCAGCAATTCATCAACAAGATGGAAGATGCACTCGGCGAGGGAGTGGCGGCAGATGACTTTATCGAATCCAATTGGCCACGTCTCCGCGACGCCATATACAACTCCGCCATTATTGCTTACGGGAAGAAAGAGCGGAAGAACGCTGACTGGTACGAGGCTCACTGGGAAGAAATGGAACCCGTGATCGAGGCTAAGAGGAAGGCCCTACTGGCTTACAAGGTCACGCCCACTCCCAGTACACTTCAAGCTCTACGGGCTGCCAGGAACAAAGTCCAGAAGACCGCCCGCCACTGTGCCAACACCTATTGGCTAAACCTGTGCAGAAGCATTCAGGAAGCCGCCGATATAGGCAACGCACGAGGAATGTATGAGGGTATCAAGAAGGCAACAGGCCCAATCCCCTCCAAGATCGCCCCCCTTAAGTCCAAGACAGGTGAGGTCATCACTGACCAGGAACAGCAAATGCGGCGGTGGACCGAGCACTACCTCGAGCTGTACGCAACGAAGAACACCGTAACAGACACTGCTCTTAACGCCATCCCAGACCTACCAGTCATGGAGGAGCTAGACACCCCACCTACTACGGCAGAGCTTGGCAAAGCCATCGACCGCCTCGCTTGTGGGAAAGCACCAGGAAGCGACGGAATCCCTCCAGAAATCCTAAAGAGCGGGAAACCAGTCCTGCTACAGCCGCTCCACCATCTACTCTGTCTCTGCTGGAAGGAGGGTTACATCCCCCAGGATATGAGAGACGCCAACATTATCACCATGTACAAGAACAAAGGAGACCGCAGTGACTGCAACAACTACCGGGGCATCTCTCTCCTCAGCGTCGTCGGCAAAGTATTCGCCCGGGTCGCTCTTGCCCGCCTGCAGACCCTTGCTTCCCGCGTCTACCCAGAGTCCCAGTGTGGCTTCAGAGCTGGCCGATCAACAGTGGACATGATCTTCTCCCTACGCCAACTGCAGGAGAAGTGTCACGAGCAGCATAAACCACTCTACCTCGCCTTTATCGACCTCACGAAGGCGTTTGATCTGGTCAGTCGAAGCGGACTCTTCAGCTTGCTACGGAAGATTGGCTGTCCACCACATCTGCTTGCTGTGGTCATGTCCTTTCACGACAACATGCACAGCACGGTGTCCTACAACAGCGCAACCTCTGAGGCCTTCCCAGTCAGCAGCGGAGTAAAGCAGGGCTGCGTCCTCGCGCCTACGCTGTTCGGAATCTTCTCCATGCTCCTCCAATATGCCTTTAAGGACTGCAGCGAGGGTGTCTTCATTCACACCAGATCCGATGGCAAGCTCTACAACCTGGCCTGTCTACGAGCCAAGACCAAAGTCAAAGAGGTGCTCATCCGTGAGATGCTCTTCGCCGATGACGCAGCTTTGACATCACACTCTGAAGAGGGACTTCAGCAGCTAGTCACTTGCCTTTCCCACGCATGCAAGGAGTTCGGACTAGCCATCAGCCTGACGAAGACGAATGTTATGGCTCAAGGCACGGGGACTCCCCCATGCATCACCATCGACGGATACACCCTGGAGGTTGTCAACGACTTCACTTACCTCGGGTCCACCATCTCGAGCTCTCTGTCAGTCGACTTGGAGGTCAACCGGAGAATCGCCAGGGCAGCCACAGTTATGGCCAGACTGAACCGGCGAGCGTGGAACAATTCCAGCCTCACTGAGAAAACCAGACTGCGCATCTACCAAGCCTGCGTACTCAGCACTCTCCTCTATGGCAGCGAGACATGGACCACCTACGCAAGGCACGAAAGGAAACTCAACAGCTTCCACATGAGGTGCCTGCGACGCGTCCTGCATGTCACCTGGCAGGATAAGGTTCCCAACACCGAGGTGCTGAAGCGAGCCAATATGAGCAGTTTGCATGCAGTTCTTAGCGAGAGACGCCTCAGGTGGCTCGGCCATGTCAAAAGAATGGATGCAGGCCGTATCCCCAAAGACCTCCTCTACGGCGAGCTAGCAGAAGGCAAGAGGATGACAGGGCGCCCAAAACTGCGGTTCAAAGACATCTGCAAAAAGGACATGACACAATGCTCCATCAATCTCAACACATGGGAAGTTCAAGCAGACGACCGCCTAGCCTGGAGGCTCGCGGTCAGGCAAGGTACGTCACGTGCAGAGGCTGCGCGCAATGAGGAGGCGGTCCAGAAAAGATCGAGGCGGAAGCAGCGTCAACAGCAGCAACAACGGCCATCTGCCTTCACCTGTAACAAGTGTGGCAGGGATTGTCACTCCCGAGTCGGACTGCACAGCCATTCTCGGCGGTGCAGATAGACTCTCAAGAAGCTACGCCATCGTCTCTCGAGACGGATGGCTGCCGACGACGACGATCCTGTAAATGTATCAGATCATGTGTAGCAGTTAATTCATTAATTTCCATAAAGGTGGGACTTTAAAATATTGTCTGATATTTTCCTATATTTGCTTTTGTGAAATTATATCATTTCAATTTGCTAAACCAGCTAATAATAATTAATACAAACATTCTAAAAAGTGGAAACACTGGGTCAAAAGGCAGTTTAATTTTTAATTTTTTGAAGAAACTCTATACTGTTTTCCACAGTGGTTGCACTAGCCTGCATTTCCACCAGCAGTGCACTAGGGTTACCTTTTCTCTGCATCCTCACCAGCACTTATTTGTTGTTTTATTAAAGATAGCCATATTGTCAATTGTGAGATGATATCTCATTGTGGTTTTATTTTCTGATTTTAGTGATGTTGAACATTTTTTCCTGTGTCTGTTAGCCATCTGTAGGTCCTCTTTAGAGAAGTGTCTATTCAGTTTCTTTGCCCATTTTTTAATTGGATTGTTTGTCTTTCTGGTGTTGAGTTGTTTGTATATTTTGGAAATTAACTTCTTAACAGATTTATCAGTGGCAAATATGTTGTGCCATAGAATTGTTTCCCTTTTCATTTTGTTAATGCTTTATTTTGCCATGTAAAACCTTTTTAGTTGGATGTAATCTGATTTATTTATTCTTCTTTTGTTTCCCTTGCCCTAGGAAATAGGTTGGTAAAAATATTACTACATAAAATGTCTGAGATTTTACTGCCTATGTTTTCTTCTAGAATTTTTATGGTTTTGTGACCTACATTAGTTTTTTTTATAAATTTTGAGTTTATTCTCATACATGATATGAGTTGGTGGTACAGTTTCATTTGTTTTGCATGTACCTGTCCAAGTTTCTCAACAGCATTTATTGAAGAAACTCTTTACTCCATTGTATGCTCTCACTTTCCTTGTTAAATATTAATTGACCATAAAAGCATGAGTTGATTTCTAGGCTATTTGTTCTGCTCCATTGATCTATATATCTGTTCTTATACCAGTACCAGGCTGTTTTGATTACAATTGCTTTGTAGTATAGTTTGATATCAGGTATTGTGATCCCCACAATTTTGTACTTCTTTCTCAAGATTGTTGAGGATATTTGGAATCATTTGGGGTTATATATAAATTTTTGTAATATTTGTTCTAAATGTGTGAAATATACCATTGGTATTTTAATAGGAATTGTGTCAAATCTTTGGATTGCTTTGGGTAGTATGAACATTTTAATGATGCTAATTTTTCTAATCCATTAACACACTATATACTTGCATTTATTTTTATCATCCTCAATTTCTTTGTTTAATTTCCTATAATTTTCTGAGTACAGGTCTTTTAACCCTTTGGCTAAATTAGTTCCTAAATACCTTATTTTTTGTGTGTCAATAGTAAATAGGATTACTTTTTTATCTTAATTTTCTAATAGTTCATTATTAGTGCATTAAAATGCTACCAGCTTCTGAATTTTGTATTTTGCTATTTTCTCAAATTCATTTATTAGATCTAGGAGTTTTTTTGTGGAATCTTTAGGGTTTTTCCCGTACCATATCATGTCATCTGTGGCTAATAACAGTTTACTTTCTTCTTTCCAATTTGGGTGTCTTTTATTTATTTTTCTTGTAAGATTGCTGTGGCTAGGACTTCCAGTACTATGTTCATAAGAGAGTTAAAAGCAGACCTGTCTGTCTTATTCCTGATCTTAAGGGAAATGCTTTAATTTTTTGCCAATTGAGTGTGAAGTTGGATGTATATATTTCATATATGGCCTTTATTATGTTAAGGTATGATTCCTCTATTCCCACTTTGTTGAGAGTTTTTATCATAAACAGGTGCTGCATTTCATCAAATGCGTTTTCTACATCTACTGTTATACTCATGTCATTTTTTTCTTTCATTTTTAAAAATGATGTACCACATTTATTGATTTGTATTTATTGTACCAACCTTACATCCTGAAATAAATTCTACTTGATCATTGTATATGATCTTTTTAATATATTACTGGATTTGATTTGCTAATATAATGTTGAGGATTTTAGTATCAATGTTCATTCAGAACATTGGCTTGTAATTTTCTTTCTTTGTAGTGTCTTTATCTGGCATGTAATAAGAATAATGCTAGCATCATAAAAGGAGCTTGGACATGTTTCTCCCTCTTGAATTTTTTTTGGAATATTTTGAGAAGGATAGGTATTAGTTTTTCTTTGAATGTTTGGTAAAACTCACATGTGAAACCATCTGGTTCTGCATTTGTTTGCTTGGAGGTTTTTTTTTTCTTTTACTGCACCAATTTCATTAGTTGTTATCTGTATATTCAGGTTTTCTGTATCTTCCTGATTTAGTTTTGGAAGAATGTATGTTTCTAGGAATTTCTCCATTTTGCCCAGGTTGTCCAATTTGTTGGCATACAGTTGTTCATAGTATTTTCTTACAATTCTTTGTATTTCTGTGATGTCAGTTGTTACTTCTCCTCTTTCATTTCTTATTTTACTTATTTAGATTCTCTCTCTTTGTTTTTTATTTTTATTTGTTTTGTTTTGTTTTGTGTGTGTGTGTGTGTGTGTGTGTGTGTGTGTCTGGAAAATGGTTTATCAATTTTGTTTATCTTTTTAAAGAACTAGCTCTTGGTCTCATTGATTTTTTATATATCTTTTTAGTCTTTATGTCATTTGTTTCTCCTCTGATGTTTATTTTTTTTCCTTTCTTCTACTTACTCCGGTGGCAGAGTAGGTGGAATCTGTACTAATTTCCTCCCATGACCAACCCAGAATTATAACTTATAGAAAAATCATCCTGAACAACAAACTGAACACTAGCTGGAAAGAAGCCTTATAACCAAGAACTTATAGAAGAAACCATGTCAGACTGTCAGGCTGGTAAGAAGTGCTAAGGTGTGAGAGGGCTAGTTTGGCACACACAGGCAGCAGCTGAAGTTCTGAAGGGATATTTCAGTGGCTGGTGGAGTAGTTACCCTGAGAAATATGCAGTCTAAAACCCAAGCTGGGCTACCCATCCTAGAGCACGAGAACTGGGAAAGGAACCCAAATAACATCCAGCAGGGACTACAGATTGGTGCAGCCACCGTGTAAACACATTGGTTCTCCAATATTGGACAACCTAAATATGTGAAGAATATCTTGGTGGCCTTTAAAGGAGAGACTGACAGCAATAAATCAAAGTAGGAGATTTTAACACACCATTGTCATCAATGAATACATCTTTCAAACAAAAAATCAACAAGGGAACAGTGACATTAAATGACACACTAGATTGGATGAATTTAACTTATATTTACAGAACATTTCATCCCCAAGCAGCAGAATACACATTCTTCTCAAGTATACATGGAATGTTCTCAAAGATAGACCAAAGGTTGAGACACAAAACAAGTCTTAACAAATTCAGGAAGATTGAAATCATATCAAGCATCTTCTTGGATCACAATGCCATAAAATTAGATTCAACTACAATAAAAAACACAAAAACATTCAAACAGATGGAGGCTAAATAGCATGTTAGAAATGACTCAAGGAAGAAATCAAAAATTACCTGGAAACAAATTAAAATAAACACACAACAACCCAAAATCTATGGAACACAGCAAAAGCAGTCCTGAGAGGAAAGTTCATAGCATTACAAGCATACCTAAAGAAGCAAGAAGAATATCAAATAAACAATCTAACCCTATAAAATAACTTCAAAACAAACAAGAAAGAAAGCCCAGAATAAGTAGAAGGAAAGAAATAATAAATATCAGAGAAGAAATGAATGACATAGGACTAAAAAATACATACAAAAGATCAATGAAACCAAGACCTGGTTTTTGAAAGGATGAACAAGATTGACAAAGCTTTAACCTGACTGAGTAAAAAAGGGGACCTAAATAAATAAATCATAAATCAAAGAGGAGAAGTAACAACTGACACGACAGAAATACAAAGGATTGTAAGAAAGTACTATGAGCAACCACATACAAAAGAATTGGCCAGTTTGGGTGAAATGGATAAATTGCTAGAAACATACAATCTTCCCCAAAAAACAGGAAAAACCAGAAAGCCTGAATAGACTGATTACAGCTGATGAAATTGAAGCAGTAATTAAAAACTTCCAGCAAAAAAAAAGTCCTGAACTGGATGGCTTCACATGTGAATTTTACCAAACATTCAAAGAGAAACTAACACCTATCCTTCTCAAACTATTCCAAAAAAGTTAAGAAGAGGGAAAACTCTGAGGCTCTTTTTACAAGGCCAGCATTATCCCAATCCAAAACCAGATAAAGACACTACAAAGAAAGAAAATTATAGGCCAATATCCCTAATGAACATAGATCCTAAAATCCACAACAAAACTTTAGCAAACTGGATCCAGTAAAATGATCATTGACAATAATCAAGTGGGTTTATTCTAGGAATGCAATCTTGGTAGAATATTTGCAAATTAATAAATGTGATACATCACATAAACAAAATGAAAGCTAATAATTACATGATCATATCAATAGATGCAGAAAAAGCATTTGATAAAATCCAGCACTCCTTTTTGATAAAGCCTCTCAGGAAAGTGGGAGTAGAGGAATCATACCTCAACACGATAAAGGTCATATATACAACTCAATGGTCAAAAAATAATGATGTTCCCCTTATGATCATGAACAAGACAGGGATGTCTGCTCTTATTAAACATAGTACTGCAAGTCCTAGCCACAGTAATCAGGAAAGAAGAAGAAATAAAAGGCATCCAAGCCCTGGCTGCTGTGGCTCAGTGGATTGAGCATCGGCCTGAGAGCCAAGTGTCGCTAGTTCGATTCCCAGTCAGGGCAGATTACTAGGTTGCATGTCAGGTCCCCAATTGGGGGCACGAGTAAGAGGCAACAACACAGCGATGTTTCTCTCCCTCTCTTTCTCTTTTCCCCTCTCTCTAAATGTAAAATAAAATAAGTAATTTTAAAAAAAAAGAAAGAAAGAAAAACAAGTTGAACTTAAAAAAAAAAAGGCATCCAAATTGGAAAGAAGGAAATAAAACAGTCATTATTTACACATGACATGGTTTTGCACATAGAAAACCCTAAACATTCCACTGAAAAAATACTAGACCTAATAAATAAATTCAGCAAAGTAGCAGAATACAAAATTAATATTCAGAAATTGGTGGCATTTTTATATACCGACAATGAACTATCAGAAAAAGAAACTAAGAAATCAATCTCCTTCACTATTTGCAACAACAAAAACTAATAATAAGATACCTAAAAATAAATTTAGCCAAGGAAGTAAAAGACCTGTATTTGGAAAACTATACAGGACACTGAAGAAAGAAATTGAGAAAGATAAAAATAAGTGGAAGTATATACTGTGTTCATGGATTGGAATTAGTAACATCCTTAAAATATTCATACTACCCAAAGCAATCTTTAGATTCAAAGCAATTCTTATTAAAATATCAATGGCATATTTCTTAGACCTAGAACAAATATTTTAAAAATTTATGTGAAACCAAAAAGGACCCTGAATATCTTTAGGAATCTTGAGAAAAAACAGAGTTAAAGGGATCACAATACCTGATGTTGAAGTATACTACAAGACAATTGTAATTAATATAGCCATATATACATCAATGAAACAGAACAGAGAGCTCAGAAATAAACCCACATCTTTGAGGTCAATTAATATTTTACAAAGGAAGCAAAAGCATACAATAACTGAAAGACAGTCTCCTCAATAAATTGTGTTGGTAAAATTGGAAAAATACAGGCAAAAAAATAATAATAAAGAAAGAAAGAAACTAGACCACCAACTCACACCATATATATGAATTAAACCAAAATGGATAAAAAACCTAAATATAAGTCACAAGATCATATAAATCCTAGGAGATAACATAGGTAGCAAAATCTTGGACATTTTTCATAGTAATATTTTCACCAATTTATTTCCTAGGCAAGGGAAACAAGGGAAAAATGAACAAATGGGACTATATCCAAACAAAAAGCTTTTGCACAGCAAAAAAAAAAAACAAGAAGAAGAAGAAGAATAGGGAACCATTATATGGGAGAGCATATTTGCAATGATACATCTGATAAGAAGTTAATTTCCAAAATATATAAACAACTCAACACCAGGAAGACAAACAATCCAATTGAAAAAATGGGCAAAGGACCTGAATAGACACTTCTCCAAAGAGGATTACAGACAGCTAATAGACATAACAAAAAATGCCCAAAGTCACTAATCATCAGAGAGATGCAAATTAAAACCACAATGAAACAGCATCTCACACCTGCCAGAATAGCTACCATCAATAAATTAACAAATACCAAGTGTTGGTTATGTGCAGAGAAAAGGGAACCTTAATGCACTGCTGGTGAGAATACAGACGGGTACAGCCACTGTGGAAAACATTATGGAGTTTCCTCATAAAATTAAAAAGTAAACTGCCTTTTGGAATATATCTTAAGAATCCCAAAACACCAATTGGAAAGATTATAGGCACCTCTACATTCACAGCAGCATTACTTACAATGGCCAAGATCCAGAAACAGCCCAAGTGTCCATCAGTAGATGAGTGGATAAAAAAAAGCTGCCATACACCCCTGGCTGGTGTGGCTCAGTTGGCTGGAGTGCCATCCAGTACATCAAAATGTTGGGGGTTCAAATCCCAGTCAGGACACATACCTAGGCTGCAGATTCAATCTCTGGTCAGGGTAATATGGGAGGCAACCAATCGACATTTCTCTCTCTCTCTCTCTCTCTCTCTCTTTCTCTCTCTCTCTCTCTCTCCTTTGTCTCTCAAATCAATAAATATATATATTTTATTAAAAAGCTATGGTACATTTACACAATTAAATACAACACAGCAGTAAAAAAGAAGGAACTCTTACCCTTTGTGATAATGTGGACAGCATGGATGGACCTGCAGACTATTATGCTAAGGAAAATAATCCAGACAGAGAAAGACAAATACCATATAATTCACTTATGTGTGGAATCAAATGATCAAAATAAACTGATGAGCAGGATAGATACAGAGACATGGATACATGGAGCTGACTGACAGCTGTCAGAGGAGAACGGAAAGTGGAGACTGGATGAAAAAATGTGAAGGAATTAGCCAAAGAACATATATGCATAACTCATAGACACCAACAAGACTGTGGTGATGGCCAGAGGGAAGGGGTGCAAGAGCTAGTTAGAAGTGGGCAAACGGTGGGATAATGGGGACATCTGTAATAGTGTTAACAATAAAAATAAACAAAAATGATTGAATGTTTAAAAAAACTCAACCCTGAATAGAATGTAATGGACATGATGGAGGAAGTTTATAGAGAAAGAGAAAAGAGAGAGGACCATGATTATGTGTATTATGAATAAGTCAGCCAAAAGTTATCTCAACTAGGAGTTCTGGTGAACTCAGAAAATAATTTTGCTATTAAAATATGTGAATTATATCAGAAATTTTAGGAGATGTATATTAACTAAAATTAGACTTTCCAAGATATTTTTAAGAACTGGACAATATGAAACAGATGATATTGAAGGAAGACTAAGACTGCTATGTATTATAATGCACTAGTTAGCTCTAATTAAAACAGGATGGTAAGGGTCTAGTCAGGGAATGTGTATAAATGTACTATGAACATAAACAGCAAGGTGGGGATTGACTGTAGGAGTTGGGGTGGGTGGGGCAGAGAAGAGTAACAGGAAAAAAATTGGGACAGCTGTAAAAGAACAACAATAAAAAATAAAAAAACAGGCTGGTATTGGCCCATTGAAGTCATCTGATGAACTAGAATATAAACCTAAGAAAAAATCCTGGCCAATATTAATCTATGCTATGCAATAAATAATGTGTTTCAAGTCAGTGTGGAAGGATGGCTTTTGGATAAACAAATGCCAAAATACCTTCAGGATGGAATACAAAGTTGAATCAAATAATAAAACTAACAAACAAAAACTGAAAGAAAACAAAAGTAAATTGTTTTATGAATTTACTTTAATAATAGCTTTTGTGAGCATGGCAAAAGGCATTGTTGGTTATAATGGCAAATAAATTGGATATGCCTAACTTATCAATAATTTGGTCAGATAAATTATAGTACATCAATTCAATAAAATATTACTAGCATAAAAAGATTATGCATAGGACACCTCAGCTGGCTCCAGCGGGCAGCAAGGGAGCGCGCCGTGCCGGCAACCGCGGGCGCACACCAGTGCTGTAAGAAACAAGAACCTCTGAACCGCCACACTAGACCAGCTGCCAACGCAGAAAAAGAAGGCGACACACCAAGGCTAAAACGGAGTAAAAACATCGCTTTTTTTTCCACTTTTTTTCTCTCTTTCTTCTTTCTTCCCTTCTTCTTTCTTCTTTCTTTTCTTTCTTTCTTTCTTTCTTCTTTTTTCTTGGGTTTTTTTTTTTTCCGGGATTTTTTTTTCTTTTTTTCTTCTTCTTTCTTTTCTCTCTTTTTTCTTTCTTCTTTATTCTTGTTTTTTTTCTCCCCTTCCAAAAAGAAAAACAAACTTTATCTCTAACGTGTTGCATATAACCTCTCCTTCTCATCCTTTCTCTTTGGTGGTTTGTTTGTTTGTGTGTCTAGTTTAGCCCCCCTATCACTCTAAATAATAGAATATAATTACTATATAAACCCAATACAATACAATCCCACTTTCTTACTATATTATGCATTTTCCCTCCTTTTCTTCTATTCTTATTAACGTACAATGTAAATATTACCTACTGGCTTGCACAATCTCAACTATTATTAATCTATCACCCCCTCTATCAAAAATCATATTTTTCCTCCCTAAAAACAACTCTTATCTATTCTTCTTATAGTATAAAACCTCTAATCTCTTTACATTTATATTAATACGGGCTCGTTGGCTAACAATAGGGGGATAGAGGGTGGGGGATATTTTTTGAGGGTGTGGGTCTCCTGCCTGAGCTGTGTGTTTATGTTTTTAACAGCATATCCACAAAAGAACTCAAGACAAAGTTGATAGAGTGACTCTCAACCAACTAGCCAGAAGGAAGATCCTACCAAAGAACATCTGAAATATAACCAGACAGCATAAACAAACGACATAAAGGGTAACTCAAGAACACCAGGCTCAGGATATCAAAGAGACTTCACCACTGAAACCCCCAGATCTCCCATAAAGAATCTCACACCACAAAGGAGGGAAGTCAAAGCAGACCATCCTCCCCCCCCAAAAAAATAAATAAAAACAAACAAAAAGAATCCAATATGGTAAGATGCAAAAATAACCCCTCAATGAAAAGAAAAGAGGAATCCTCAGAAAGAGAGATAGATGAAATAGACATAGCCCAAATGTCAGACATGGAATTCAAAACTATGGTGGTAAAGAAGCTCAATATACTCAACATCCTTAAAAACAACTATGACAACCTCCAAGGAAGTTACCAGCAGCTCCAAGAAAATTACAGGGAACTTGCAGAGAACTACACCAGCATAAAAAAAGACATAGAAACTGTTAACAAGAACAAGGAAGAAATGAAGAATGCAATCTCTCAACTGAAAAACACAGTAGAATCAGTCAAAAAGAGACTAAACAAAGCAGAGGATCAGATTAGTGAGTTAGAAGATAATGTAGAGAAAAACTCCCAGATAATACAGCAAAATGAAAAAAGATTGAAAAAATATGAACAAGATGTAAGGGAATTACAAGATAGCATGAGAAGAAATAATATCAGAATCATCGGAATTAGAGAGGGAGAGAAAAGGAGCATGGAATTGAAAAACTGATAGGAGAAATAGTGACAGAAAATTTTCCGAACCTGATGAGAGAAAAAGTTATACAAGTTCAGGAAGCACAGAGAGTTCCAATGAAGAGGAACCCCCCCAAAACCCACTCCAAGGCACATCATAATTAAAATGGCAACATTTCAAGACAAAGAGAGAATCCTAAAAGCTGCAAGAGAAAAACAGCAAATAACATACAAGGGAGCTCCGATAAGGCTATCAGCTGATTTCTCAACAGAAACATTACAAGCCAGAATGGAATGGTCAAAAATATTTCAAGCAATGAAAAACAAAGGCCTACAACCAAGAATACTCTACCCAGCAAGGCTCTCATTCAAAATAGAAGGTGAAATAAGGAGTTTCTCAGACAAAGGAGACTGAAAGAATACATCTCCACCAAACCAGCATTGCAAGAGATGCTAAAGGGAGTGTTCTAAGAAAAAAGAAGAAAAGAAAAAGAGAGGAGAGGAACAGAGGTACAAAGGGAAATGAATAAATACACATCAATAATAACCTTAAATGTAAATGGATTAAATGCTCCAATTAAAAAGGCATAGGGTAACGGAATGGATAAGAAAACAGGACCCACATATTTGCTGTCTACAAGAAACACACCTCAAAACAAAAGATTTACATAGACTGAAAGTAAAGGGATATAAAAAAATATTCCAAGCAAACGGACCGGAAAAAAAAGCCAGGTAGCAGTCCTCATATCAGATAAAATGGATTTCAAAGCAAGGGCAATAAAAAGAGACAAAGAAGGACATTTCATAATACTTAAAGGAACAATTCATCAAGAAGATATGACATTGATAAACATATATGCACCCAACATAGGAGCACCCAAATACATAAAGCAAATACTAGAAGACCACGAAAAGGATATCAACAACAACACACTCATAGTAGGGGACTTCAACACTCCATTATCAACAATAGACAGATCATCCAAGCAAAGAAACACCAAGGATATACAGGCATTGAACAACACACTAAACTACATTGACCTAACTGATATATATAGAACTTTCCACCCCAAAGAAGCAAAATATACATTCTTTTCAAAGGCACATGGGACATTTTCAAAGAGAGACCACATGATAGGACACAAAACAAGCCTCAACAAATTCAAGAAAATTGAAATCATATCAAGCATCTTTTCAGATCACAATGCCTTGAAACTAGAAATCAACCTCAGAGAAAAAAATTAAAGACACCCAAACTCATGGAGATTGAATAACATGCTATTAAATAATGAATGGATTAACAATGACATCAAAAAAGATATCAAGAAATTTCTAGAAACTAATGATAATGAGCACACAACAGCCCAAAACCTGTGGCACACAGCAAAAGCACTCCTGAGAGGGAAGTTCATAGCAATACAGGCATATCTCAAAAGGATAGAAGAATCTCAAATACAAAACCTAACCATAAATCTACAAGAACTAGAACAACAACAACAAACAAAGCCTAGGGCAAGAAGAAGGAAGGAAATCATTAAGATCAGAGCAGAACTAAATGACCTAGAGACTAAACAAACAATCCAAAAGATCAACAAAACTAGGAGCTGGTTCTTCGAAAAAATAAACAAAATCGACAAGCCTCTAGCCAGGCTCATCAAGAAAAAAAGAGGAGAAATCACGACTGATACCACAGAAATACAAATGATAGTTAGAAATTACTACAGACAACTGTATGGCAAGATATTTGACAATCTAGAAGAAATGGACAAATTTCTAGAAACATACAACCTTTCAAAACTGAATCAAGAAGAAGTGGAAAGTCTCAACAGACCAATAACAAAGAAGGAAATTGAAACAGTAATCCAAAATCTCCCTGCACACAAAAACCCTGGACTGGATGGCTTCACAGGCGAATTTTACAAAATATTTAGGGAAGAACTAACTCCTACCCTCCTCAAACTATTCCAAAAAATCCAAGAAGACGGGAAAATCCCAAACTCTTTCTATGAAGCCAGTATTATCCTAATCCCCAAACCAGGTCAAGACAAAACCAAGAAAGAAAACTACAGGCCAATATCACTGATGAACATAGATGCTAAAATCCTCAACAAAATATTGGCCAACAGGATCCAGCAATACATCAAAAAGATCATACATCATGATCAAGTGGGCTTCATTCCAGGGATGCAAGGATGGTTTAATATTCACAAATCAATAAATATAATACATCACCTAAACTAAATGAAAGACAAAAATCACATGATCATATCAATAGATGCAGAAAAAGCATTTGATAAAGTACAACACCCATTTATGATGAAAACACTCAGCAGAATGGGAATAGAGGGAGCATACCTTAACATAATTAAGGCTATATATGAGAAGCCTGAGGCCAACATCATACTCAATGGACAAAAACTAAAAGGATTCCCCCTGAATTCAGGAACTAGACAAGGTTGTCCATTCTCTCCACTCCTATTTAACATAGTCTTGGAAGTCCTAGCCACAGCAATCAGACAAGAAAAAGAAATAAAAGACATACAAATTGGCAAAGAGGAAGTAAAACTTTCATTATATGCAGATGACATGATAGTGTTACGGCTACATAGGCGAGATTGAACACTCTGAAGCGGTGTATAAAGTTAAGCAAAGGATTTTTAATATTGGCCAGGAGTTGGGCAGACCCTGAGCAGGTCTCTAACATGCTCCAACCTACAATGGAGTCTAAACGCTGGGTTTTTATACTGGTGCAGTCTCTTTGTTTCTTCTTTGGTGGGAAACAGCCTTAGGAAGAGGGGGCTGGGCAGGACTGCAGGAATGTCTTGGCAGTAACAGGAACAGAAATTCGCAAGGCTAAAGGTTATCTTCGACGGCAACACAGCTCTTCAGCCAGGGACGAACTCCCTGTGAAGCAATTTATTTTCAAAGGGCTAGACATTCTGCAAAGCACAACCTTCACAAATGTTATAAACCAGACACAAGCAAGCAAATGGGAGGTGATAGAGGCTGAAGTCCTTTTAGCTTGTAAATCACTAATTGCTATAACACTCCTTCTTACATTCCTTTTTCCAAGGCCTTTTAGCAAGTCCTTGCTACTTCTTACAAAGAACATTTAAAGCCCTTACATACTTACATATTGAAACTTTTTACAGGGAATATTTGGTGCCCCTACATAATCCCCCCTCTAGTCCCTGGACTAAACCTATTAGGGACGTCTAGGGACTATAAGTAGGGTTTTTAAACCCTGGTTTTCAGGAGGGGCTTAGTAGCAAGGATAAGGAGTTGGGTATTTATAATGCTAGCTTTCAGGAGCTGCAAGGAAGAAATTAAGTTTTCAGAAACAAATGATAATGTGTATACAACATCCCAAAACTAAAAGGGACACAGCAAAAGCAGTTTTGAGAGGAAAGTCCATAGCAATACAGGCCTACCCAAAGAGGATAGAAGAACTCCACACAAAAATTTAACCCCACAGCTACAAAAACTAGAAAAACAATAATAAACAAAGCCCAGAGCAAGCAGAAGGAAGGAAATTATTAAGGTTAGAGCAGAATTAAATGACACTGAGACTAAACAAACAACTTAAAAGATTAACAAAAGCAGGGGCTGGTTCTAGGCTTATAAAGAAAAAAAGAATCCAAATAAACAAAATTAGAAACAAAAGAGGAGATATTATGACCGATAACACGGAAATACAAAAAATTGTAAGAAATTACTATAAACAACTATATGGCAAGAAACTTGACAACCTAGATGAAATGGACAAATTTCTAGAAACATATAATTTTCCAAAACAGAATTAAGAAGTAGAAAGTCTTAACAGACCAATAACAAAGAAGGAAATTGAAACAGTAATCAAAAATTTCCCGGCACACAAAAGCCCTGGACCGGATGGCTTTACAGGCGAATTTTACAAAATATTTAGGGAAGAACTAACTTCTACCCTTCTCAAACTATTCCAAAAATTCAAGAAAAGGGAAAAATTCCAAACTTTTTCTATGAAGCCAGTATTACCTTAATTTCAAAACCAGGTCAAGACATAACAAAGAAAGAAAACTACAGGCCAATATCGCTAATGAACATAGATGCTAAAATTCTGAACAAAATATTGGCAAACAGGATCCAGCAATACATCAAAAAAGATTATACACTACGATCAAGTGGGATTCATCCCAGGGACACAAGGAAGGTTTAATATTCGCAAATCAATAAATATAATACATCACCTAAACAAAATGAATGACGAAAATTACATGATCATATTAATAGATGCAGAAAAAGCATTTGATAAAGTACAACACCCATTTATGATGAAAACCCTTAGCAAAATGGGAATAGAGGGAGCATACCTTAACATAATTAAGGCTATATATGAGAAACCTGAAGCCAACATTCTACTCAATGGACAAAAACTGAAAACATTCCTTCTGAGATTAGGAACAAGATAAGGATGTCTACTTTTTTCCTTTTTTTTTTTTTTTTAAACAGTGTTGGAAGTTCTAACTACAGCAATTAGACAGGAAGAAATTAAAGACATTCAAATTGGTAAGGAAGACAAAACTGTTACCACTTGCAGAAGACACGATAGTATACATAGAAAACCTTACAGACTTTACGAAAAAACTACTTGACCTAATAAATGAATTTGACAAAACGGCAGGGCACAAAGTTAATATTCAGAAATTAAAAGCGTTTCTATATACCAACAAAACATTAGAGATAGAAACCAGAAAAAAATTCCATTTACTATAGCAACAAGAAAAACAACAGTATTCAGGGATAAACTTAACCAAAGAGGCAAAAGACCTGCACTTGGAAAGCTACACAACCCTGAAGAAAGAAATTAAGAAACACACAAATAAATGGAAGCATACACCACATCCACGGATGGGAAGAATTAACATTTCCAAAATGTCCACATTATTTAAAGCAATTCATAGATTCAATGCAATTTCTATTAAAATACCAGCAACATATCTCACAAACCTAAAGCAAACACTTACAATTTAATTTAGCAGACATTTGTTAAGCACTTGCTATGTGCCATGCATTGTAGATTCAGTGATTAATAAGAAGAGCAAATGGAATGTTAGCAAGATGATGGAAAACAAATTTCCAGACCCTTATGGAAACATTAAATTAACAACTAGGAACTGACTAAAATAAGTTTTTACAGCTTTGAAAACTAGTCAAAGATTAATAGCAATTAAGGAAATGACCAACAAAGAAAGCACTACATTCAAAATGATAGAAAATTTTATGGCACTGTACTTATTTTTGCCTTACCCTTTTTTTTTTCAATGTAGTGCAGTATACTTGGGAGGAATTAGCCTAATTCCCAGTTTTTTTCTTTTCTTATAAGGAATGTCTGAAGCCCCTGTATAATTCCCCTCCTTAGACTTAAGACCTTTTATTTTATAAGAGGACAATGGGCGAAGGTCTCGTGCTCTTCTAGCTGCTTCAAGCTGAACATGGTCGTCGTCCTACCTACCCTTGGGTCTAGGAATTTCTAATAAGAGTGGGGGTGGAGGGGAGTGCGGCCCTCCCTTATGGGGAAGGATTTTTGCAGAGTCCAGGTCAGTTGGCTGTCCCCGGGCAGCGGCATTCTTGGTTTCCAAGGGCTGGCACTGTTGGACAAATTGACATCCTTGTCATATTCTGGAGGCAACAGATTTGGCAACAGGGTTAAAAGGCATAATTTAACCCACAACCACTAGATGACAAAAGACAGAGATTAATTTTTCAATGTCCCACATTAGGAAAAGAAATGGCTTCTTTGGAGGAAGGTGTGCAGGGCATGTCACACCTGTCCAAAATTCTTTTGCTCACTATACTTAGCTAGGGCTGAGGGAAATATTTTAGGTTTTTCCCCCCTCTCAGATCTTTAGGCCCTTTTTGTCCAAGACATTAGGATAGAAAAGAGAAATAAGTTTTTAAAGTGAAGCTCACAGACTACCCCATACTTTACCAACCCAACCACTTAGTTCAGCCAAACCGTCAAGTCTTAGGAGGAGGCACTGCAGATGGGCTTCTTAAGTGAGGCCTATAAGTACAGACAATTACTCAGGTAATGAGATCATAGACTTATGCCCTATGAAAACAGAAAGAACACACATGTTAATTCACACAACACAATTCACAAACTAGTCTTTAAATTGGAGAGACTGTCTTATTGGGAAGACATTCAGTTGCAAGGCACTTGACATTCTTCTTACCTGTAAATTAAGCATCCTTGATAATGTCACAGACCTGGTTTAACTTTTAAGTGAAGACAAACTTTATAGACAGTTAGCTGCACTGAGCATTGCGATTTTCCCTGAGTCACGATTTTTCTCCTTAAGATTACCCTCCTTGTTATTAAAGGAACTGCATTAAATACAGTTTTAATTTAGCCTGTTCATTTGCATAAACACAACAAGAGCAGTGATTGACCACATATGATTTTTAAGTCTACTTTGCTGGAACTTACACAAGGAACCTTCATGCTGACTTTTAGTTTGCCCATTAGGGCACAGAAGCTGAGCCACACACCTGCCATTCAGCCTTGCCTGTAAACACCTGCTTTTCCCAAGTCCTTTGGATTTTTCATTGTGCCTTGAGGTTCCTTCTAGCCATTTTTCAGGAAAGCAACCTTCGTTCCTTCCCTGGAAAGACTGCCATGAACCGCACAACCAACCAAGGTGTCAGGCCTTTTTTCTCATGGGCTTTTCTTAGCTTCAAAAGTTAAATCCAGTTCCTTAGGGCTTCCTGGTAACAACAACCAGAGCCTAAGCATGCCTCTTTCAGGCATATTATTCCAGTCAAAGTCTTGGTTGACAATACCTTTATTAACAACTGGTCTTTTTAGTTTTATGCAAAGAAACCTAATGTCATTACTTACTTTTTTAAATTGCCAAATTCTGGAGGGATCAGGTAGGGAGAAAAATATACAGTGTGAAGGAAAATCCTTGTCCTTCTAATATTTACTAAAACTGCATTTCCATACCTTATACTTTCTTTTGTTCACTTTCCTACATGTGAAGTTTTCTTTTTTTTTTTTCTTTTTAACTCTCTCTGGGAAACCTCAATTTTCCTTTCAGATTATATGGCTAATACCAATACAGAGAATTCTAGACCTTTTCTAGGTCCCCAATGGCTAATGCCAATTCCAACACAGGGAATTCCAAATGACCTTTCATAGGTCCCAAGGCTAAATGCCAATACAGAGGTACAGTAACCATACAATTAGACCACAAGTAGTTGAGGTTTCCTTTCCCCAGGTTTAAAACTTTCACAACCTTTCTATACATTTTTATGACTTTCCACAGACCTTCTGCAACATTCACAAACTTTCCATATATTTACCCATTCAGATTTAACCATAATCTATTTCCAATTCTTGTTCTTTTCCACACTGTAAAGGACTCTACTCGAACTCAGTATTTAGCAGCTAAAATTTCCCTAGATTTGTAGATATTCTGCAGTTTTCTGAAGCTTCCTGCTTCTTCTTCTTCTTCTTTTCTAACATACACTTTTGAGCTTTTCCTGAGAAGTTTTTCAATTGTTTTATTTGGCCTATTACTATTCTATTTAGGATTTTATTGGGAACCTTTTGTTTGGCGAGGACAATTCCCTGACCAGGAGGATGCTTGCATTTTTTTTATATTCTTATAGCAGCCCACCTGATTATTCCTCTTTCTTTCCTATTGAAGAGGATGTCTAGAATGGACATTAGTTTTATTCATGTGTAACAACACTTTTCCTTAAGATACAGGCACATTCCCCCTGCTGAAGCAGTGAGGAGATTGAAGGCTCTTTAGTTACAGCTTTAGAGGTGTTGCTGATTGGCACCCAAGCAGCTTGCACCAGTTTGAAGAGCGGCCTGAGTTTTAAAAGTGTCACTTTTTTTTTTTCCTCCATGTTGGAGAGACAGACATTCTGCTCTTTCTGTAACCTGTAGCAAGGGGATTATAGACTGCCTCTTTGCTAGCAAATTTAACATTGCCCCTCCTTGCAGCTCCAGCAGGGAGTATTCAGATGCAAACTGTATTGCTAGAAGTTACCTGGGGTGGAAAGAAATGCTGCAAGCAAGTTCTCTGGGGAAATTTTTAAGGAGCCTCATCCCTCTGGCCAGGGCTACAAGGCAGCAGGACACAGCACAGAGGGTCCTAGGCTTTTTTTTTTTTGTGACACTGCCCATATTGATAGCCTTGGTTTTCCTGTTCCCCACCCCCCTCTCCTGCGCCTGCAGCTGTTTGAGAGATAGCAATTTGATCTGGGAACCAGGGGCCTTCCCAGATTACAGAATATGTGAAACTAACCCACGTTTGTTTGGCCTTCACTAGCCATCTGCAAGATAATACCTTCTTTTTTTTTCTTAAAAAAAACACTTTTCCCTTAGAAGTGCAGAGCAGGAGCCACTCTTTCAAGGCACAGCTCCCTCCTGCCTTGCTACTTCCCCCAATAACCCTCTCCTTTCTGCTTGTTGCATTTTTGCTTCCCGAGAGACACCGTTTTACACTTATAATATTTAGATTTAAAGTACTCCCAAGGGGGGGGTGGGGCTATCCGACCCCAAAAGCAGGCCACTCTGACCTACAGAATGTTTCCAGGGTGCCAGAGTTTATGAAGGGATTTTGTCCCCGGAACTTGGGGAAATTCCGGAGCACACAGTCAAGAACTGTGGGTGCAGGCTTAGACTGGCGTCCCCTTATGTTGGCTAAGGTGACTGCTACAAACATGCACTTAATTTGGATTACAATTAGGAGCTGGAACACAAGGCACAGGGGCAATTCCCCCCTCACGGCGCAGACAAACACGGGCTGGGAGCTCCCAAAGGAAGCCAAACAAATGCCCGCTTGGCCTCTCCTCCTGCGAGGTTAGAGGCCACTCAGACTCCATAGACCGAAGTTTGTGGAGGCACACAAAAAGGAGGAAATAACTTTTTTTACTTTAACCTTAACATTCACTCACACATTCACTCAGAGGTTAAACAATCCCACCCAAACCCCGCCTAGGCTTCTGAGATTAGATGAACAGCATCGGCTACAGGCAGCAGAACCCCAAAACCAAAAGAGCTCTATACAATCCAAATGAAGCTAGCCAAGCCGGCTTCAACAAATTCCCTGTTCGGGAATATGTACCTCTGCGTCCAGAGGACAAAAGAGACCAAGTCTCAGTGGCAGTGGCCCAAGTCCGCTGCCCAAATGGGTTGCCACTCACCTGTCGCCGAGGCTGTCCTCTGTCCTTTGCTTACTCTAGACTGGGCCGTCAGGGCTTCTAGCAGCTCCCGAGTGTCTCCTGAAGGTGCAGGGAATTGCTCCCAATCAGAGCTTGCGGCCGCTGTCCTGCCACACGTCAGCTAGACACACGGGACCGCACGAAGCCCCGGGGGCTCACCGAAGGCGGCACCGCTTTACAGAGGCATCTCGCTGGGGCCTCCAAAATGTTACGGCTACATAGGCGAGATTGAACACTCTGAAGCGGTGTATAAAGTTAAGCAAAGGATTTTTAATATTGGCCAGGAGTTGGGCAGACCCTGAGCAGGTCTCTAACATGCTCCAACCTACAATGGAGTCTAAACGCTGGGTTTTTATACTGGTGCAGTCTCTTTGTTTCTTCTTTGGTGGGAAACAGCCTTAGGAAGAGGGGGCTGGGCAGGACTGCAGGAATGTCTTGGCAGTAACAGGAACAGAAATTCGCAAGGCTAAAGGTTATCTTCGACGGCAACACAGCTCTTCAGCCAGGGACGAACTCCCTGTGAAGCAATTTATTTTCAAAGGGCTAGACATTCTGCAAAGCACAACCTTCACAAATGTTATAAACCAGACACAAGCAAGCAAATGGGAGGTGATAGAGGCTGAAGTCCTTTTAGCTTGTAAATCACTAATTGCTATAACACTCCTTCTTACATTCCTTTTTCCAAGGCCTTTTAGCAAGTCCTTGCTACTTCTTACAAAGAACATTTAAAGCCCTTACATACTTACATATTGAAACTTTTTACAGGGAATATTTGGTGCCCCTACAATAGTATACCTAGAAAATCCTATAAACTCCACTAAAAGACTACTAGATATAATAAGTGAATTTGGCAAAATAGCAGGGTACAAAATAAATATACAGAAATCTAAGGCATTTCTGTACACCAACAATAAAATATCAGAGACAGAGACAAAAAAGAAAATACCACTTACCACAGCAACAAGAGAAATAAAGTACCTAGGAATAAACTTTACCAAAGAGATAAAAGACCTGTACTCTGAAAATTACATAACATTGAAGAAAGAAATTAAGGAAGATACAAATAAATGGAAGCAAATACCATGTTCTTGGATGGGAAGAATCAACATCATCAAAATGGCCATACTACCCAAAGCAATTTACAGATTCAACGCAATTCCTATTAAAATACCAATGATATGTTTCACAGACCTAGAACAAATACTCCAAAAATTCATATGGAACCAAAAAAGACCCTGAATAGCCAAAGCAATCTTGAGACAGAAGAACACAGTAGGAGCAATCACAACGTCAGATATCAAACAATACTACAAAGCGACTGTGATAAAAACAGTCTGGTACTGGCATAAGAACAGACATATAGATCAGTGGAACAGAATAGAGAGTCCAGAAATAAACCCAGGCCTCTATGGTCAACTAATATTTGATAAAGGAGGAAGGAACATAAAATGGAGTGAGAAGAGCCTCTTTAACAAATGGTGCTGGGAGAACTGGATAGGGACCTGCAAAAAAATGAAACTAGACCACCAACTTACACCACACACGAGAATAAACTCAGGATGGATCAAAGACTTAAATGTAAGCCGTGACACCATAAAAGTCCTAGAGGAAAACATAGGCAAGAAAATATCAGATATCTCACGTAACAATTTCTTCACGGATACATCTCCTAAAGCAAGAGAAATAAAGGAAAGAATAAACAAATGAGACTACATCAAACTAAAGAGTTTCTGCTCAGCAAAAGAAAACATCAGCAAGATGATAAAGGGAACCAACCATATGGGAAAACATATTTGCCAATGATACCTCAGACAGGGGACTGATTTCCAAAATATATAAAGAGCTGATACGACTCAACATCAAGAAAACAAACAACCCAATTAAAAAATGGGCAAAGGACCTGAACAAACACTTCTCTGAAGAGGACATACAGAAGGTCCATAGACACATGAAAAAATGCTCAACATCATTAGACATCAAGGAGATGCAAATAAAAACCACAATGAGATACCATTTTACACCAGTCAGAATGGCCATCATCAACAAATCAACAAACAACAAGTGCTGGCGAGGATGTGGAGAAACGGGAACCCTACTGCACTGTTGGTGGGAATGCAGACTGGTGCAGCCACTATGGAAAACAGTATGGAATTACCTCAAAAGATTAAAAATGGAACTGCCTTTTGAACCAGCGACTCCACTACTAGGATTATACCCGAAAAATCTTGAAACACCAATTCAAAAGAACTTATGCACCCCTATGTTCATTGCAGCACTGTTTACAATAGCCAAGTGCTGCAAACAACCTAAGTGCCCATCTGTAGATGAGTGGATCAAAATACTGTGGTGCATTTACACAATGGAATACTATGTAGCAGAAAGAAAGAAGGAACTCCCGCCATTTGCGACAACATGGATGGAACTAGAGAGAATTATGCTTAGTGAAATAAGCCAGGCAAAGAAAGAAAAATACCATATGATATCACCTAATACAGGAAACTAAAGAACAACAGAAACAAACGAACTAAATAGAACGAAGAGCAGAATAGCAGTCAATAGGGGGGAGGGGAGAGGAAGAGAAGGGGGATATGTAAGGGAAGGGTTTAGTCAAAGAACCTGTATAAATGACTCATGGACATGGACAACGGGGAGGGATATGATTGCGGGAGAGCAGGTGGGTTGGGTGGGGGAGAGAAATTGGGGGAAAAGGGGACAACTGTAATTGAAAAACCAAAAATAATAAATAAATAAATAAATAAATAAAAAGATTATGCATGACATTAACTTTAAAATAAGCTGTCATGTTATTATAAGAGAAAAGTGAAAAGCATATATATTTAGCAAAAAAGTACAGAATATTAATAATGTGTTTCTCTCTGAGTGGTGAATTTATTTTTTTCTTTTTGTTTTTCTGTATTTTATCTTAATAAGCAGTCTCCTCAAAAAAGCCAAAACTTGTTTGATTTCTCTAAACTAAGCAATTTTTATTGCTTTTAAAAATTAGTGGAAGCAGCCTTATTCACAACAGCCAAAAAGTGGAAAAAGCCAAATAAATGTCCATTACCTGATAAATGGACAAACAAAATGCAGTTCATCCATGTAGTGCAATACTATTCAGCACTAAAGGAGATACATGTAACAGCATGCGTGAACCTTGAAAACATGGTGCTGTGTGAAAGAAACCAGACACAAAAGTCCACTTATTTTATGGTTTCACATATATGAAATGTCTAGAAAGGCAAATTTCTGGAGACAAAAAATAAATTATTTATTGCCTGAAGCTTGGGGTGGGAACAAGAATGAATTGTAAATGTGCAGAGTGTTTTACTGAGACAATGGAAATATTCTGAATCTGAATAATGTGATGATTGCACAACTCAATAGTTGAGACTGTGCAAGACAGTAGGTAATATTTACATTGTATGTTAATAACTATAGAAGAAAAAAGGGAAGAATGCAGAATATAGTAAGAAAGTGGAATTGTATAGTATTGAATTCATATCGTAGTTATATTCTATTTATTTAGAGTGAAAGGGAGGCTAAACTAGACCCACAAATAAAAAACAATTAAAGAGGAAGGGTGAGAAGGAGAGTTTGTATGAAACAAATTAGAGATATAATCTCCCCCCCCCCCCAGGAAGAAAATGAAAAAGGGGGGAAAAAAAAGTGTTTTTACTCAGTTCAGCCTTTGTGTGTCCTCTTTTCTTTCTGCGTCCACAACTGGTCTAATGTGGTGGGTCAGAGGTTCCTATTCCTTGCAGCAGCGGTGTGCGTGTGGTGGCTGGCATGGCGCGTTCCTTTGGCACCCGTTGGAGCTAGCTGAGGTGCCCTTGCGCGCAAGGCGCCCGAGAGCCCACTTCAGGCCCGCCAAGCCACTCTCCGGGAGTTGGTCTCTCGCCTCCCAGTGCTGGGCCCCAGACAGTGTGCACAATGGAAGTGAGTGATTGGCGGGTGCTTTTGTACTCGCGTGCCTGTGTGCGCCCGTGTGGACCCAAGGCAGCTGGCCTGGGAGCTAACCTCAGGCCTGCCGCACTGCACTCCAGGAGCCAGTCTCTCTCCTCTTAGGGCAGGGCCCTGGACACTTGTGCTCAGCAGAAGTGAGTGTCCGTGAGTCGCTGCTGCCCACTGTTTCCACGCCGCAGCCCCCCACTGTTCCTGCGCCCGCCTGGGCGGGCATGAGCAGAGCCTGAGCAAGTGCTCTGGGCTCCGGCTTGGCGCCCACTGGAGCTGGCCAGGGGCGACTGCGCATAGTCTTCTGCGTGTCCAGTGAGCCCTCCCTGCACCCGTTGGGGCACTGATCTTATGTCTGTTGGGGTGTGTCTGAGGGGCACCTGGATGCCCGGCCCTGCGCACCTGGGCCAGTGAATGAGGGCACTTCCCTATGCGCGCCCGCGTGACCGAAGGGGAGGGTTGGGGAGTGGGTGAGTGCACTTCTGTGCCTGCGCTCCTCAAGAATGTTCTATCACCCCCAAACTTTTCCCCCCTCTCCACAGTTCACAAGAGAAAAATACAAAGGAAAAATTACGTTTTCACTTGTACAATAGCACGCTGTCTCCCATCTTCCAGCGTCAATGCCACCTGGTTGAGTCCTGTCTCTGCCAGCGGGCAGAGATCCGCTTTCCTCCTGACTCCTCTCTGGGGAAGCCTGTGGTCGCCAAAAAGCCTTTGTGTCCTTCCAGCTGCAGCTCAGGCAGCCACCCCAGTCAGGAATCCCATTTAGTCCCTTTTTCTTCCGCTATCCTCACCAAACAGGTTGTTCCCAGATGGTTTTTCTCTATTCCAGCAGTGCCAAGGCTGGACTCCTGCCAGTGTCCAGCTGCTCATTGAGATGTTCTGTCTGCAATTAGTCCAAACTACAGACGGGTCTCAGGAGGCTGAGAGTGCAGCCTCCCCTCACTCCTCTGCCATCTTCCTCCTGATGTGTCTTGAAGTGGGCCTGTTGGGGTTCATCTTCATAGGGACCCTCTGTGCTTCCTGGACTTGCGTGACTCTTTCTCTCCTCATGTTAGGGAAGTTTTCTGTCATTATTTTTTCAAAGAGGTTTTCTATCCCTTGCTCCTGTTTGTCTCCTTCTGCAATTCCTATTATATGGATATTATTACGTTTCATGTTGTCCTACAGCTGTGTTAGAACCTCTTCATTCTTGTTCAGTTTTTTTTCATTTTGTTGCACTGTCTGGGAGTTTTTGTCTAAGTTGTCCTCCACGTCGCTGATCCGATCTTCTGCTTCCTCTAGCCTGCTTTTAATTCCTTCTACTGTGTTCTTCAATTCAGAGATCGTATTCTTCATTTCCTCCTGGCTCATATTGATAGCTTCTATGTCATTTTTCATGCTGGTGTAATTCTCAGTAAATTCCTTGTAGTTTTTCTGGAGTTCCTTGTAGTTTCCCTGGAGTTCTTTGTAGTTTCCACTGAGCTCATTGAGCTTCTCCATAATGCATGTTTTGAATTTCATATCTGAAAGTTTGCTCCCCTCTATTTCATCTAGCACTCTTTCTGGGGATTCTACCTTTCCTTTTGATGGGGGGTTGTTTCTCTGTCTCCCCATTTTTGTGATTTATTTTTTGTTGCTGCTTCTTAGAATGATCTGCACTTTCTGGATCTGCCCCTGGTGGCGTCAGATCATGTACCAGTCTCGCCCTAGGCAGCTTGTTGGAGACTTCCAGGGATCTACTGCCTTTGTCTGTCTCCTTTAGTTGTTAATCTATTCAATCCGTGATTAGCCGTGAGGCCTAATGACCAAGGGTGTGGCAGCTCAACCCCCGCAGGCAGGGCCTTCGCCCCCACCCTCAGGCCAATGCCACTCGGAGGGGGATGGTCCGCCTGCAGCACCAGGACGAGCCCGCACCGGGACCCAGCTGGTCACCCCCTCAGCCCTCCCCCCAAAGCCACAGCGCCAAACTCTCCCCAAGTGTCTCCATTCCTCGCCACCCTCCCTCCGCCCGAGCCCAGGGTAAGTGGGGGCCAAAATATTTTCGTATGTGATCCACTTAAGAGCTTTTTTTCTCTAGCTGTTTCCTCTCTGGCTAGCTCAAATAGTGTTTTGATTAGGAGAAAAAGGCAAGCGGTATTTATGAGAAAGGGAAGGGAGACAATTACAAGAACAGAAGAAAGACATTCCTATTGTTGCAGAAAGCTAACATAGTGATATTAATTCTAAAGAATATTTTAGATTTTTATTTTGTTAGTCATCAGTCCAGTAGTCATAATAGCTGCTTTATTGCTATCCTTGTACACAGCTCTTGGGCCTCAATGTACTTTAGCCCAGCCCAAAAGTTATTTTGTTCGGTTTCCATATTTCAAAGGTTTGAAGCAGTCCCTCTGTGGTGGCAGATCTATTCTATTTTAAAATGGATTTATTTATATGATCTTTTTTACATTTTTCCTCTTTAAAAAAATTATTTATTTTTAGGGAGAGGAGAGGTGAAGGAGAAAGAGAGGAAGAGAATCATCAATGTGTGGTTGCCTCTCATGTGTCCCCAACCAGGAACCCGTCCTGCAACCCAGTCATGTGCCTTGACTGGAAATAGAACCGGTGACCCTTTGGTTCGCAGGTTGACACTCAATCCTCTAAGCCTAACCAACCAGGGCACATTCTTCCTGTTTTGATCACGATCTTTCCTTAAAAGCATTGCTGATCAATCATCATAAAGCAGCACTGTTTGGTTACTAAAAGCATAATTGGTCCCCCATTATCAGGTTGACTTATTTTAGGTAAGTCATACCATCGTAGTTCCCTCTTCACCAAGAAGGCGCATTCCTGGTACATAATGTCCCAAGTAGGAGGGAAAGGGGTTTTCTTTTTCCACATTTGAGCAATAAGAGTGACAGAGCCATGAAAGTTTTTTATCATCATGTTCATTTAAGGGCAACCATCTTCTGTAGTTTCTTGAGGTTTCTTATATGAAGTCTCATAGGCCTTAGTGATCATCTCAAAATATTCAGCAACCATTATCAGAGTGGTTCCTTTATAATATCAAGCTGTGCCAAACAAAGAACAACAGTAAATTTTTTCTAAAACAAGCAAAATGTAAAGTTCAGTGTGAACAACAGATTTGAACCAGGTGGCAATACCTTAGGGCAGTCAATTGAAGATATTAAAGAACCATGAGATGTTCGTGGGCACCACATTTGATTATTTCGCTTGTGTTCAGTTTTATCTAGTTCTATCTTTATTTTACCAGAGATGTTTTATCCAAGTACAAGAGGAAGTATTAACAACAATGCCAACCCTACCTTGTTTAGCTAGGATGTGGTCAAGAACAATTCTATTGTCTAATATAATTAGTTCAAGAAAATGTAGATTTTTCTTGGTTAACTATTGTTTTCTTGGTAGCTCCAGCAATTTCCTCTAAGGTTGTTAAGATGTTTATAGTTATGTATTTATTCATTGTAATACCTACCCAAGGACAAAGTATTTTTCCAAATCTGATACCTTCAATTGGGTTGTCATCACCAGGCATTAAATATCCTTGGTTACATGTGCAATTAATTTTACATTTTGACCTGTGAAGTTGGTTTAAAGATGATGGCCAATGTTGGGATATCTTTCCAGTTGGAAATTAAGGGAAAAAAGGAAACAGTGACTACTATAGTGAGCACTTGGCCTCTCCTATTATTTGTGAAATAGAAAGAAATTAAAGTAACAAAAAAAGGAAACATGAAGGTGTAGAGTATATAGGCTGGGTCTGGAATCTTGGGTTAGTTGTCCACAACAGATGTCATCTCCTTCACTTCATAGAAATTTTAAATTTGAAACTCTTGGTTGGTAGAGCAGTCCAGTTAGGTATAAGAACTTTTAAAAAATGGGAAACATGACTAAGGAATACCTTTAAATTTGATCACATATAGATTAGTTAAGAGTACTTGAAATTTTGGAGGGATTAGATAGGAAGAAAAAGAGAAATGTTTTCATGTTGCTCATAAAAGTTTAATTTAGCAGGTTGCTATAGTTCATAAATAGCTTAGGGGGAAAAATCTTATATCTGGAAAACAAGAATCAAAAACCAGTAATATGTTGAGAGTGATGACAGCAGCATGGCAGCATGAGAGAAGATCTCCAGGTCTCTCCCCTTGAATTCACAACAGTTAAACAGCTATAATTCAACAAAAAATTCCCCGCTCAACACACACACACATCTGAGAGATCCTCACATATAAACATCTGAAGGTGGGTATATTTGAGCTAACAGCAGAGACAGAATGGAGAGGAGGTGAAGGACAGAGATGGAAGTCACACACAGTCCCAAGATTGTGGAAGCCCCAGCAGACACAAACACCATAGTAGTGAAGGGTTGGGGTGCAACCCCCACTGGGCAAACTGGAGGGGCAGAGACAGCAATCTGGCCCGGTGGCTGACACACAGTGAGGCTGAGCCCAGGGTGAGGACAGAGCTGTGGTGCAAAGGATCCAGCAATCACAGGACACAAACAAAGGGTTCCAAGGACATGAGAACATGCCCACCCATACTCTTGTGGCCAACGCAGCAGGAAAATCCTCACTCAGGAGGTCATGGGAGGGCTGAGAAAAACTTTCAAGCCTAAGTAGTCTGTTTTCATTACAGCTAAACCTACTGGAGAGAACAGAGCTACAGAAATGCAAACCCACTTCCTTCCACCCAGTCCTTCACCACCTATTGCCACACAGCCTAGGAGAGGCAGCTGAGTAAATTCAGTCAGAGCAGCTCAGCCAGCATCTTCTGGCTACAGGAGAATTCTCAGGAAAGCCAGGGAAAAGAAGATGGTAAACTATAAAGGAAAATCTATTAATTATCATTGGATTTTTCAGTAGAAACCCTACAAGCTAAGAGAGATTGGGATCAAAAACAGGTGGAACAAAGGTAGGTTTACAGTTGTATGTGAAACACAGTTTATTCATTTATTATTATTTATTAATTATTATATTATTTTCTGTATGAAAACTGTATACTTTTGCCCCATCCTGCGTTCAAAATATTGAGAGAAATAACCAGCCAAGAATAATATATACAGCAAAGTTATACTTTAGATATGAAGAAATAAAGGTTTTTCAAGACAAACAGAAACCAAGGGAATTTACCACTACAAGACCTGTATTACAAGATACACTGAAAGGTGCTCTTTTACCTAAAACAGAAAGACAAAAAGGTGCAAAACTATGAGTAAGAGGACTGACAGAAGCAGGAAATTGCAACCACAATTCAGAACAGGCTATTAAATCCCTAAATATGACATATAAGTTAAAGGAGGTTTTGAAAATACATTAAAAGAGCCCTGACTGGGTTAGTTTGCCATTTCAACCACTAGTCAGGGCACACACATATGCACACACACACACACAAAGCAAAAGCATTAAAAGAAAAGATAATAGATACTGCAATTGAAAAATGAACACTGAGCATAAAAAGAAATTAGTGACAAGAACATAAAAGGTAAATGGGAACAGTGAAAAGAACTTCACTTACACAGGTGAATGCAGGCAATATGCATTGCATTCAGAAGAAAAAAGAAACAACTGTAAATATAATTTTTTTTGCATAAGCCCACAGAAAATACGTAGAACTGAGACACATAACATAAAAATACAAAATGGAGAGAAAGAAAAACTAGAATACCACCCAACTAAAATATCAGACAGAATCACAAGAAAATGGAAACATAAAGCTACTAAAAAAATACGAGAAAAATAGCTATAGAAAATCCTCATTTATTAACAATCACCGTACATGAAAATGGAATGATTCACCAATTAAAAATCACAGAGTGGTAAGATGGGTCAAAACACAAAAACCAACTATGTGCTGACTTCAGAAGAAATATATCTTAGCTGCACAAACAAACTATAAGTAAAAGAATGGAAAATGATACTCCAAGCAAAATGGCATCCAGAAAAAAATTCATCTAGTTTTACTTATATCTGACAAAAATAGATTTCAAGATTTAATAAGGTAACAAAAAAAAAAGATGGATGTTTTATAGTAATAAATGGGATAATACATCAAGAAGATATAAAATATATGCACCCAACCTAAGAGCACCTAATATATAAAGCAACTATTAACAGCATGAAAGGTAGAAACTGACAAAAACATAATTATAGTAGGGAACTTAAACACATCATTGACAGCAAGGAATAAATCATCCAAACAAAAAAAAAACACACATTCGAACAAAGGGATATGATCAATATTTAACGAGTTTTTCATGCCAGAAACTGTACATTCATCTCTAGTATACATATGATATTCCCAAGAATAGACCATATGTTGAGACACAAAACTATTCTTAACAAATTTAAGAAAACTAAAATTATACCAAGCATATCCTCCAACCACAATGCTTTCAAATTGGAACTAAATTACAAAAAGAAAGTGGGGAAAAATGTGGAGATTAAACAATGTGCTATTAACTAATGATTGGGTCAAAGAAATAAAAATAGTGATCAAAAGATACATAGAGAGAAGACAGAATGACAAAATGACATATCAAAATTTTGAGGACGCAGCAAAAGTGGTAATAAGTGGAAAATTTATTTATTACAGGCTTTCCTCAAGAAACAAGAAAAGTCTGAAATAAACAACCTAACACTTAACCTAGAAAAAGAACAAACGAGGTCCAAATTAAGAAGAATAAAGAAAATAATAAAAATTAAAGAGGACGTAAGTGGAATAGAAAATAAAAAGACAATAGAAAAAAATAATGCAACAAAGAGCTGGTTCTTAATGATTAATAAAGTTGACAAGCCTCTGGCTAGACTCACTAAGAAAAAGGAGAAAAGACTCAAATAGACAAAATCAGAAATGAAAGAGGAGATGTTACAACACACACCACAGAAATACAAAGAGCTATACAATAATAATATGAAAGACTGTATGCCACCAAATTTGATAACCTAGAAGAAATAGACAAGTTTGTAAAATATATATAACCTTTCTAGAACAAATCATGAAGAACTAAAAAATCTAAATAGACTGATCAACAGTAAGGAAATCGAAACCTTCCAAAAATAAAAGTCCAAGACCAAATGGCTTCATTAGTAAATTCTACCAAATATTTAATGAAGATATAATACCTATCCTCAAACTCTTTCATAAAATTGAAGAAGAGGAAATACATCCTAACTGATTTTACACGGCCAACATTACCCTGACTAGGACTAGCAAACCTAATACAGCACTATGTAAAAAGATAATACATCACTATCAAATGGAGTTCAATCCAGAAGCACAAAGATGATTCAACATACATAAAATGATCAATGTGATACACTGTTACAGAACCCCTGGGCTGCTCCAGTTGAAAACAAACCCACGGGCTCTTTAGTTAGGGGCCCGATTGCCCGCCGCCAAAATTATGACTCTCAATACCAGAGTTCGGTGAAAAGAAAAAGAATTGTTTATTTAACAGTTATATAGATTTAGTTATTTGCGGATTTCTGTTATTAAGTCTTATGCTCTTTAAAACACCCACAAACATATATCCTTGCCTCCCCCCCTTCCAAACCAGGCTAGTTTTAGTAAAGTCACAGAAACCGTTTCCCTACTTTCCCAACACAGTTCAGCTTTACCAGCAGCTGCCAATCATTCAATCCTGATTGGGGAGGTCCTTTCTGTACTGTGGTGCCCTCCAGCTCTCAATGCAGAACCACCTGGATTCTCAGCCTCCTCGCAAACTGCCTTCTTCCTGCAAACCGCGCGGATCTTCTCTCCTTCTCAAAACCGTATGGCGAGAGCCTCTAAAAGCAGCCTGGAGACCCCTTCTCCAAGCCACATGGAGAAGGCCCCTTCACCAAGCCACGTGGAGGGAGCACACGAGAGAGCGAGAGAGCGAGAGAGCGAGAGCGAGCGCACGCGCGAGCGCGCCAGAGAGAGAGTCAGAGCGCCAGAGCCAGAGCGCGAGTGAGAGCCCGAGTCAGAGAGCGAGTGTCTCAGAGAGAGAGCACGAGCGAGAACCAGAGAGAGTCTGAGCTAAAATGTCTGCAGCTGCTTATATATCCCTGACTGCGTCCTCTGACGCAGTGGGCGTTGCAAACAGTTCTGATCATTCACAGGTCCTTACGTAGGCTCTGTGTGCTTTCCATACCGTCCCCTGGTTCAAGACTCCTCCCATCTGCCTGAGGGTTTGGATGCATTAAAGCTATTTGCATAAGAAAGACACTAGCCACCAGCCTCAGGCATGTGGAGGCATTCCAAAAGCTGCTTCCTTCTCCCCATCCCCCAGCTGCAAGCTCTGGGGATTTTTGGACTCCCCTGTTTCTGTAACAACACCACATTAACAAAATAAAGAATAGAAATCACATGATTATATCAATAGATTTGAAAATAGCATTTAACAACTCATAATATCCATTTATGATTAAAACTCACTAAAAGAAGTATAGAAGGAAATTACCTTAATATAATGAAGGGCATATATGATAAACCCTCGCTTATAATACTCAGTGGTGAAAAACTGAAAGCTTTTTCTCTAAGGTCTGGAAAAAAACAAGGATGTCCACTCTCACCACTGTTACTCAACATAATACTGGAATCCTAGCTAGAGCAATAAACAAGGGAAAAAAATTAAAGGCATCTAAATTAGGAATGGAAAAGTAAAATTATCACTTTTGCAGATGACATGATTCTTTCTATAGAAAACCCTAAACACTCCACCAAAAAGCTATTAGAAACGATAGACAAATACAATAAAGTTGCAGGATACAAAAATCAATGTACAAATATTTGTTGTGGTCCTGGTTGGTGTGGCTCAGTGGATTGAGTGCTGGTGTTAGAAACAAGGACATAGTGACTCCCAAACCAGTAAAAAGTCATTAGTAACAAAGGGCAAATGTAATTAAAGGGTCTTAAGGGCAAATGTAATAAGAGGATCTCTGAGAAGGGAGTTGACAGCACTGGCATATTTACAACCCACAGAAGGGGCATTTAGATAACCGTGTTAGATTGTAACTCCGGAGTAACCAGTAATGGGGAAACGGGGAAGAAGGAGAGGAGAGGGGGAGCTAATTGCGTTAGGGCGGGGAAGCTAATCGCTCTCACTTTAGGGCAAGGAAGATAATCACTTTAGAGTGGCAATGTTAGGGTGGAAAAGATAATCACTTTAGGGTGGCAATTTCAGGGTGGGGAAGCTAAGACTATAAAACCAGTTTCCTTTGTCTACTTGGCGCGTACATTCTCCTGGCTGTGAGGGTGCGCCCGGCTCTGCAGACTCGTGAATAAAGGCCTCGCTTTACTGCTCAAGTCCTGTGTCCCAGTTTTTATTGTGAGCGTTTCTCACACTGGCATGTGAATCAAAAGGTCACTGATTTGATTCCCAGTAAGGGCATGTGCCTGGGTTGTATGCCATGTTCCCAGCCTGGGGTGTGTGAGAGGCAACTGATCCATGTTTCTCTCACACATTGATGTTTCTTTTCCTCTCTCTTTCTCTCTCCATTCCCCTCTCTCTAAAAATAAATAAAACCTTTAAAAAATCTCTTGTGTTCCCATATACTATCAATTAAATTTCAGGGAAAAATGAAAAAAAAAAAATCCATTTGCAATTACAACAAAAAGAATAAAATACCTAGGGAAAAACCTAACAAAGGATGTGAAGGACCCATGCAGGGAACACTATAAGGCATTATTGAAAGTAATTGAAGAACAAAGATATGGTAAGTTATTCCATGTTAATGTATTAGAAAAATCAACATAGTTACAGTGGCTATATCACCCAAAAACAATATATAGATTTAATGCAATCTCTTTCAAAATCCCAATGGCATTTTCATATAGAGCAAAAAATTATCAAATGTGTATGAAATCGCAAAAGACCCTGAATAGTAAAAGCAATCCTGAGAAAAAGAAGAACAAAACCAGAAGTCTCACACCCTCTGACTTCAAATTATACTACAAAGCTACAATCATCAAAATAATATGATATTGGCAGAGAAACAGACATACAATGGTTCAGAACTGAGAGCCCAGAAATAAAACCCACATGTATATGGGCAACTAATTTTTGACAAAGGAACCAAAAACATGCAACAACAACAAAAAAGCAGTCTCTTCAATAAATGCTACTGGGAAAAATGCAAAGCCACATTGATGATTCTCTCTCTCTCTTTCACCCTTCCTTCCCCTCTCTCTAAAATGAATAAAAGAAAAAAAAAATTGTTTAAACAAACCTTTTTTTTTTTTTTTCCTTTAGCCTTTGTGGGCAATGCTTTGCTTAGTTTTTAAGTGTGTTTACATTTCAAAGGCATGATAAGACTTACAACAGAGAAAATAACAGAGAAAAAAGCAACTTTAAGAGACAGAAGAAAACTAATTTTTTTTAGTACTACACCTGGACATGTTAGATTTAAGAATTTAATATAACTTTTAGAACATTATTAGTAACATCTCTAAATAAGTATAATCAAAGATTTAGCATTGTTTACTTGACAAGGCTTCCCACATAATTTAACATATTAAATAAGCCTAATTATGTTAATACTTCTCTTTACAAAGAGTGAAAAATAGTCTTTAAAGTGTTTCAGGAATCCTTCTGAGAAATGTCAAAGTTCTAAAACTCTGAAGTGTTAAGAAAAGAACTTTAATTTTTAATTTTGGAAAATTCATCAAAATATCAAAAATTTTAAAATACTTGGTCACATAGACTTATGGCGTATTGTGCAACACTACTTAATAAAACAATGCTTAAGTTATTCATGTAATCAGAAAATTAAACAGTTGTAAGCAAAATCTAATATCAGAAGATTCAGTTTACTTAAGCAGTTAACATTGATAATAAAAAGTACAGGGCATATTTAAGTAAAATATAAAATCTTTGCTTTCCCTTTATGTTATTAAAAAGCATGCTAGCAGTATATATATATATATTTTTTTGGTTTTAACTTTAGATTAGTACAATATTGACATTAATTTAATAACAATTTAACTTTAGCCAGTATAATTATAACTGAAATTCTTTCTCTGTTCTCATTTTGAAATAACAAGAACAAATTATTATTATTATTTTTTAATGAAAACATATCTCTATATCTGAAACCATCTTTTAAGAAAACTATATTAATTCTTTCCATATTAATTAGTATTTTTAATCCTTAGAAACTTTAATTTCTAGTGACACTTAAAGTAAGTACTTGGCAAATTTATTACATTTCATAACCTCTAGAAATATAAGCTTTCTGGCAAACAAATTTCACAACTTTTAGAAACATTTATTTCAACATAGCATGTCTTTATTTATTTCTTTTTATTTTTTCATTATTTTTTTATACACCAGCATTAAGTTGTTTACCATACACATCCAAAGGCCTAGGGCATCTTGGAAATATCACAAAGTGGCGCATGTTGTACCCAACTCTCACAAGAATAAAATAGACAACACTACATCAAGTGGTTAAAAATACACAAAAAGTAGTTTTAAGTTTATAAATATTTTATACTTAAAATTATGATTGAGTTGAAATTTTAAAAGTAAATTTCAACTGCTAAAAAAAAAAACATTGATTCTTAGACATTCCTGATTCTGGGAATTCAGGTCTAATTTCAGCAAGCCCCCAATAAATCTGCTGCCCTCATAACTGTTGATGCCTGTAACTGCTTATGCCCTGTAGTTTTCCTATTTAACAAAGATATCTTCTTCTGCTGACAAGATTTTAGCAACTTCCCTGTTCTCAGAGCCTTCTTCTCAATCACTAGCACCATTTGGACTTCTGAAAGTCCCACCAATTCCCTCACCCCTTAAAAGCCCTCACTTTGGTCTCAGCTGGCCTGTTTGCAGCTGGCCAAATAAATCTCATAAACTCATTGCCTGTTCTCTGATTATTTCTCCTCTCACTCTGTTGAACCTAACATTTTGGTGCTGAAACCCGGGACAGTGAGGAGAGGCTGAGGAGCCAGTGCTGGCTTCCCTTTGCCTGACCTCTGCATCAACACCAGCAAAAGTTACAGGGTAAGGAGTTTGCCTTTTCCCAACAGCACTCTCTTTCCATTCCATTTGGCTATCTCAGGACACTGTTCCAAGAAAACCCCAGTGCTGGGTGAGAGATGCTGCCGGTTCCTCGACCCTTGAGAATGTGAGAGTGGGAACACCTCCCTCCTGTGCTTCCTTATCCTCCCATCTGACATGGTAGAAATTAGATAATGGGTCCATTTGGCCCACAAACGGGACCCTTGATCTGTCAATCCTGACTGACCTTGACAATTATTGCTGTCATCTGGGCAAATGAAATGAGGTTCCATATGCAGAGGTCTTTTTTGAGTTACACAGGCATCCCTCTTTCTGTCAATCCTGCTCTACTTATTGATGGGGGACTCAAATATTGGAAAATATTCATTTTAGGTAACAGCTAATAAGCTTAGTAATCAATGTATGTTTCAGGAACTGGAGGTATGACCCACCTTGATTCCAGGAAACCATAAGCAGTTCGGAAACCAGAAAAGCCGGTGTTTCAGTTCGGAAACCAGAAAAGCCGGTGTTTGTGCTGCCTGTCATCTACCAGACCCAATAAGCAGAGACAGGGTTTGAATCTTTATGGGCACTTTATTCAGATGGTCGGCAATCTGAGAAGTCAGCAAGTTTGTACCCTAACAGACTGTCTTAAATCCCAATATAAAATGGGCCCTTTTATAAGTAGAAGAGTACGTAAGGGGGTTGGAATTCAGGGAAAAGGTTAATTAGATAAAAGCTTCAGTGTCCTTTCATCTGTGTCCTGGGCAGTGGTACCTGTGCCCTGGGCGGTGGTCACCCTGGAGTACAATGTCTCAGATACAGTCTTGATTGCTTGCAGTCCTCCTGAGGCACAAAGGTGGAAGTCCTTATGGTTTCCTGGAATCAAGGTGAGCCGTACCTCCAGTTCCTGCAACAATAGCTTTTTACATACATTGATTACTAAGCTCATTAGCTGTTACTTGAAACAAAATTTCCAGCATTTGAGTCCCCCATCAGTTCCACCTTTGTGCCTCAGGAGGACTTGCAAGCAATCAAGATGGTATCTGAGCCATTATACTTCAGGGTGAGACCACCAACACCCAGGACACAAAGACCACTGTCCAGGACACAAAGACCACTGTCCAGGGCACAAGGACCACCGCCCAGGACACAGATGAAAGAATGCTACAGCTTTTATCTGATTAACTTTTTTTCTGAATTCCAAACCCCTTACCTACACTTTTCTCTTCTTATAAAAAGGGACCATTTTTAATGAAATTTTAGACAGTCTGTCAGGATACAAACCCGCTGTCTTCTCAGATCGCTGACCATCTGAATAAAGCGCCCATAAAGATTCAATCCCTGTCTCTGCTTATTGGGTCTGGTGGATGACAGGCAGCATGAACACTGGCTTTACCAGTTTCATTATCAAATCCTGCTCTTACATTGACTTCTTCCTACGCCCTCTATCTCATCTCTGACTGCTTCCCCTTTGGCCCTCGAGACTCCTTCAGATTTCAGATCCTATGGAGGACTGCCTCCTCTCCACTTCGCCTCCTCCATATGCGGCCTCCACTCCCTCTCCACCATATGCAGCCCCAGCAGACCCAGATCAGGCCATGGCTACCCTTCAACCTGAGAGGGATCCCTTTCCCTCCCCTGACTCAATGTTGGAAGACCATCCCCCTTCTCCCCGTAGAAACCAGGGAAGACCTTAACCTGTCTTTCCCCTCCAAGAGGTGGATGGAGCTGAGGGGGACCCATTCAGGTTCATGTACTTTTCTCTCTGATCTCTCCCAAATCAAACAGCATCTCAGATCTTGTTCCTTTCATCCCACTCACTTTCTTAAAGAATTCCAATATTTTACTACTTCTTCTGATCTTACCTGGTAAGACCTTTATGTCATTCTTTCCACTTGCATGTCCACTGAAGAGAGGGAACATATTTGGAAAGCTGCCTGGGGGCATGCTGACATGCTCAATAGACAAGACCCAAACAATAATCTTGTAGGTGCCAGTTCTGTCCCTTGAGAAGAACTTAATTCAGAATATCAGGAAGAGAATATTGCTGCCTTCCTTACTAGAGTGTGAGAGGTTCTTCAGTATTTCACTAACATCAGTCCCGATTCCCCTAAAGGCACTCTGCTGCTCCATATCCATTTTATTTCCCAGTCAGCTCCTGACCTATGCTGAAAACCACAAAAATGAGAGATAGGCCCTCAAACCAGTCAGACTGAATCAGTTAATGTGGCCTTCAAGGTCTTCAACAGTTGAGATGAGGAGCATGCTTAATCATAAATTCAGGCTTATTACTGGTTTCTGCTCTAAAAGGGTCCTACAAACCAACTCATCAAAAGGTGATGATCAGACCTCCCAGGGGACTGCTTCAAATGCAGCAAGCTTGGACATTGGGCTAACCATTACCCAAATCCTTGACCTCCCCTGCCTGCTGTGTAAAGAGCAGGGGCATTGGAAGTTTGACTGCCCCCAAAGTCCCTCAACACAAGGGTATATAAGTTGCCCAATCAGTCCAAGCCTTGGGCTTTGACCTCCCTGAACTCCTGGGACTTGTGACAGAGGACTTAAGGTGCCCAGAGACTGCACAGGCCCCCATGCCTATGTCCAGGATGGACTCTTGGGTAACTCTTTTAGTAGAAGGCAAGCCAATATATTTACTTATTAACACAGTGACCACTTACTTTGTCCTGAATACTCCAGGCTACTTACTAGTTCCTCAATCTTGATTGTTGGGGTTGATGGCAGAGTCTTGCAACCGTCCACTACTCCCTTTCTTCCATGCTCCTTAGAAGAACATGTTTTTGCCCAAGTACTAGTGTTGTCCTCCCTCGCTGTCCAACAGGAATACTTGGATGAGATATTCTACTCAATCTTAAAGCCCAGATACTCCTTCCCTCTCCTCAGAGCTCACATGGCATTTTTCTTCTCACTCTGTGTCAATCATCCACCACTCCCCACTCTCTTCCCTCCATTATTTCTTCTCAGTTTGTTAACCCAGAAGTATGGGACACTGACATTCCATCATCACTATCCACCACAACCCAGTTATTATCAGATTTAAAGGCCTTACTCAGATATTCACAAGACTTCCAGCCAAGATGGAGGCCTAGGCAGACATCTTGGCTCCACAACTAAGAAGAAATACAACTATCTCAAAACTAGAGACAACCAAAAATTCCAGAAAATCAAGCTGCATGGAAGTCCAACAAACAAAGATATAAAGAAGAAATACTCATCCAGACAGGTAGGAGGGGCGGAGCCAGGGCAAAGAGGCAGAGAGGACACGGTGTGGTGGTGGCAGCAGCGGCAGGCTGACGGAAAGTGCAGTTACATGTTTTAAAAAGTCAGGAGGGACACCTGGGAGTGTTCCCAGCTCCTGACCAGATGCAGATCACGGTCCCAGCGCCAGCGAAAATCAAGCCTCATTGCTTCTGACTGTGCAAACCAGTGGGGGCTGGGGTGGAGGAGGAAACTGCCTGTCTCTCAGCAGAGTCTGCTTGTTTAAAGGGCCCACATGGTCCTAGAACATCCACAGACCCATCCACTCTGGGAATGACAGGCAGGGCAACAGCTAGGGAGGTGCCAGTCCCGTACGAAAGTGGGAGAAGTGCCTGGAAAAGGGGCAAGTCCTGAGCAAGCGGCTTTGTTCCCTCTCTGACCTCTCCCCCCACATACAGTGCCACAACGAGGTGAAACAGGTCACCCTATACTGACGAATACCTAAGGCTCCGCCCCCTATAACATAAGAGGTGCGACAGCCCTTGCCCAAATCACAGAGGCAAACACAGAAAGATGAGGAGACAGAGAAGTACGACCCAGAAGTGGGGGCAGTTCAAGGTCCCAGTGGCACAACTAGGCAATGAGCAGACAGCACAACTAACGGATAAGAAGATAGATAATTTAACAGAAGCGCAGTTTAAGGCAGTGATTAGGATGCTCACAACTCTAAGAACAAAGATTAAACAGGATGGGGAAAGAATGAAGGCTATCCTGGCTGAAATGAAGGAAAATCCATATGAAACAAGTGGTGAAGGAAAGGAAACCAGAGTTCAAATCAACAGATTGGAACATAATGAAGAAACAAACAGTGAACCAGTACAGAAGGAGGAAATGAGAATTTTAAAAAATGAGGAGAGGCTTAGAAACCTCTGGGACAGCTATAAGCATGCCAACATCCGAATCATAGGGTTGCCAGAAGGTGAAGAGGGAGAGCAAGAAATTGAAAAATTATGTGAAAAAATAATGAAGGCAAACTTCCCTAATTTGGGGAAGGAAATGGACATATGGGTCCAGGAAGCACAGAGAATCCCAAACAAACTAGACCCGGGGAGGACCACACCAAGACACATTATAATCAAAATGCCAAAGGTATTAAGGATAAAGAGAGAATCTTAAAAGCACCAAGAGAGGAGAATTACTTACAGAGGAGTACCTATAAGACTGTCAGCTGATTTCTCAAAAGAAACTTTGCAGGCAAGAAGGGACTGGCAGGAAATATTCAAAGTGATGAAAAGCAAGGCCCTACAACCAAGATTATTCTATCCAGCAAAGATATCATTCAGAATAAAAGGGCAGATAAAGTGCTTCCCAGACAAAGTAAAGCTGAAGGAGATCATCATCACCAAGCCATTATTATATGAAATGTTAAAGCGACTTATTTAAGAAAAAGGATATCAAAACTATGAACATTAAAATGGAAACAGTATCACAACTATTAACAACAGAAGCTAGGGAATAGAACACAGGTAAACTAAGCAGACAGAGTGGAAACAGAATCATAGGTATGGGAAGCATGTGGGGGGAGGGCAGCTGGGAGGGTGCAAGGGGAGAGGGAGGGAAATGGTGCAGGAATTAAGAAGCAAGGTAGAAGGGTGGGGAATAGACAGGGGGATGTTGAGAAGAGCTTTATGCACAACCCATGGACATGGACTAAGGGTGGGGGACTGCTGGAGGGAGGGGTGTTGCTGGGTGGAGGGGAGCAAAGGGAAAAGAAATTGGGACAACTGTAACAGCATAATCAATAAAACGTAAAAAATAAAAATAATAAAAAAAAGACTCTACTATATTCCCTGCTTGTCTCCAATATCCACTACCTCCCAGAGGCCTTATACAGTCTAAAATCTATCATCACTCGCTTATTATAGGCAGGTATCTTAAAACCTGCTAACTCCTTTTATAACACTCCCATCTTACCTGTCCATAAACCAAATGAGACTTACAGTCTGGTCCAAGATTTATGCATAATCAAACAGGCTATAGTCCCACTGAATTCTGTAGTCCCTAATCCATATATAATCCTATTTCTTATTCCATCCAACACCACCCACTATTCTGTTTTAGACCTGAAAGACACCTTATTCACTATCCCCTTACACCCCGATTCCCAAGATTTATTCACTTTTACATGAACTGACCCAGACATACATGCCTCTCAACAACTGACTTGGACAGTATTTCCTCAGGGATTCTGAGACAGCCCACACCTATTTGGTCAGGTCCTACCTCATGATCTCTGTCAGACTGACCTCTCCCTTCCACCCTTCTACATATGTAGATGACCTTCTACTGTGTAGCCCATCTTTTTCTGACTCTCAAGAACAAATTGCCTCTCTTCTAAACCATCTAGCCTGGCTCCAATTTCTCAAACTTCAGTCAAATGACTCAAGACTAGCAAAACTGGGCAGTAAAAGCTTGACTTCATGATCCTGTCTCCAAGACCCCCTTTTACTAACTTTCAGGTAAATGAAGGCAGCCCCACCCTATCTCATTACTTTCCAATCCATAACTTTTTTAAGGAGTCAAAGAAATCTGCCCTAGGCTCTCTCCTATTACTTTCTCCACCCTAAGTCTTTTCTTTGTTTTGCTGTCCCCAGAAGCAATGACTCCTCCTCCCTCAGTGTGCAAAAGAAAATAAACTGATACTTTTAAAACTGAAGTGGCTGAAGGTCGCCCAAGCCTGATCTACCCTCTTCTTCTCCAGCCTCCTTGCAGTTGTCAAGGTTACAAAATAACAAAACAGCTCATTTGTGAGCACTGTGTGTATCTACCAATGGGGAAGAGAAATTTTACTTCTGACTAAACCAAAAAGAAAACTAAGAGGGATTGTATGTATTACAGAAAGACAATAAAAATTAAAGAAAGTTTATAAAAATCTTGGAGGAAAATTATATAAACAAGTTAATACAAAATTTGGTCAGTTCTTTGATTAATTCTTTTCAATATGATAAATGGGAAAAAGTTTTTCCTGTATCTGCCCAAAAGCTAAGGTTCTGTTTAGTAAAATAATTATGTGTCATGGTGTGTTACTCAAATACTTAACTAACTTTCAAAAATTCATGTCTCTCAATGTTGCCAGTGGCCCTCCTGCTCAGGACCTTTTTCTATTTCTCCTCTCACCTTCGAGCCATGATAATTCCCTTGATAACCTCAATAATAATAATCTGCTTTTTTCTTTTACTAGACCCCTGTCTACTATGTCTTCTAGTAAGTTTTATCTGCAGGACAGTGCAGGCTGCCACAAATCAAGCTGTCAGTGACACGCTCCTATGCTGTACCCTTCTGTATCAACCTATATCTCAAGAAGAAATATAAGGACAGCTCTATGCCCTAACTTCAGCTTGAAGAAGTCCCAGGAAATGTATATTTGACCCAACTCCCCAGAAACAATAAAACAAAGGCAGAAATCTTAGGCATAAGACCTGGGTTCTGGGAACTCAGGTCTAATTTCGGCAACTCCCAATAAAACTGCTGCCCTCAGTAACTGCTGATGCCAGTTACTGCTTATGCCCTGCAGTTTTCCCGTTTGACAAAGATATCTTTTTCTGTTGACAAGATTTTAGCAAGTTTCAAGTTCTCAGAGCCTACTTCTCTTTCACTAACACCAACTGGACTTCTGAAAGTCCCACCAACTCCCCTACCCCTTAAAAGCCCCCTACTTTGCTGCTACTAGAGATCAACACTACTTTGGTCTTAGCCCGCCTGTTTGTAGCTGGCCAAATAAATCTTATAAATTCATTGCCTGTTCTCTGGTCGTTTCTCCTCTCACTCTGCTGAACCTAATATTGATATGGTCAACCCAATGGGAATACAGTACATTGAGGGGTCTGACAGAATGCTGGGAAAACAGTTGACTCAAGAAAGTCAGGCTAGTTTGAAGATTCAGGAGGAGAGCTCTCTTCCATTTCACTGAAGTTCCCTGGGGCCAAGCAACTCTCCTGTCCTTAGTATTTTTCCCATTTTAAGAGATCCTCCCTATCACATGCCCAACTAAAAAACTTTCTAAACTTTGCAGCATGAGAAATACCAGCCAACTTGTACTTCAAGTATATGAGTCAACTTCACCTTCAATTGCATCTTGGAAGAGGAAGGAGAGGGACACTACCCTCTCTGTATGTGACACAAGTACCCCAGCCATTTGGTCTTAATCCTTGTGACCTAGCAGGCAGAACAGGGACCAAGCAGCTTCTGTCTTGTCAAACTCTTTTAGAGAAATGTTCAACATTCAATGAGCTTTGTAAACCCAAATCTAAATAATTTCTGGCAAGCAAACTGAATTTTCTTTTCTATAACAAATGAGGGATAGTGCAAGTGATTTCAGTACTGTTGGGGAAAACAAATAAAACAAGTTACACCTGGCCACCTGCTACTTAAACTTGATGGGGGACTCAAATGTTGGAAAAATTTTAGTTTCGGGTAATAGCTAATAAGCTTAGTAATCAATGTATGTAAAAAGCTATTATTTCAGGAACTGAAGGGATGACCCACTTTGACTCCAGGAGACTATGAGCAGTTCTACATTTGTGCCTCAAGAGGACTGCAAGCAATCAAGATCATATCTGATCCTCTGTACTCCAAGGTGAGACCACCACCCTCAGGACACAGATAAAGACCACCACCCAGGGCACAGATAAAGACAACTGCCCAGGACAGAATGAAAGAATGCTGCAGCTTTTCTCTAATTAACTTTTTCCCTGAATTCCAACCTCCTTAGCTATACTTTTCTTCTCCTTATAAAAAGGGTTGGTTTAAAAATGGAATTTAAGAATGTGTATTAGGCTACAAACCTGACATTTTTTCAGATCACTGACCATCTGGATAAAACACCCATAAAGATTTAATCCCTGCCTCTACTTATTGGGTCTGGTAGATGACAGGCAGCATAAACACCAGCTTTTCCAGTTTCAAACTGATCATGTAACAGAGCAAGGAGTGGTCCCCCAAAGTCCCCACAGCTCATGGTTTTGGGGATGAGGAAAGGAGATAGTACAGCTGTTAAGGTACTTTGCATATCTATGGCAAGTTGGTAATTACATAATAGCTGTACTGCAGCCCAGGGCAAAAGGGCAGATAGTAGGTTTAAAATACTTTTCATAACAATGACATGTGGCGCTTGAGATCAGCATATAAAATTAGAGAGAGCTATGAAGATAAAAAGATAGAAGCCACACAGTCTAAAAGTGGGTGTAGACAGGAGTCAGCTAGGAGGTCTGGGGTTTAAGAGGGAAGTCACATGGTTTGAAGAATCCTCCATGAGGTCTGGAGTAAGAAAAAAGGGGAGACCCACTGGGAAACCTGCCTTGAGAACATGGCAGCATGGATGATGAGGCTGAAATTGCCTTGATCTGCCTAGCCAAGCATGGATTAGTTGGAGATGCGTGAAATGCTGAATTGTGACAAGGAATACGGAGATGTGGACTTCTGCTTTTCTGAAAGACAGTACAGTACCTCTCACTGGCATATTGCAAAACTGGCCTGGTTTGGCAGGGAGAGGCAGTACTAAGTATTTTTGGGTGTTTTAAAGAGAGTGGGACATAACAGTAGAAACCCACCATTATTCTGAATTTGTAAAACTTTTAAATAAACTCACTTTCCTTTTCCACCAAACTTTTGTATTGTGAGTCACATTTCTTGGCAGCGGGCAATCAGATTCCACAGCTGTTGCAGAACAGCATAGGCTGGGGTTCTGTAACAATCAGTTTCAGTTTTGTTTAAGACTGTGGAAGAAAGAGGGGCCACATACTAAACCTGAAAAGCTCAAGAGATGCTTACAAACTCAGAGACTACATAGGATGGTCTGACAGTAAAACTGTTACAGAAACAGGGGAGTCCAAAAACAAACCCCAGTTTGCGGCTGGGAGATAGGGAAAAGGAAGCAGCTTTCAGAATGCCTCCACACGCCAGAGGCTGGTGGCTGGTGTCTTTCATTATGCAAAATTGCTTGGATGCTTCCAAGGCCTCAGGTGGGTGAGAGGAGTTTTGAACCAGGGGACAGTATGGAAAGCACACAGAGCCTACACGGGGTTCTGTGAATGGTCAGAACTGTTGGCAACACCCACTGCGTCAGAGGACGCAGTCAGGGATATATAGGCAGCTGCGAACACTTGAGGGGGGCGCGCTCTGGGGCTGTTTCCCTTGCTGGCGGGTGTTTGCAGGGGTGCTCTGGAGAAGGAGAGGAGATCCATGCGGTTTACAGAAAGAAGACAGTTTGCAAGGAGGCTGAGAATCCTGGCGGTTTTGTATTGAGAGCCAAAGGGCACCACAGCACAGAAAGGACCTCCCCAATCAGATTGAATGATTGGCAGCCGCTGGTAAAGCTGAACTGTGTTTGGGAAGTAGGGAAACGGTATTTCTGACCTTCCTAAAACTGGCTAGGTTTGGTAGGGGGGAGGCAAGGATATGCATAACTGTTAAATAAACAATTTTCTTTTCACTCATCTGAAGTATTAAGAGTTGTAATTCTGGCGGCGGGCAATTGGACCCCTAACTAAAGAGCCCGTGGGTTTGTTTTCAATTGGAGCAGCCCAGGGGTTCTGTAACAAAACTTCCTAATTAAAGAGCAAGTCATGGCAGGTAGTCATGACCTAGGCCAGGATCTTCCTTGACAAAGGTCAGTCTTTACCCTAATTGAGCCTATTATCTTTTTGCATCTAAGATGACATACCTTTGGAATGTCAGAGTAATTCCTTTTTCCCAGACCCCTCTGGGCACAGACCATGGAACCCCTCGTTGTAATCTTGTTCTCCACACACCATCTCTATGCGCTGTAAATATATAGGTTTGGCCAAAAGTCTGTTTAGTTTTTTTCTGTAAAATAAAAGACACACTTTTCATTTTCACCAATAACTTTATTGATTTGGATATTTTGAGTATGTTAACTATCTCCCACATGGTAAAACACTGACTGTTCTCAATTAATTTCTTGATTTGATTGCTATCAATTTCAACTGGTCTACCCGACCACAGAACATCATCCAGCAAGAAATCTCCAGCACAAAACTTTGCAAACCACCTTTGACATGTTTGATCAGTCGCAGCACCTTCTCCATGCACTGCATAAATCTTTTTTTTGTATTTCTTGTGTTTTTACCTTTCTTGAAATAATGAAGCATAATATGCCATATTCAGTATTAAAATGGCTACACAAAAATTCACCAATTTTGATACTTTTTAAAAAATGCATGCTGATATGACAGCTGTCACAATACAATCTAGCCCAATTGTTTTGAATGAAGTTAAAGACAACTAAGCACTACTAGAGCCATCCTACGGAAATACCAAACAAACATTTTGGCCAACCCAATAATTGTTAACTATTTCATACCCACCAAAGTAAAATAAGTTTTTGTCTATCCATTTTACTTTTGATTTAATTCCAGAGATTTCCCCACTTTGCTTTCTTCTGCTCCCCTACTCTATCATAAGTGAATTTTAGTCACCCTTCTTAGCCTCCTCCTTACGTGGTAGGTAGTTAGACAGACAAGGACAATAGGCTAGGTACAGAAGGTCACCAGGGCAAAAAGCCCCAATGGGCAAACCTGGGAAAACAAGGACTTCACCCCCAAGGTAACCTTTCATGTGGTTTAGACCTTTCATATCACTAGTCACAGGGTTCAGATCCTTTCCTCCCCTGGAATGTCACTAGTTATGTGGCTTAGATCCCCTTAGAGGAGGAACAAGGAGCAGAATAGCCTCAAAGGAACCCCATACAAATCTTTTCATGACCACTCACCCAAGTATTAACCCCTAGGGATATTATGTAAGAGTCAGTTGTGTTCCAACTCCAGGCCCAGACAGCATCAAAACCAGATAAGTTATGCCATTGCTGACATCAGGACTGGCTGCCTTGACTAATGAATGACCCCTGCCCTGGGGCCAACCAATCAGTGGAGACCATGACCTTTAAAGGTGACACCCGGAAAGATGATGAATAATCTTTTGAGATACTACCATGTGACCTACTCTAAAATATCCACCCTTTAAAACCGTTAGAAAATAGAACCCAGAGCCCTTTCCTTTTTATTCTAATTTATAAAAATAAGGTGCAAAACTGCCATTCTCTGGAGCATTTTCTCGATCCATTGAAATTTTGCTTTCTGGCAAATGTCAGTTTGGCTCAGATAAACTCATAAAAATTGTTACAGGTTTGAATGTTTCTTACATCAAAATGACACTTTTATTGATAGACCCAAATATCTTTAGTTTTCTGCATTAAGAAGCCAAAAGTAGGTAAACTTTGATTTATTTAACAATCAAATGTTTAAGTAATTCATCTTACTTGGAAATGATCTAGATGTTCAATAATTTTTCATCTTTTTCAAAATATTTTATTTATTTAGTCTTAGAGAGAGGGAAAGGAAGGGAGTAAGAGAGGGAGAGAAATATCAATATGTGGGTTGCCTCTCACGCTCCCCAAACTGGGGACCTGGCCTGCAACCCAGGTACATGCCTTGACTGGGGATAGAACCAGCGACCCTTTGGTTTGCAGGCAGGTGCTAAATCCACTGAGACACACCACCAGGGCTCATTTTTTATCTTTTAACTTAAATAGTGATATTAAGGTTTTACTAATTAGGGGAAGGAAGGTTTTATTAGTACTATTCTTAGTACAGTTATTGCTAAAAAGTTTCTTTGAAACACTTTTTATTCTATTTATATTAACTAATTTTTAATGATGATATTTAGTTATTCATAAAAGTTTGATGTAACATTAGACTGTTATCTTTTTTATCCCAAGCTGTAACAGAGGTAATATAAATTCATTTTTAAACCCAAATAAAATATTATGTTAAATGTTAATAATTCTAAAGACATGTCTGCTTTAATTAAATCACCAAGCTTAAAGTTAGCTTTAATATTAAATGTTTTTCGAGATCATGTAACATTGAAAAGAATTTGTATTTATATATATATTTGCTTTATAATCAGTATATTAAGGAGACATTCATACATTTCAAGAATTGCTGAAGTTCAAATTCCCAGATTTAAGCTTGTGAACATATAACTTTTAAACATACAATTAAAGCTATTCATAATTTGCTATACTATCAACATTTAATTACAGTTAGAGTCATACTTCAGTACTCAACAACTTCAGAACTCATCAACCCTGTACTCATTGCATTTTGAGGAGAGAAAAAAATGTTTCAGCGTTTGGCGGGCTTGCTTGGGACTCGTCACACTTGCTTGAACTTGTATGAGTCAAGATGCTGTCCCACAACAGAAAAGACTTCATCTCTCCTTGTTACAGAACCCCTGGGCTGCTCCAACTGAAAACAAACCCATGGGCTTTTTAATCCGGGGCCCGATTGCCCGCCGCCAAAATTATAACTCTCAATACCAGAGTTTAGTGAAAAGAAAAAGAATTGTTTATTTAACAGTTATATATATTTAGTTATTTGCAGATTTCTGTTAAGTCTTATGTTCTTTAAAACACCCATAAACACATATCCTTGCCTTCCCCCTATCAAACCAGGCTAGTTTTTGGAAAAGTCAGAGAAACCCTTTCCCTACTTCCCAAACACAGTTCAGCTTTACCAGCAGCTGCCAATCATTCAATTCTGATTGGGGAGACCTTGTCTGTTATCCGGTCCACCAGCTTTTAATCCAGAACCTCATGGATTCTCAGCCTCCTTATGAACTGTATAGTTAGTCCTTTTGTAATCCACATGGTCAGTCTGTTCCTTTTCAAAGCAGCAAGGTACGTCCCTTCCTTAACACTGCATCGTTAGTCCCAGTTAAATTCATATGGTCAGCCTGTCCCCAGTTAAATCCGCACAGTCAGCCTGGCTAAAATGTCTGCTGCTTATTTTTAAATCCCTGACTACATCCTCTGATGCAGTGGGTGTGGTAACCAGTTCTGACCATTCACAGAACCTCACGCAGGCTCTGTGTGCTTTTTCCATACCATCCCCTGGTCCAAGACCCCTCCCATCTACCTGAGGCTTTGGATGCATTAAAGCCATTTTGCATAAAAAAGACACTAGCCACCAGCGTCAGGCCTGTGGAGGCATTCTAGAAGCTGCTTCTTTCTCCCCATCCCCCAGCCGCAAACTCTGGGGATTTTTGGACTCCCCTGTTTCTGTAACATCCTCGGTTGAAAAATTGTTTCTGAACTCGTTGGTTTCAGGACTCATTGCAAGTTCTGGAACAAATGAACGACGGCATATAAGTTAAATGGCTTAAAGTAACATACCTAAAAAACACCTTCTTACCCATACATACAAATTACTTCCATATAAATGTCTTATCACTCAACTTCTAAGTTACCTGCTCTAGAAGTTACTGCTCTAAAGTTTATAGTCCAAAGAGAAGGGGAAAAAAATGTAACCAAGGACGGTTATAGTTATACATATTTTTAAAAAGATGGCACTGCAGACGGGAATGCAATTCTACAAGCGCAAACGATACAGAAGGATCTAGAGAGATCACTGGGGAGTGGGGCGGGACCCCTGAGGTCGCGACCCAGAGCTTGCCGTTTCCAGAGGAGAGAGGGTTGCAGGAAAAAATGCTGCAATGCATGACGTCATAGATTTCCATACCACCCCCACTCCCGGTAAAGGATAAACAAAACTAGTCCTTTAGCATCGCGTTGCCCTGGCAACCGAGCTAGCGTAGCCCAGGACACCCAGTCCAGGGCAGAGACGCTGTGTAAGCTGACAAGCGTGATGGATGAAAAACCTCCTCAGTGGTCAGGGGAGGTGCATACCTGCCAACCTAGCCTGGAATGGCTGGGAAGTTCGACGCTTCTGCAGCATGTGGAACTCCGGAACCGGATTTTTAAACAGAGAGATGGTGGAGACTTGGGCCTTATGCTGCCCTCCCTCGCCCAGCTGAGGCAGCTGGTGCCAAAGCTGAGTCCTGTGCGCTAGGCCACGCCACGGGGACACGTGGCCAGGTAGCCTCCTGCGGGATGCTGAAGTTAGATGCCATTCTCTGTCTCTGAGATCAGTGAAAGACAGGCAGGCTGGAGTGGTCCCCAGCCCTGGGGGGATGAGCAGCCTCAGGCACTAGGTCCCACGGATGGAGCCCCTGCACAACCGGCAGTGTAATCTGCCGCAATCCTGGGCTCCTCCAGTCATAGGAGGCAGCTGCTGCCTGACAATGGCGGTGCCCGCCCTATCAGCGCACACTCCAGGAAGGGAGCCTGAAGCCAGAGAGATTCCCCTATAGCAGTCTTGGGCTCCAGGACAGATAAGGATGAAGCGGGTGTTCTGGAACTGTCTCTGGTTCTGAGGGCGGCTGGGTTCTTTCTGTGTTCTGTGGAAGAAATTAGGCTGGAGTTGGGGAGCCTCCCACACCCCCAAATTAGGCAACATTTTAATAAAGTCCTTTTTTCTTCCCCACCAACTTTAGTTTTATGCTTGTGTTTGGCAGCAGAGGGCCGAATTCCACTCTGCTCAGTAACACAAGTGCTCAAGAAGCAGCTTATTATATTTCTTAATTTATATAAGTGCTTAATTTATTTAAGCCAACTAATCTGAGATCTTTATGAAACAGTTCTAATAATGTCCTCTGGAGGTGTACACACATACACACACGCAAAACTAGAGGCCTGATAGTGTTATTGTTTTAAAAATTTCAGGCATGAAACAGGTACAATAATAAAAAACCCCATTAACTTATAACAGTTAGAATAAGTTAAAGTTAGTGTTCAGATGTCCAAAACTTTAAGATTTGTATTTGTCCTTGATACATAACTTTAAGTAGACTAGCAGTGGCTGCTTACACATGAGAATCTTTCCAGCTGCTTGTGCTTTTTAAAAAGGCTTTTCTTTCCCAGTTCCTTCCTTTGGTTTGTTTATAGTCTCTGGCAGTTATAGACTGTGTTTATATTTTTGATTATCTGTGTGGAAGGCCGTAGAAAGTTATTGAGTAGGCTTTAAAATTCTATTTGACCTTGAAAAATCAGTTTCCAATTTGCCACATTCTGATCATTGAGTTATTCAATTCTTTGAAATATCTTATAAGGTTTCAGGCAGGACAAACAGTAAGAAATATTAAAGTACCCACTCAGATGGCCAAAGTTTCTTTTGGATTCTTTCACAGAAATTATTTTATCTTTAGAAACTTCTGCTTATGAATCAAAAAATGTATTCCATTGTTCCAAAGAGGATTGGATTTCTCCCCTACGAAATCTTTTTTCTTAAGACAAAAACAAAACAGGCAGAGATAAGAAAAAGAAACCAAAGAGCTCTCAACCCAATTAAGTCCTCACCTACCAGGGAACGAACCCCCTGTGAGCTGCTTAACCCCAGGGCATGTCTTACAAGCTGGTGAGCTGTTAAATGTGCCTCTAGAGAAAAAAAAGAGATCCTTTCACAGAAGGCAGCAAGCTCCTACAGCTCCCTGCTGCATGCTTCATGCCAATCATCCCCACCGCAATTGCCTCCACATCCCTGAAGGAAAAACCTCTCCCAATCTCAAATGAAGGTATTTGACCTCAACCAAAAAAGGAGGGAGTTCCAAACATAAGAGGGCTTCAGTCAAGGAGTTAGTGGTCCATGGCAGCAGTGAGCACAAAAGAGGCCCTGTAGGTACCATAACTGGTTCCAGGGAATGGAGGTCCCTGAAGATGAAAGCATTTCAGATCCCACTCCTAACATCAGATATGTTAACCTAAAACTAAAAGCCCAGATTGAAAGGCAACGACCATTTATTTTAGATAAGAAAAAATAGCTATTTGGGAAACACCGATTCAGGCAGAAACTCAAATAGTATTCCAACCAGAAGACAAAGGCTAGGGAGATTTATGAGAAAGGGAAGGGGAACAATTGCATCATTTGAAGGAAGGCGTTTCAATTAGTGCAGATAATATAACACAGTGACACTAATTCTAAAGAATGTTTTTAATTTTCAGTCTGGTAGTCTTCAGTTGGTAGCCACATTATCTGCTTTCTTGTTATGCTTGTAAACAGTTCCTTGGGTCACAGTTTTGATTTAGGGCCAGCCCAAAGGTTATTTTGCTCTGCTTTAATATTGCAAAGGTTTGAGGCATAATACATGCATGGTGGTCCCCCTGGGATAGTAATTGTGATTCAATTTCAAAGTGACTCTGTTCATTTTTTTTTTTTTCTGATTTTATTCATTTATTTTTAGAGAGAGGGGAAGGAAGAAAAAGAGGGAGAGAAGTAGCAATGTGTGAGAGATACATCAATTGGTTGCCTCTCACATGCCCCCAACTGGGGACCTGGCCTGCAACCCAGGCATGTGTCCTGCTTGGGAATTGAACCAGTGACCTTTTGGTTCACAGGCTGGTGGTCAATACACTGAGCCACACCAGCCAGGGCTGTTCATATTATTATTATTATTATTACTTTTAAATATTTATTTTTAGAGAGAGGGGAAGGGAGGAAGGAGAAGGAGAGAAACATCAATGTGTGGTTGCTTCTTGCATGCCCCCAGCTGGGGACCTGGCCTGCAACCCAGGCATGTGCCCTCACTGGGAATCAAACTGGCGACCTTTTGGTTCGCAGGCCGGTGCTCAGTCCACTGAGCCACACCAGCTAGGCTCATATTATTTTTTACGGAACTTATAACTCGTATAATTTACCACTAATTAGAATACAAAACTGAAGTGAACTCGTCGGCAGCCGTCCGTCTCGAGAGACGATGGTGTAGCTTCTTAAGAGTCTATCTGCACCGCCGAGAATGGCTGTGCAGTCCGACTCGGGAGTGACACGGTATCTGTCTCCTCCCGTGTTGAATCGACATCTTGCGATGACGCTGGAGTGTCCTCTCCAGTGAAGCTGAAGCTACAGAGCCTGGGCAGGGTGATATGGAGGGTCTGCTGTTGCCCATGCAGCAGACCCCCCCTCTCTTCGCAGCTGAAGGGTCCAAGGGAAAGACGGAGTCGATACAGCTTGGCTTCAGGTGCGCCGCAGGAGTTGCCGGTGTTGACTACAACGTCAAACCGCCTTAGGGACTCCGGCTCCGGATTTTCTGTCGGGGTTTACTCCCTTAGCCTTTCCCCTGAAGAGGTATGCCGCAAGGCAGCGGAGGTTTTTTGGAGTCAGAGTTTTCCTTCTCTGATGTGCCCTGACTGGAAGATTGAACCAGCGACACTTAGCTCGCAGGCCGACGTTCAATCCACTGAGCCAAACCAGCCAGGGTGTGAAGTGAACTATAGCTTGCAATAAAACACCACCAACAAAACAAACGAACTAAATAGGACAAAGTGTAGAATAGTAGTCAATAGGGGGAAGAGGGGAGGGAGAGAATGGGGATAAGTAAGGGAAGGGTCTAGTCAAGGAACGTGTATAAATGACTCATGGACATGGACAATGGGGAGGGATATGATTTCGGGAGAAGGGATGGGCTGGGTGGGTGGGGGGAACAATAGGGGAAAAATGGGACAACTGTAATTGAAAAACCAAATAATAAAAGAAAAAAAAAACCCACCACCAACAAAACCCTGTTATATGGTTGTAGATATTATTTTGTGATACAGCAGATGCAATACTGAATATATTTTTTATAAATCACAGCAGCATTGAACCATCTAATCCCATAGTGTGCAATCCTGTGTATGTGTGTTGCCAAGCCCAGAATAAAATATCTGGAAACTTCATAGTTCTACTCTGTATACTGCTTTCAACTTAGAATTTCCTTGTGGATAGCATATGTTCATGCATTAATAATTTAAAAATATTAACGCTTGTGACTTACGTGAATGAGGTCCCTTGGTAATTGTAGAGAGTCTTAATAGAGGAACTAGTTTGGAATGATTTAGCCAAAGGCCTATCTCAAAGGACCTTTTGAGAGTTTTACTAATTCCAAGTCTGTATCAATTCATTTACAATACTGAGTGCCTACTGTAACAGTGGAAAATTGTAACCATGGGAAATTGTAACCCACCCCACCATTCTTTTGACATTGTTTCTGTAAGTGCTGAGTCTGACTAATATGTAGCATATAGATGAACAGCATGTTTGTATAAGAACCCTGGGAACTAAATTTAAAAGATACACTCTGACCTTCAGGCATCCCAGCTCCAGGAGATTTGCTGACCTTTGACCATGGAGCCAGGATGATGTAAAGTCAGGATGATGTGAATCCAGGGTGCCTAAACCAGGATGATGCACACTGGATATTCACTTGCCTTATTGGGATGAACTGTGCTAGTCTGCAGGTAGAGAACTTTTCAGCCCTCTTTCTTGAACTTGAACTCTTTGTTCTATTCCTACTGCGCTCTTTATAAAAACCTCTGCCCCCACTGAGATTGAGATGTGTATATGGGTGTTGAGACAAGAGTCCCCCCCCATCTTCCTAGGAGATGGGCTTTGAGACAGGAGTCCCTCATCTTCCAGGTGATCAGCACCTGAAAGTAAACCACTTTCCTTTACATCAGCACCTGCCTGTTGAGTATTGGCTTTCGTAGTGGAAGGCAGCTAGACCTACATTGGGTAAATCTACTATTTGTAAAACTCAGTATGGCCTAATGCAGGGAGGCTTGGACTCATAATGTGAAACAAGCTGGGTAGGTTGATAATATTAGAGGGAGTCAGTTCTGTAGTATTTTAGAGCCTGGGCCCAGAAATCAGATTCACTTGTTTTTCAATTCCCATTTCACCACCCATTAGCTGTGTAACCCTGTGCAAACTGGGGTATATATAACGTCTACCTCATAGAGCTGTCGGAAGGGGAAAATGAGACCAATGTAAAGGATTTTATACAGTGCTGGCACATACTACGTATTCATTAATTCAATTAATCACTTTGCTCCCCAAGGAATAGGTGAATGTGTAAAGAGCACTCTTTAAATTGTTTTACACCTGATGTCTTATTTAAGCAGTGTTTTTTATTTAAAAATTTTTATTTTATTTGTCCTATTTTTCTCAGTCCTAGTGAATTTCCAACACTGAGGAAAAATTGGAGGTTGAAAAGTTTTTTTTCCAGAAATACACACTTTAAATTATTAAAAAGTTTGCTATTGATCTGCTTTTTCTTCTAGAGGTAAATACCATTACAAAGATTAAGAAAAAATTTATTTTTGTTCATTTATTTTTAGAGAGAGGGGAAAGGAGAAAGAGAGGGAGAGAAACATCACTGTGTGGTTTCCTCTCACTCACACCCCCAACTGGGGACCTGATGTGCAACCTAGTCATGTGCCCTGACTGGGAATCGAACCAGTGACACTTGTCTCGCAGGCCGATGCTCAATCCACTGAGCCACTGCAGCCAGGGTTGAAAAGGTTTTTGAGATTCTCTGGTCCACTGTTAGAGGAGATGACTTTCACCCCTTTCCTACTCATATTTAAAACCAGGAAACAAATAATATTTCCCTGACTATGCTATCTATTAGTGGAATAACAGGAAATAAAATGAGAGGACATATATGCAGGCAAAGAGATAGATTAGTTGGAGAGGCCCTGGAAGAGTATGGGGAGCATAGGCTAAAGGAAGAATACAAGGAAGAGCAGGAAAAAAAGAGACAGGAAAGAGGACATCAAACAAGTCTAAGGAGAAAAATCAAGGAAAGGAAAAAGAAGGGAAAGTACAGATGGATTGTAATTCGTCAATGCAAGCATAAATGGGTTTAAGAGTGAGATGTTCTGAGTTCTGACAATTGTAAAATGCATGATTATTGTAAAACATATTGCTTAATCTCTGAGTTGTATTCATTGGAGTTCATAGTGCAGATTAAAAGAGAGTATTTGGATGGACATACTGTAAGCAAGAACGCTATTCAAATAAGGAATTATGAAAGAGAGAGAGGAAAAGGGAGAGAAATGTGGAGGGGGAGGAGAAGGGGGACAGACTTTGGAAGAGAAAAACGGGGAGGAAAAGTGAGAAGGGGGAATTGTTGACCAAACAGATGAGAGCGAAGGAAAACTACAATAAGGATGCTGCTGTGGTTGCTGTGGTGACTGCTCCAACACACCGAACATTGACAACTTGCCAGGTACGTAGTTAGAGCTTTATATAATTTTATGTTACCCTGGCAGTATCTCTATGAGGCTAGGTCCTAGTGTTATGCTCATTTTATAGAAGAGAGATCTGAAGCACAGAAGGTTTTATATCTTTCCCCAACGTCTTACAGCTGGGAAGTGGCCCAAAGGGATTCAAACGCAGGTCTCTACCTGGAAAGCCGATGATGTTAAAACCATCTCAAAGATGCGTCTAAGGCGGAGATTTGTTCGGATTCTTCCAAGTTACCCTGGGTTTATTACCTACGCAAAGAGCCCCTCTGAGTACAACCTCTTCTCTTCACTAACAGCCTCCCGTCTCCAGGGAGATAGGAATGGGGCGGGACTTCCTCTCCTACGCACGAGCAGTTCCGCCTTGAATCGGAAGCGCCGAGGCCAACCGAACCGGTGCTTGCGTGGGAGGATTTCTGGAGCAGGTTAGGTGGTAGACCGCGTGTGCGGCGGCGGCGGCGGGAGTGACCGAGTTGGGCACCGGAGCTGGCGTGGCAATGCTGACCCCTGCCTTCGACCTCAGCCAGGACCCGGACTTCCTGACTCTCGCCATCCGCGTGCCCTACGCTCGCGTATCCGAGTTCGATGTCTACTTCCAGGGGGTCGACTTCAAGTTCTACGCCAAGCCGTATTTTCTCAGGTGAGTTCCGGGTGTTTGGCCACCGGGAGCGTATTTTGGGGATTCATTCATTCATTCACAGATCGATAACTGCTTATCGAGGGAGGGTAAAAGAACAAGGGCCTTTTCCCGAGGTCCCCGCAGCTTCTTTAATGCTGAGTAAGTGAACTCTTCTAGGGGCGCCTTCTAGATGCTGCAGTTTTTCCTCAACCTTTTAAAACCCCCACATTAAATAGATTTTTGAGCCATTTTAAAGCATGACGTTTGGGACCATGTTACCTTTCCAGTTTCTGTTCTTTCATTTCGCTCTACGTTTGTCCTCCTTACTCGGAACTGCGCGCGCTGTCAGCTCACCGGCCCATTTGATTTCTCTCAGTCCACGACCTGTTTATCTACCTCTTGTCTGACTATTCCCTACTTTCTGAAATTTCCGCCTTCCTTGGCCTGCTTGGCACCATAATAGGCTCATTCTCTCACCTTTTCGTCTGCTACTTCTGTTTGGTTTCGTCGTCCGTCCCCGGTTTCCGGCAAGCAACGCGTTAAGTGCTTTAATGTACATTATCTCATTTAATCTGGACTGCGATTTTTAGAGATAGACATAATTATTAGCCTTATTTTACAGAGAACACTGCCAGATTATTCCTAAACATTGTCAATTCCTTATTCTTCCTTTTCCTAGGAGGGAGAAATCTAGTCTCCTAATCTTTCTCATGTAAGTGTAGCTCCAGCCTACTTTTCCTGCCTAAGTACTTCCCTAATACCCCTGGCTGGTTTGGCTCAGTGGATTGAACGTCGGCCTGCGAGCTAAGTGTCGCTGGTTCGATCTTCCAGTCAGGGCACATCAGAGAAGGAAAACTCTGACTCCAAAAAACCTCCGCTGCCTTGCGGCATACCTCTTCAGGGGAAAGGCTAAGGGAGTAAACCCCGACAGAAAATCCGGAGCCGGAGTCCCTAAGGCGGTTTGACGTTGTAGTCAACACCGGCAACTCCTGCGGTGCACCTGAAGCCAAGCTGTATTGACTCCGTCTTTCCCTTGGACCCTTCAGCTGCGAAGAGAGGGGGGGTCTGCTGCATGGGCAACAGCAGACCCTCCATGTCACCCTGCCCAGGCTCTGTAGCTTCAGCTTCACTGGAGAGGACACTCCAGCGTCATCGCAAGATGTCGATTCAACATGGGAGGAGACAGATACCGTGTCACTCCCGAGTGGGACTGCACAACCATTCTCGGCGGTGCAGATAGACTCTTAAGAAGCTACACCATCGTCTCTCGAGACGGACGGCTGCCGACGACGACTTCCCTAATACAAACCTTCCTCTCCAGTCAAGCTGTTTCCTTCACTGGGCCTGACCCAGTTTTGCTCACATATCCTTTAGGCCTTAACTTAATCCATATGCTTGCTTGCATATACTACACTTCCCTATTTCTTTTCTCATTTATTTCTTTGATATATTTATCAAGCCCATGGTATATACCAGGCTCTGGTTTCAATATTGGCGATATAGGGGGGACTCATGTGGTTTACATTCTAATGGGGGGGAAAAAAAAGTAAACGTACAACTACAAATTGTAAGAAGTGCTCTGCACTGAAAGAGAATAAAAGGGGGTCTGTTTTTATAGAAAGTGGCCTTTCTGAAGAGGTAATATTTAAGACATGAAAAATGGGAAGATGACGGTGGTGTTAGCAAACATTTATTGAAGTTTTACTCCAGGTTAGAGTTTTATGTGGATTATCTCATTTGATTTTAGGGAAGTTCTGCAAAGTAGGTTCTGTTATTTACCCATGGTACAGATGAGGCATCAGAGACTCAGAGAAAAGTACTTAGATAAGATTGAAAAATAAATACAATAGCATAAAAATTTCAAAGTGAAAATCAGTCTGCTTAAGTTGGGGAGTTTTGGTGAAGACAAAATAAGAGGTAATGTGTAAAACAATCTAAAGAGTACTTACTCTTCACACAAATTTATTCATTCCTTGGGTAGCAGCAGAGGCTTGGAAGTTGAGCACATCTGAGTCTCAGCACACTTAGAATTTTGGGCAAGTGTCTCACTCTGAGTTTCCTAATTTGTAAAATGGGGCTAATAATAGTTGATGTGAAGATTGAGATAATGCATACATAGTCTTTGTTACCATACCTTGTATCCATGTGCTTAATAATCAGTAGATATTATATTTATTAAGGACCTGCTGTTCTGGTTATCTGTTGCTACATAATCAAGCAAATTTAATGGTATAAAACAACAGTCATTTAACTCCTTGTCCTGGTTTTTGTGCATCAGGAATTTGGTGAGGGCTTGGCTGAGCTCTTCAGGCTTGAAGTTTTTAATTCGGTTGTGGTCAAATGGTGGCTGGATCTGGAACAGCAAGGGCCTAAGCAGCTGGGGACTGGTAGGGTGAGGTGAGGGAGGGTATTTCTCCTGTAGTCTCAGTACCTCTCCCAGTGTAGCCTTTTTATGTGGTCTAGATTGTGATTCCTTCAGGGAGTTGAACTACTAACAGAGTAGCTGAAGGTTTTGAAAACGAGTATTCCAGAAAGCAAGGCAGAATCCATATTATCTTTTATAACTTAACCTCAGAAATCACAGGTCACTTCTGCTTTATTGTGTTGATTAAAAGTTCCAGAAGCCCACTCTGTTTTAAAGGGAGGAGACACAGACCCCACTGTTGGGAGGAGAGATGTGAGATAGGCTGTCTTTGAAAATAAAGTTTGCTCTATAGTACATGAAAGTTAAATAAAACCTCACTCCTTTCCTTGAGGAATTGAGAGTCTAGCAGGGGAGGCAGATCTGTGAACAAATATGATTTCACTATATGTAGCAAGAATTTATACTTATAAAGAGTCTTGAGAGGGGAGCTGATAATAATAGTTTATATCTTTTAAATGCTTACCAGCCATTAAACTCTTAGCATTATCATTCTTCTCATAGTAGTCCTGGGATAGATTCTATTACTTTTCCCTTTTAACAGATGTGGAATATGAGCCTTGGAATTAAATAACTGGTATAAAGAAAGTTGCAAAGCTGGTAAAATGGCAGAGCTGGGATGCAGTTCAGATTCTGATAGTAAAGTTAGTATTTGTAAAAATTATAACTAATTTATATATAAACTGACTCCTCATATTGGGTTTAGAAGGGATCTTGGTTTGGAAAATGCATTGTAGCTCCAGGAAACATTGGGATCAGTTATAATTAAGCTGTGAAGCCCTGGGCCCTTTGTGGTCTGCCAAGTTTTTTATCATTATCATTATCATCATCATTATTATTATTACTATTACAATAGGAAGCAAGGGAGAAGGGTGTGTGGGAGAAAATGAGGCTCTGATTTTCAGTTTGGAATGGGATGGTGCTGGCTTGATATCCTGTACTGATTAGTTTAAATTACAGTAGTCCCTCTCTATATCGTGGTTCACTTATTGCAGCCTCATTGTATCGCGGGAATTTAAAAAATATATTTAATTATTTATCACGGATTTTTCGTTATATCGCAGGATTTTGTGGTACTGTATACATATGTCGTTAAAGTTATGTGCGTTTAAGAGTGTAGAATATGTTTAAGAACATAAGTAGTGTTTATAAAAGTGTGGAAAAGGTTAGTAAGGGAGTGGGAAAGGTTAATAAGGGACTGGGAATGGTTTATTAGTGTGTGGGAAGGGTTTATAAAGCCTTAAAATATATATAAATACTAAAATAAATATAAGGTTCCTACTTCACGGATTTTAGCCTATTGCGGGGGGGGGAGGTTCTAGAATGTAATACCCACGATAAGTGAGGGAATACTGTATCTAGTTAGTGTTGAGAAGTCATAGAAACTTTTTCAAATAGAAAGGTGACAATTACACTTATGTTTTAGAAAAATTCTTCTGGGGCCTCAGTACAAGACTGACTGAACCAGAGTAAAACTGGCAACAGGGAAATCAGTTAATTTCCTTTAGTATAAAAGGAGAAATTCTCATATAGTAATTATGAGATTTGAGAAAAACACTTTTACTTTCTGCTTTTTTTTTAAATTAGTAATTTGCCCAATATAAACAATTGGTTGTTTATTGTTCCCGTTTTTTTGTTTGTTTTGTTTGTTTGTTTTTGGGAAGCCAGTTAGAGTATTTTTATTGAGCCCCTGCTGAGTCAGGCACATAAATAACTTATTCATTAGGGAGGGGGAAGTACTATAAAGTGATAACTAGTATTTATTGTGGCTTTTCTTTTAAGTATTTTATTGGCGACTGACTAGTGGTTATGCAGACAGATCGAATCATCTCTGATTTCTTTTTTTTAGCTAGGAAAGAAATTAAGTTATTTAGTTTGTAAAATGTTAAAGAAATGCTGAGGGATTTCCTTTTAAGATGGTTGATAGATTTCAATATATACTGTCATTGATGGTCACTTACTGTACTTTGTAATTTAAGTACTTCATGAGATCTTATATTAAATCTACAGATTAACTCTTCCTGGAAGAATTGCAGAAAATGGAAGTGAGCAAGGGTCCTATGATGCAGATAAAGGTATTTACTTTGGAAATTTTGTTAGTTTTGTCCTTTGGATTCTTCATGTTAGAGTAACTACATAAAAACCTTTCATGATACTTGTGAGGACCTTTTAGGTTTATTCCCAATGCAGTCTGTTCCAGTCACTAAAGTTCCCCAGTGTTCAGTGCTGCTATTCATGGATTACTTAACAATGACAATTTCTTCAGTCTTTTAAAGTACTTCATAATACTCTTCACAGTAAAGTTAAACACTCTGGTTCTATTTTCTGCTAGTTTTTATTCCCTATTCTCCCTACACTTAGGAAGTGTTTAAAAGTAAAAGTTGGAGTGTATGAGGTGATAAATATATAGATGACTTTAGCTGTGAATCAAGTCTTCTAGAATATCAAACTTAAAATTTACTAATACGTAAGTGAGAAAGAAGCTACCATAGATGGCATTTAAAGGCTGATGGACTTTTCTTCTCGTGATTGATAAGTCCTTCATTTCAACTAGCCATGAAACCATTTATTTTTCCCTTTATAGAAGCCCATGGAATTTACTTTGTTACTGGATGTGGAATAAGAATACACTATGTACTCTTGTGTAATTTATTAAGTAAATATTTATTTATTGACTTGATGAACTTGGGTAAGGAAAGAAAGATGGGATGAAAATGTTAAATGATGACGTTCTAACCAATAATGCAATATAATTAATGTGATAATGAAGTGTAATGAGACTGCCTTCCTAGGTAGTAAACCTGCTTTTAATTGCAGATAAGTTGCATATTGAAACAAAGTTATTACATTTTAAAAGTACACTGGGGTTTAGGAAGGTTGCTATATGTGGAATTATTTTGGGTTAAGTTGTATTTGATATATTAGGATAAGGTTCAGTACACTGAAAGAGGTAAAATGTTTTAAAATGCAAGAGCAGTAAATAATGTAATAACTTCATAGGAGAGCCTAGATGAAATTGTTAAATCCAGTCAAGGAAAGAAAAGAAGCGCTTATGTAGAATTTCTGTTTGTCTTAGACGGACTTCAGGAATGTAGCTCTGGAGATAGTAAAGAACTTTATTAAGCTATAACTGCTTTATTTAAGATTTTGTGTATTTTTGAAATTCCTGCTATTTTCTTTTCTTTTTTCTTTTTAAGGTATATTTTTATTGATTATATTGTCACAATAGTTTCATTTTTTCCCCTTTGCTCCCCACCCTGTCCAGCACCCTGCTCCCCCAGCAATCCCACCCTTCTCCAGTCCATGCCCATTGGTCATGCAAGCAGTCTCTCCGGTTTTTCCCTTTTCTATATTATTATTATTTTAGAATTAATTCATTAATTGATTACTTTTTATAACACTAAAAAAAAGTAAAATCCCCCCCACCCCAGACTTAGACCCTTTATAATCTTATAGAGCACAGTGGGCAACGGTCTCATGCTCTTCTAGCTGCTTCAAGCTGGTCATGGTCGTCGTCCTACCTACCCCCCTTGGGTCCAGAATTCCTTAATAAGAGTGGGGGTGTGGAGGGGAGGGTGGTCTTCCCACATGGGGAAGGATCGTACTGACTCCAGGTCGGTTGGCTGTTCCCAGACAGCGGCGTGCTTGGTTTAACAGGCTGGCATCCTTGTTGTGTTCTGGGGGCAAGAGATTTGGCGAAAAGGGTTAGAAGGCATCATTCAATCCATAACCACTAGATGACAAAAGGCAGGTATTAATTTTGCAATGCCCCCAATTAGGGAAAAAAGAAGGGCTTCTTTGGAGGAAGGTGTGCCAGCCACAATCATGCCTATCCAGAACACTTTTGTCCATTATACTTAGTTTGGGCTGAGGGGAATATTTTAGGTTTTCCCCCCCTCTCAGACCTCTGGGTCCTTTCTGTCCAAGCCATTAGGATAGAAAAGAGAAACCTGTTTTAAGGTGAAGCCTACAGACCATCCCATTCTTCACCAACCCAGCCACTTGATTCAGCCAAACCGTTCAGTCTAAGGAGGCAGCGATGCAGACAGGATTAAGTGGGGCCTATACATACAGACAATCACTCAGGGAGTGAGATCCTAGGCTTATGCCCTTTGAAAACAGAAAACACATGTTAACTTGTGTAACATAACCCACAAACCATTCTCTAAATCTGTAAGCCTGTCTTAATGGGAAGACATCCCACTGCAAGGCATTTGACATTCTTCTTGCCTATAAATTAAACATCTCTGATGATATGGCAGACATAATTTGACTCTGGTTCAATTTTGCTCATTTGTTTGTGTTGTTCATTAGTTTCCTGTAATAGGTGACAGCATTAGGTATTTTTCTTTTGTTGCCTGGCTTATTTCACTAAGCATAATTCTCTCGAGTTCCATCCATGTTGTTGCAAATGGTAGAAGTTCCTTCTTTCTTTCTGCTACATAGTACTCCACTGTGTAAACGTACCACAGTTTTTTGATCCACTCATCTACAGATGGGCACTTAGGTTGTTTCCAGCACTTGGCTATTGTAAATAGTGCTGCTATGAACATAGGGGTGCATAGATTGTTCTTTTGAATTGGTGTTTCAGGGTTTTTCGGATATAATCTTAGAAATGGAATTGCCGGTTCAAAAGGCAGTTCCATTTTTAGTTTTCTGAGGAAATTCCAGACTGTTTTCCATAGTGGCTGCTCCAGTCTGCATTCTCACTAGCAATGCACCAGGGTTCTCATTTCTCTGCATCCTCTCCAGCACAAGTTGTTTGTTGATTTGTTGATGATGGCCATTCTGACTGGTGTGAGCTGGTATCTCATTGTGGTTTTTATTTGCATTTCTCTGATGGCTAGTGATGTTGAGCATTCTTTCATATGTCTATGGACCCTCTGTATGTCCTCTTTGGAGAAGTGTTTTTCAGGTCCTTAGCCCACTTTTTAATTCGGTTGTCTGTCTTCTTGGTGTTGAATCATATGAGTTCTTTATATATTTTAGAGATCAATCCCTTGTCTGAGATATCATTGGCAAATATATTTTCCCATACGGTTGGTTTCCTTTTCATCTTGCTGATGTTTTCTTTAGCTGAGCAGAAACTCTGTAGTTTGATGTAGTCCCATTTGGTTATTCTTTCCTTTATTTCCCTTGCCTTAGGAGACATATCAGTGAAAATGTTGCTACGTGGGATATCTGAAATTTTCCTGCCTATGTTTTCTTCTAGGACTTCTATTGTGCCATGGCTTACATTTATCCATTTTGAGTTTATTCTGGTGTATGGTGTAAGTTGATTGTCTAGTTTCATTTTTTTGCATGTCCCTGTCCAGTTCTCCCAACACCATTTGTTGAAGAGGCTCTTTTCACTCTATTTGATGTTCCTTCCCCCTTTGTCAAATATTAGTTGTCCAAATAGACCTGGGTTTATTTCTGGGCTCTCTGTTCTGTTCCATAGGTCTATATGTCTGTTCTTATGCCAGTACCAGACTGTTTTGATTACCGTGGCCTTGTAGTATAGTTTGATAGCAGGTATTGTGATTCCTCCTACTGTGTTCTTCTTCCTCAAAATTGCTGTAGCTATTCGGGCTCTTCTTTGGTTCCATATAAATTTTGAAGTATTTGTTCTAGGTCTGTGAAAAATGTCATTGGTATTTTAATAGGGATTGCATTGAATCTATAAATTGCTTTGGGTAGTATGGACATTTTAAAGATGTTGATTCTTCTCATCAACGAACATGGTATATGCTTACATTTCTTTGTATCTTCCTCAATTTCTTTCTTCAGTGTTATGTAGTTTTCTGAGTAAAGGTGTTTTACCTCCTTGGTTAAGTTTATTTCTTGGTACTTTATTTTTCTTGTTGCTATGGTAAATGGGATTTTTCTTTTAGTTTCTATCTCTGATGTTTTATTGTTGGTGTACAGAAATGCCTTCGGTTTCTGAATATTGACTTTGTACCCTGTTATTTTGCCGAATTCACTTATTCGAGTAGTTTTTTTGTGGAGTCTATAGGGCTTTCTGTGTACACTATCATTGTCATCTGCAAATAATGACAGTTTTACTTCCTCTTTCAATTTGTATGCCTTTTATTTCTCTTTCTTGTCTGATTGCTGTGGCTAGAACTTCCAAGACTTATGTTGAATAGGATTGGAGAGAGTGGACATCATGGTCTTGTGTCTGACCTCAGGGGGAATGCTCTCAGTTTTTGCTCATTGAGTGTGATGTTGGCTTCAGGTTTCTAGTATATGGCCTTTAATATGTTGAGGTATGATCCCTCTATTCCCGTTTTGCTGAGAGTTTTCATCATAAATGGGTGTTGTACTTTATCAAATGCTTTTTCTGCATCTGTTGATATGATCATGTGGTTTTTGTATTTCATTTTGTTTATGTGGTGTATTACGTTTATTGATTTGCAAATATTAAACCATTCTTGCATCCCTGGGATGAATCCCACTTGAATGTGGTGTATGATCTTTCTGATGTGTTTCTGGATCCCATTTACCAATATTTTGTTGAGGATTTTAGCATCTATGTTCATCAGCGATACTGGCCTGTAGTTCTCTTTCTTTGTTGTGTCTTGACTTGGTTTTGGAATTAGGGTAATACTGGCTTCATAGAACGAGTTTGGGAGTCTTCCCTCTTCTTATATCTTTTGGAATAGTCTGAGGAGGATAGGAGTTATTTCTTTCCTAAATGTTTTGTAGAATTCACCTGTGAAGCCATCTGGTCCAGGGCTTTTGTGTGCCGGGAGTTTTTTGATTACTGCCTCAGTTTCACTAGTTGTTATTGGTCTATTCAGGCTTTCTGCTTCTTCTTGATTCAGTTTTGGAAGACTATGTTTTCAGGAATTTGTCCATTTCCTCTAGGTTGTCAAATTTCTTGTGATAGAGTTGTTCGTAATAATTTGTTAGACTCCTTTGTATTTCTGTGGTATCAGTTGTGATTTCTCCTCTTCCGTTTCTGATTTTATTTATTTGGGTCCTCTCTTTTTCTTGATGAGCCTGGTTAAAGGCTTGTCAATTTTGTTTATCTTTTCAAAGAACCAGCTCCTACTTATGTTGATCTTTTGAATTGTTAATTTAGTCTCTGTCATTTAATTCTGCTCTGATCTTGATGATTTCCTTCCTTCTACTTGATCTGGACTTTGCTTGTTGTTCTTCCTGCAGTTCTTGAATTGTAGGGTTAAATTTTTTATTAGAGATTCTTCTAGCTTTTTTAGGTAGGCCTGTATTGCTATGAACTTTCCTCTTAGGACTGCTTTTGCTGTATCCCATAGGTTTTTGGTATTTGTGTGTTCATTATCATTAGTTTCCAGAAACTTTTTGATTTCTCCCTTGATGTCATTGTTAACACATTCATTATTTAATAGCATGTGATGATTCTCCATGAGTTTGAAAGTTTTTGAGATTTTCCCTTGAGGTTGATTTCCAATTTTAAGCCATTGTGATCTGAGAAGATGCTTGATGTAATTTCAATTTTCTTGAATTTGTTGAGGCTTGTTTTGTGTCCTACCATGTGGTCTATCTTTGAAAATGTTCCATGTGAACTTGAGAAGAATGTATATTTTGCTTCTTTGGGGTGAAAAGTTCTATATATATCAACTAAGTCCATTTGATCTAGAGTGTTGTTCAGTGCCTCAATATCTTAGGTGTTTCTTTGCTTTGAAGATCTGTTTATTGTTGACAATGGGGTGTTAAAGTCCCCTACTATGAGTGTGTTGCTGTCTATATCTTCCTTGGAGTCTTGAAAATTTTTCTTTACATATTTGGGTGCTCCTAAGTTGGATATATATATGTTTATAAGGGTTATATCTTCTTGATAGATTTTTCTGTTAAGTATTATGAAATGTCCTTCGTTGTCTCTTTTCATCACCTTTGCTGTAAAATCTGTTTTGTCTGATATTAGTATTGCTACCCCAGCTTTTTTTTCATGTCCATTTGCTTGAAATACTTTTTTCCATCCTTTCACTTTCAGTCTGTGTAGATCTTTTGTTCTAAGGTAGGTCTTGTAGACAGCCTATATGTGGGTCATTCTTTCTAATTCATTCAGCTACCCTGTCTTTTGATTCGAGCATATAATCCATTTACATTTAAGGTTATTACCAATAAGTACTTACTCATTGTCATTTTCCCCCTTTGTACTTGTGTTCCTCTCTGTCTCTCTCTGTTTCTTCATCTTCTTAAAGCAGACCCTTTAGCATCTCTTGCAATGCTGGTTTGGTGGAGATGTGTTCTTTTAGCCTTCTTTTGTCTTGGAAACTACTTATTTCACCTTCCATTTTGAATGAGAGTCTTGCTGGTAGAGTATTCTTGGTTGTAGGCATTTGTTTTTCATTGCTTGAAATATTTTTTGCCATTCCCTTCTGGCTCGTAGTGTTTCTGCTGAGAAATCTGATGATATCCTTATCGGAGCTCCCTTGTATGTTATTAGTTGTTTCTCTCTTGCTGCTTTTAGGATTCTCGCTTTGTGTTTGAATGTTGCGATTTTAATTATGATGTGTCTTGAAGTGGGCCTATCTGGGTTCATCTTCATAGGGACCCTCTGTGCTTCCTGGACCTGCGTGACTCTTTCTCTCCTCATGTTAGGAAAGTTTTCTGTCATTAGTTTTTCAAAGAGGTTTTCTATCCCTTGCTCCTCTTTGTCTCCTAATGCAATTTTTATGATATGGATATTGTTACGTTTCATGTTGTCCTGCAGCTGTCTTAGAACCTCGTCATTCTTGTTCAGTCTTTTTTCATTTTGTTGCACTGTCTGGAAGTTTTTCTAAGTTGTCCTCCAGTCGCTGATCCGATCTGCTTCCTCTAGCCTGCTTTTAATTCCTTCTACTGTGTTCTTCAATTCGGAGATCATATTCTTCATTTCCTCCTGGCTCTTATTGATAGCTTCTGTGTCCTTTTTCATGCTGGTGTAATTCTCGGTAAGTTCCTTGTAGTTTTTCTGGAGTTCCTTGTAGTTTCCCTGGAGTTGTTTGTAGTTTCCACTGAGCTCATTTAGCTTCTCCATAATCCATGTTTTTAATTCCATATCTGATAGTTTGCTCCCTCTATTTCATTTAGCACTCTTTCTGGGGATTCTACCTTTCCTTTCGATAGGGGGTTGTTTCTCTGTCTCCCCATTTTTGTGACTCCTATTGTTCTTGGTGCTTCCTAGAATAATCTGCACTTCCTGGATCTACCCTTGGCGTCTGATCATGTACCAGTCTAGCCCTAGGCAGCCTGTTGGAGACTTCCAGGGATCTACTGCCTTGTCTGACTTCTTTAGTTGTTAATCTATTAAATCTGTGATTAGCAGTCAGGCTTAAGGACTGTGGGTGTGGCAGCTTAATTCCTGTAGGCAGGGCGTTTGCTTCCCCTCAGGCTGTAGCCACTTGGAGGGAAATGGTTCGCCTGTAGTACTGTGGATGAGTCAGCACTGCGACCCAGTCGGCTGCTCCCCTCGTTCTCCCCTCAAAGCCACTGCGTCAAACTCTCTCCAAGTGTCTCCAGTTCTCTCTGCCTTCCCTCTGCTTGAGCCCTGGGTAAGTGGGGGCCAAAATATTTTTGTATGTGGTCAACTTAAGAGCTCTTTTTCTCCTGCTGTTTCTCTCCAGCTAGCAAGAAATGTTGTGGCTTTTCGCTTTTCAAGCTGGATACTATTTTACTTCCCACTCTGTTGCTGTATGGTGGGAAGCCCAGCTGGGGGTTTAGACCCTGCCCTTCTCAGGGGGAACCCGCGGCTGCTGAGCTGATTCTCAGTTCCTTCAGCAGCCACCCGTGGGAGCCCAGCCAGCCTTTTCGCGTCTCCACACTTCCTACCGGTCATGTTGTGATGTAGCGGCCTTTTCTGTCTCTCCGTGGTTATAAGACTTCTCTCCAACTAGTGCTCAGTTGGTTATTCCAGATGCTTTCTCCAAAATTAAGTTGTAAATCCAGATTGGTCCTGGAAGGAGGTTAGTGTAGCTTCCCCTTACTCCTCCGCCATCTTTGATCTCTCTGTATTACTTTATAGTCTACGAATGAGCATTGTGATTTTCCTTGGGTCACAATTTTTCTCCCTAAGATTACCCCCCTTGTCATTAAGGGACTGCATTAGGTCCATTTTTAATTTATCCTGTTCATTTGCATGAACTCAACAAAAGCAGCAAATGATCACTTACGATCTTTAAGTTTGCTTCGCTGGAACTTACACACAGAACCTTTAGGGTGACCTTCAGTCTGCTTTTCAGGGCGCAGAAGCTGAGCCATATACCTGGCATTCAGCCTTGCCTGTGAACACATGTCTTTTCCAAGTCCTTCAGGTTTTCATTGTGCTTTAAGGTCACCTTTAGCCATCATTATGGAAAGCAACTTTCATTCCTTCGCTGGAAAGATTTCCATGGACTGCACCTCCAATGTAGGTACCAGGCCTTTTTCCTCGTGGGCTTTTATTGCCTTCTAGGTTCACTCTTGGTTCCTCAGGGCTTTTGGTAACAACTAGAGCCCAAACATGTCTCCTTTAGGCATGACATTCCAGTCAAAGTCTTGGTCGATAGGACCTCTATTAACAACTGGTCTTACCGTTTTCATGCAAAGAACCTTATATCACTACTTAATTCTTCGGGGTGCCACTTTCTGGAGAGATCAGGTAGGGAGAAAAATATACAGTGTGAAGGAAAATCTTTGTCCCTCTAAATATTCTGTATAATTGTGTTTCCATTCTTTATATTTTCTCTTTTTTTCCCCCCACTAAAGAATAAAAAGAAAATTGTATGCTTGTTTTTCTATTACATTTGTCCCACTTTTTTTTTTTTCTATTGGTTTCTCGCACCTTGCCCACCCTTTCTGCCACAGTCAATCCCTACCCAGTTGTCTGTGTCCATGGGTCCTTTATATCTGTTCTTTAACTAGACTTTTCCCCTTCTTTTCCCCTTCTCTCCCTCCCTCCGCCCCCATGTCATTGTTAGTCTATACCTTGTTCACATACCTCTGTTTATATTTTGTTCATTTGTTTGTGTTGTTCAATAGATTCCTGTAATAGGTGATAGCATAAGTTATTTTTCTTTCATTGCCTGGGTTATTTTCGCTAAGCATAATTCTCTCCAGTGCCATCCATGTTGTTGCAAATGGCTGGAGTTCCTTGTTTCTTTCTGCTACATAGTATTCCATTGTGTAAACGTACCACAGTTTTTTGATCCACTCATCTACAGACGGAGACTTAGGTTGTTTCCAGCACTTGGCTATTGTAAATTGTGCTGCTATGAACATAGGGGTGCATAGATTCTTTTGAATTGGTGTTTCAGGCTTTTTCAGATGTAGTCCTAGCAATGAAATTGTTGGTTTGAAAGGCAGTTCCATTTTTAGTTTTACAGGTAATTCCATACTGTTTTCCACAGTGGCTGTACCAGTCTGCATTCCCACCAGCAGTGCATCAGGGTTCCCTTCTCTCCTCATCCTCACCAGCACCTGTTGTTTTCTGATTTGTTGATGATGGCCATTCTGACTGGTGTAAGGTGGTATTTTATTGTGTTTTTTATTTGCATCTTTCTGATGGCTAATGATGTTGAGCATTTTTTCATGTGTCTATGGACCTTCTGTATGTCCGCTTTGGAGAAATGTTTTCTCGGGTCCTTTGCCCACTTTTTAATTGGGTTTTCTGTCTTCTTGGTGTTGAGTCGTATAAGTTCTTTATATATTTTGGAGATCAATCCCCTGTTTGAGATATCATTGGCAAATATATTTTCCCGTACCGTTGGTTCGTTTTTCATCTTGCTGATGTTTTCTTTTGCTGAGCAGAAACTCTTTAGTTTGATGTAGTCTCATTTGTTTATTCTTTCCTTTATTTCCCTTGCCTTAAGAGATATATCAGTGAGAATGTTGCTACGTGGGATATCTGAAATTTTCCTGCCTATGATTTCTTCTGGGACTTTTATGGTGTCATGGCTTACATTTAAGTCTTTGATTCATTTTGAGTTTATTCTGGTGTATGGTGTACGTTGGTGGTCTAGTTTCATTTTTTTGCATGTCCCTGTCCAGTTTTCCCAGCATCATTTGTTGAAGAGGCTCTTCTCATTTCATTTTATGTTACTTCCCCCTTTGTTGAATATTAGTTGATGATATAGAACAGAGTTTCTTTCTGGGCTTTCTATTCTGTTCCATTCATCTATATGTCTGTTCTTATGCTAGTACCAGACTGTTTTGATTACTGTGGCCTTGTAGTATAGTTTGATAGAAGGTATTGTGATTTTTCCTACTGTATTTTTCTTCCTCATGATTGCTGTGGCTATTTGGGATCTTTTTTGGTTCCATATAAATTTTTGAAGTATTTTTTCTATGTCTGAGAAATATGTCGTTGGTATTTTAATAGGGATTGCATTGATCTATAAATTGCTTTGGGTAGTATGGCCATTTTGATGATGTTGATTCTTCCCATCCATGAACATGGTATATGTCTCCATTTATTTATATCTTCCTTAATATCTTTCTTCAGTGTTATGTAGTTTTCTTCATAAAGGTGTTTTACCTCTTTGGTTAATTTATTCCTAGGTCTTTATTTTCCTTGTTGCTACAGTAAATGAGATTTTTCTTTTAGTTTCTGCTTCTTTTGGATTCAGTTTTGGCAGATTATATGTTTCCAGAAATTTGTCCATTTCAGGTAGGTTGTCACATTTCTTGTGGTACAGTTGTTCGTAATAGTTTCTTACAATTGTTTGTATTTCTGTGGTATCAGTTATGATTTCTCCTCTTTTGTTTCTGATTTTACTTATTTGGGTCCCCTCTCTTTTTTTCTTGATGAGCCTGGTTAAAGGCTTGTTGATTGTGTTCATCCTTTCAAAGAACCAGCTTCTACTTTTGTTGATCTTTTGAATTGTTAGTTTAGTCTCTATGTCATTTAATTCTGCTCTAACCTTGATGATTTCCTTCCTTCTCTTTGCTCTACGCTTTGCTTGTTGTTTTTTCCTCTATTTCTTGTAGCCGTAGGGTTAGATGTGTTATTAGAGATTCTTCTATCTTTTTTATGTAGGACTTTATTGCTATGAACTTTCCTTCTAGGACTGCTTTTGCTGTATCCCAGAGGTTTTGGGGTGTTGTGTGTTCGTTATCATTAGTTTCCAGAAACTTTTTGATTTCTTCCTTGATGTCATTTTTAACCCATTCATTACTTAATAGCATGTTATTCATTCTCTATGAATTTGATTGTTTTTGAGTTTTTCCTTTAAAGTTGATTTCCAATTTTAAGCCGTTGTGATCTGAAAAGATGCTTGATATAATTTCAGTTTTCTTGAATTTTTGAAGCTTGTTTTGTGTACTACCGTATGTTCTATCTTTGAAAATGTTCCATGTGCACTTGAAAAAAATGTATGTTTTGCTTCCTTGGGGTGAAACATTCTATATAGATCAACTAAGTTTTAGAGTGTTGTTCAGTGCCTCAATATCCTTGCCGTTTCTTTGCTTTGAACATCTGTCCATTGTTGACAATGGTGTTTTAAAGTCCCCTACTATGTTTTTGTCTATATCCTTCCCGAAGACTTTCAAAATTGTCCTTACATATTTGAGTGCTCCTATGTTGGGTGCATATATGTTTATAAGGGTTATATCTTGTTGATGGATTTTTCCTTTAAGCATTATGTAATGTCCTTCTTTGTCTCTTTTTATGGCCTTTCCTTTGAAATCAGTTTTGTCTGATATAAGTATTGCTACCCCAGTCTTTTTTATGTCCATTTGCTTGATATACTTTTTTCCATTTCTTCACTTTCAGTCTATAAATCTTTTGTTTTGAAGTGTGTCTGCTGTAGACAGCAGATATGTGGGTCCTGTTTTTTTATCCATTCTGCTACCCTATGTCTTTTATTGGAGCATTTAATTCATTTACATTTAAGGTTATTATTGATAGGTATTTATTCACTTCCTTTTGTACTTGTATTCCTCTCCTTTCCTTTTTTTTTCTTTTCTTTCTCCTTTTTAGATCATCCCTTTAGTATCTCTTGTAATGCTGGTCTGGTGGAGATGTATTCTTTTAGTCTCCCTTTGTCGAGAAATTCCTTATTTCACCTTCCATTTTGAATGAGAGCCTTGCTGGGTAGAGTATTCTTGTTTTTATGCCTTTGTTTTTCATTGCTTGAAATATTTTATGCCATTCCCTTCTTGCTTGTAGTGTTTCTGTTGAGAAGTCAGTTGATAGCATTATTGGAGCTCCCTTGTATGTTATTTGCTGTTTTTCTCTTGCTGCTTTTAGGATTCTCGCTTTGTCTATGTATGTTGCCATTTTAATTATGTGTCTTGGAGTGGGCCTGTTTGGGTTCATCTTCCTTGGAAACCACTGTGCTTCCTGGATTTCCATGACTTTTCCTCTCATCAAGTCGTGAAAATTTTTATCATTACTTTTTCAACCAGGTTTTCTATCCCTTTTTCCTCCCTTTTGCCACTTGTATCCCTATGATGCTGATGTTCTTTTGTCTCATGTTGTCCTGCAGCTCTCTTAAACTCTCTTCATTCTTTTTTAATCTTTTTTATTTTGTTGTATTGTCTTGGAATTTTTTTTTACATTGTCGTCTAATTCACTGATCTGATCTTCTGCTTCGTTTAGCCTGCTTTTGATTGATTCTATACTGTGTTCTTCTAGTCACTCATTGTATTCTTCATTTCTTCCTGGTTCTTATTAGTAGTTTCTATGTCCTTTTTTATGCTGGTGTAGTTCTTTGTAAGTTCCTTGTAGCTTCCCTGCAATTCTTTGTAGTTTCCTTGGAGATGTTGGTAATTTTCCTGAAGTTTGTCATAGTTTTCTTTGAGGTTGTCAAGGTCCTTAAGTTCCATAATAACCATTTTTTTGAATTCCGTGTCGGATAGTTGGCTTATGTTTGTTCTATCTATCTCTGTTTCTGGAGATTCCTCTTTTTTTTTTTCATTGGGGGGTTGTTTCTGCATCTCCCCATGTTGAATTCTTCTTTTTTGTTTTTGTTTATTATATTTGTCTGCTTTCATTTCTCACTTTTGTGATATGAGATTCTTTACAGGAGACCTGGGGGATTCAGTGTTGCAGTCTCTTTGATCTTCTGAGCCTGATGATCTTGTGTTGCCCTTTATGTTGTTTGGTTAAGCTGTCTGGTTGTATTTCAGCTACACTGTGGTGGGTCTTTTCCTCTGCCTAGTTGATTGAGAGTCGCTCTGCCCACCTTGTCTTGAGTTCTTTTGTGGAGGTACTGTTAAAACGTAATCACACAACCCAGGCAAGAAACCCACACCCTCCACAATCTCCCCCAGCCACAATTCCACTATTGGCTGCAAATGAGCCAGTATTAACATAATTATAGAAAGACTCTTATTTCATAGGAGAAACAGATAGGAGTTGTTTTAAATTAAAGAAGGGTGGTTTTTGAGAATGAAGGTTATAGAGTAATAATACTAGCTAATAGGGTTAAGGCTATGCAAGACAGCAAATAACATACTGTATGTTTGAAAAGGAGGAGAGGATTGCAGTATGAAGTGAGAAAGTGGAATTGTATAGTGTAGGTATTTAGTAGTTATATGCTATATGTTTAGTTTGAAAGGAAGGATAGACAAAACAGACAAACATTAAAGCAGAGGTATATGAGGGATAGAAGTTAGGAAACAGATTGGAGAAAGAGTTTTTCAAGAACAAAAATACAGAATGGAAAACAGAAAGAAAGAAAAAGAAAGGAAAGAGAAAGTAGAGAAAGAGAAGGGATGAAAGAAAAAAAGAGAAGAAGGGGAGGGAGAAGGAGGGAAATAAATTAAAATTAAAAGATTAAAAAATAGAATAGAGAGAAAGAAAGAACAGAAAGAGGGAGAGGGAGAAGAGAAGGGAAAGGGAAGAAAAAAGAAACGAATGGAAAGGGAGATGGGGCGAAATAAAAAAAAATTAGTAAAATTAAAAGTACTTAGAAAGAAAGAAGGAAAAAAAATGGAAAGGGAGGGAGGAAGAGAATAAGGGGGAGGAAAGGAAATAAAGAGAAAGGAAGAGGAAGGAGTAGAGAGGGAGAAAAATTAAAATTAAAAAATTAACAAAAAGGATGAAGGTGAGACATGGAAAAGAGAGAGAGAAAAAGGGAAGGGGAGGGGAGAAAAGAAGAAAAAGAAGAAAGAAAGGGAGGGGAGTAAGAGAGAGAGTGAGGAATGAAAGAATGAAAGGGTTTTTACTCAATTCGACTTTTAGGCACAGTCTCTATTTTTTTTTCCCTTCCTGGGTCCGCCCTTAGCCAAAATTCCATGGGTTTGAAATCTTTTCTGGTTGGTTGGCTGGCTGTGGGCAGATCCTGCTTGATTCTGGTGTTGCTAGTCTTTTATTCGTGGGTCTGCCGCCACTCTGCAGTGAGCTGCGTTTAGTTGTCCCCTCCTGAGGCAGCCTCAGCCCTCCTCAGGCTTGTCTAGCAGCGTTTTCCTATTGTTGTGCCAGCATGCGCTTGCCAGTAATCTCTGCTCTGCCTCCAGTCGTGTCTTTATTCCTGAGCTACAGCATCCGCTCGCTTCCCTGTCTATACGCCTGCACGTGCTCACCTGCCCAGGAGCTCTCCCCCAGTCTGGAGTTCCGCAGCAGCTCTCCCGCGTGGGCCTCTCCCTGCCCCAGAACTATCCCTTTGTTCTGCAGTGCCCCAGCGCCAGTGCTGCGTGTGCCCTGAATGCCGAGCCCTTGCTCAGGGGTTGCAGCCAAGGAGGCCTCCACCCAGACTCAGTCCACACAGTTTCTCCCAGTCCCGGTCGCCCACCGCTCTCCCACTCCTCCAGCCTCTTCAGCCAAATCCTCTCGCTAACTCCCCGCGAGACCTCACTGGCCGGTGCGCCCCTGGCAGAGGGAGCCTCCAAGCAGCTCCCGGCTAACGAGCCCTCTGGCGCAGTATGGCAGGCACGCTGGTCCCAGAGCGGCTCAGCCTGGAGTGCGCGGTAGACCCCTCCACGCTGCTCCCACGCTCCTCTCCCTGTTCACGCTATCCGAAGTCCGCACTCACTCAGTTACTCCTCTCCGCATTCCTTCCTGAAGTCCCTCTGTGACAGGCACAAACAGACAACATCGTCCCTACTCTGCCGCCATCTTCCCTCCCTCTCGGATCTTAGCCCTGCTATTTTCCATTGGATAATGGTTCCTGATTTTTTTTTTTTCCTCCTTAGTTCAGAAATAAATTTTATAATTAGCTACTGGTTAATTCTAAGCTATTGCCCTTTCAAACCATTGAGTTTTAATACTATCAGTAGTTAAGGTGATATTGCATAATTCTAAAGCATTCCTCAGCTTTAACAGATTAATTTCTTATAGCAGTGACAGCTGAATCAGTGATTCTGAAAAACCCTATTGGAACCTTTTTCTATTTTGATTTTTATTTACTCAGTTTATGAAAGGGTATAATTTTGGAGCTCTATAAAATAGAATTACATTTTAATAAGATATATATTACATAGATATATTTGTGAAGTCTTTGAATATTTTAGTCTTGCTAAGCATAAAACAAATTTATCTTTAAGGAATTTTTACCATTCAGTTGCCCAAAGAAACTCCTGGCCAGCATTTTGAGGGGCTGAACATGCTAACTGCTCTTCTGGCACCAAGAAAATCCAGGACTGCAAAACCACTTGTGGAAGAAATAGGTATGTTTATTGCAGTTGGGAGAAAATAAAGGAAAGCAGAATATTTGGAATGCTATGTATTTCTAGGGGAAAAGGGATATAACAAATATGAAATTGAAGAAAATACTTAAGGTGACAAGATGAGGACATGTGAAAATGTGATAATAGGTCATTGGCAACATATAATTAAAAGACAAAGAACTCCATTGAGGTCAGTCATATGATGGACCAATTAAAACAGCATCTCTGTCTATGGCAAAATATTGACCACTTGAGCTAAGATTAAAAGTGTACGATTCAATGAGTTACATGAAGGGAGCACCACCTCAGTCAATGAATGGAACATTTCCAACATCCTGGAATCCTTCATGGTGTCTCGTCCCAGTCACTTCTCCCTCCTCCTCTCCAAGGTACCGACTATCCTTAGGTTTGCCTGGTTTTGGATTGTGTTTATATTTCATACAGTATGTGTTTTTTGTTTTTTGTTTTTGGTCTGGCTTCTTTCACTTAACATTTTTGTGAGGTTTATGCATATATGGCTGAGGTCTGTTTGCTTTCATTGCATTTGTTATTTATACATTCTATCATTGATGGACCTGTGGGTTATATCCATTTTATTGGCTGTCAAGAATATACATATTCCTGTATTCTTTGGTACAGCACAGGTAGTCATTTTTCCTCTGTATTTTCTTCCACAAGTTGTACCTAGGAAATTCAGTTTTAAAAAATTAATATTTAACACCTCTAGGTGCTTCTGAGGTTTCCGAGGAAGGAGTAGAAGATGATGATGAGTTTGATTGTGAAATTGAACAGTCCCCCTATAAAGAGGTATCAGAAAGTGCTCTGAACCCGCAGGGCCACTATGGATTTGGAGGCCTACGATCAGGAGTATTTCAGCGATTACAGGTATGCTGTCTTCTGAAAAGACCTGGGTATCTAAGGTTTTACCATGTGGGTATTAAAATGTCAGTTGTGCTCATACTGTGAGTTTGTGTACATTGTAGGAGGCAACCTATTTAGAGCACAAAACACAGCACTTTGTATGCACACATGACACATTAGCTGCTCTGCCCAGTCGTAGTGCAATTCTAGATACAAGACGTTCTTTTAGTTAATTTTTTCTCCACTTCATTTAGTATTCTAGACGTTCAGTTTTTAAAATACAAAATGGACCCTCCCCCCTCATACTTCCTGGAAAGCTTTGTGTTTTATATAAAAATCATGTACTTACGGCCTAATGTCTCTTCTGTCTTATAGATAAATGCTCCTGGTGAGAATGAGTTTGTGTTATTTGATCAAATTGTTTAGTTTTTGATGTACAATAGGCATGTTTGTCTCCTTACTCTTGAGGGGGGTTAAATGTAATCTCTTGTTACAGCCTGATTATATATCAGGCTGGAATGATATCACTTTCTCTTTCTTCCTCAAACAGTGTAGGAATTTCTACTTTATTTTAGGCTCTCTCGGGAGATTGAAATAAATGAAATGGAGAGGAGAGATTTTAAGTTACTTTGTTATTTTATAGAAAACATATTCCAAGCATGCTATATGATGAAAGTGTCGGTGAACCACTAACTTAGGGTCTTAGGGTCTTAACTTTTTAAAATGAAAAAGAAACAGTAATAAAGTTTTTTGTTTGTTTGTTTGATTTTTGTGTTTTCTTCTTCATCTCTGTCTGGGTAGAGAATGTTAAACCTGTTTAGAATGTGGTTTATTATAGTAAGACATATTTGAGTCTACCAAGGAAAGGTAAATGACCTATGTTGTAGTCCCACTTCTACCTCTGTTTAGATTTGGGATGCCAAGCCAATTGCTTCATTAAAAGCAAATTTAATCTCCTCTTTGTAAAACAGAGATAACTTTGTTCACCTCTTTATAAGGGCATTTAGAAATTTTAAGAGATGCTACATTGTGTAAACTTTTTGAAAACAACTAGAAGATGCTAGTAAGACCTCTGCCCCTCAAAAATACGAAATGTTCTCAAGATTCCTTAAAGGGAACAATATTGGGATTTACTTAGGACCAAATAATGCTGATGAAATTTTCTTTCAAAAACCTGAGACACTTTGCTTAATCATGATTTCCCCTTTATTCTCTCTCCCTAATTATATTCCTTGGTCATCTCTGAGAAGTAAGAATAGAGTCAGTTTTGTCTACAGCAGAAAACATACAGTGATGGATCTCAGTTGTTTGGCTGAGAGCTAGTTTGTGGTCAGTCTGTTTTCAGCTTGCCTTTCTAAAGCTATTAATGAATGAATATAAAAGTCATGCAGTATAAGTTCACATTGTACATTTGGATTGAAAGTGCTTTCTGCGGCCAGGGAACCTGGTTTCTTAATTGCTGCTGCTGCTGAGGCAAGACCCTTGAAAAGGATTTCTGTCAGAATGCTGAGCAGATCCAGGGATGCCATAGTGTGAACCTTAGCTAAATCTCTGTTAATTCAGAAGTTCTCATGTCTATTAAAATGTTTACTAAATAAGTAATTTAGGTTGATTTAAGGAAAAAAGGTATTCTTTATATCTTTCTGAATGTCTTAACTAATGTATCAAATCTCTAGATACCCATCACCCAGCTTAAAAGATAAAACATAACCAGCATACATGAAGCCCCTGTGTGTCCCTTTCTGGTTACCTTCCTCTGTGTTCCAGCAGGAATGAACTATTGAATTAAATTTTTGTATTTCTAGCATTTAGCTCAATTGTTTAAAATCATTAAACTTCTTCAGATTTTAATGCAGTGATCATTGCTATTCTAAACAATTTGAATGCCTATTTCCCTCAATGTAGGGGAAGAAAAATCATGCATATGACAGAATTCTAAGGGGTGCTATAAATATAAGGTTGGTGCAAAAATAATGTCTGATTTTGAGGTCTGTTTTAAAAAATGAAAAAGCCCATGATTATGAAAATATTTATTTGTTAACATAACCTCCTTTGCGTTCTAGAACCTCATTCCTTCTGTCAATTAGCTTATAAGTGCCATGCTTGTAAAATTCTTTAGCTTTTGATACAAAATATGAACCCAACTCATTTTCAACCTCTTCTTTTGATGTCAATCTAAGACCATCAAAATGGTTCTGTAGTTCCCGAAACAAGTGATAATCAGAAGGAGCAAGGTCAGGAGAATATGGAGGATGAAGCTATATTTCCCAACCAAGCTCTTTCAAGAAAGTTTTGGTGAGTCGAGCTGGGAGAGAACGAGCATCGTGATGGAAGATGATAGATACCCTTTTTGTTGACTAAGGAGGGTAGCTTTTGGTTCAAAGCTGCTTTCAAACAACGAAGTTGTTCATAGTAAAGATTAGCAGTAATTGATTGTTGTCTAACAGTTCATAATAGACAATTCCTTTCATATCCCACCATACACTCAACATGATCTTTAGATGAAGTCCTCCTCTTGGTTATTGAACTCTTCTTCCTCCTCGACTGATCCACGATCAACGGCATTTAACATTATGGTAAAGGATCCGCTTCTCAGCACCTGTAACAAGCCTACCTAAAAATGGTGCCTGAAGGTGTCGCGAAAGCAGTGATTCACAACAAGCAACACACTGTTGCAGATTCTCTGGAGACAGTTCGTGTGCCACCCATTTTCCAACCACTGAAACCTTTCTGATCCTTTTCAGTTGGCATAGCACAGTTGTAGGGCTATGTTAAATTGTTCTGCAAGTTACCTCGAGGTAATGGTGGGGTTTTCTGTGACAACAACTTCCAACACTTTGGAATCAAGTTTTTTTGGACGACCCTCTTATGGCTCATTTTTCAAACTGAAATCCCGACTTCAGAAACAGGAAAACCATCTCCTGCAACTTCTTTCAGTCACTGCATTGTCCCCATAAACACTCTGAATAGACTTTGCTGCTGTACTCGCATTGGCACCTTAAAGAAACTCATAGAGTAAAACATTTCTAATGTGGTCTTTAGAAGGGACGAACATGGGTGCAAATATTGCGGATGATTATGAACAATACTTCAGTAATCTGAAAAGTAGATTAGTCACTGTGACATCAAAAAATTATAAGAAGAGGCACACGTTTAATAAATACTATCTAAACTTTCTTTTTAAAAAAAGTTGGACATTACTTTTGCACCAACCTGATAGGAATACCACTAGTTGTAAAGGTTTGTAACCCCATGTGAATAATATTGGGATCACAAAAAGTTTTGAAACAAAGATGGTTTTTTAAATTTTTACTTGGTGGCAAAACCTGATCTGAACTAATTTTAGTCTTATAATAGTTTTTCTTCCCCATTTAGTGTTCATATTCAAACAATTTGCTGTAGAAGTAACAATGAATTTGAATAAGGGGTGCTTCTTAGAGGGTGTTAAATTATGGTATATATGTCTACCATATTACTTTTCTAAACTCTTCAAAGAGTTGAATCCTGAAGCTGAGCTTTCTGCAGGGGATTTGGGTCACAGAAATTCATCTCCCATGTCTGCACAGCAGTGGCTGACAGCTCTTAAGAATGTCTCTGTGCCAGACCTGTACTGGGCTCTTGTGCACATCAGCTCCACAGTGCTACTCCTCCATCTTGGCATCGTTGCACATTTCACCAGTGGAAGTACCAGTAGACATATGTCATCTTACATGAATTAAATTTGAGGACTTTGGTGGCCTATATGACAATGAAGAAATATCAGAACTTGTGAAAATCATGTGAACCAAGAATTAAAGGCTGCTCTCTTTGAGGTATTCAAGTGGATGTGTTTTCTGAGATAGTACCACAAAAATCTTAAATAATTGGTATTACTTGCAGAGTTCTTTTGCATTTACAGATGCTATATTTGTGACATTTATATCACATAGTTAAAAACCAAGTGATCATGGAAGATTAATCACATGACCCTTTTCTTGTGACTCAAGTAGCTGAAAGAAACAATTATTGCATAAATAAGAGTACTAAAAGAATCTCTTCTAACTTAAAGGATGTATTTAAGAAGCATAACCATTTTCCCAAATTAGTGTTATATCTTAAGTTTAGAGCTTCTCTAGCTCTGTCTTTGGATGAGAAATATCTGTAAGGTTTTGTTAACCACTCATATTTTATTAGTATTTTTAGCCTCTTTCCTTAAAAGAAAAATAGCTTTATTTCCTCTGATGATAGAAGCAATATGTACTCATTGTAAAAATACCATATAACAGAGAAAGTAAAACATCTATAATTCCAATACCCAGGCATCTTCTATTAATTGACAAATTTAACTCTTTATGGGGGGTTGTATAGCCTTTCATGTTTTTTTCCCCCCTCCAACTATTTACACAGGGTTTGCTTGTGAACTTTGTATTTTATATTGATAAGAAGAAAATAAAAATATTTTTGCTGAAACAAATTCTCTTTCAGCATTCTTCCCTTTCTTTCTTTCCTTTCTGAAATTGCTGCCAGCCACTAGGGTGCCTTTGAAAAAGTGCCTTTTTTGCCCAAAGTGAGGGCTTCCACTACAGCTCTGGGTGGTGGCAGCTGCCAGCAACAACAGTCCTAGACAGAGGTTAATAATAAGGTTGGTTGAGACCCCAGGCGCAGAAGAAAATATTGGGCCCCTTAAAAAAAAGACACAGGAAATAAAAATATTTATTTATATGCACAGAAAACTATTTTTAAAACCGTAAATGAAACAAGTACACATCCACAAACTAATTAGTGGGGCCCTTCAGAAGTCGGGGCCCAGGGCGCGCATCCCGTGCGCCCGCCGTTAAATCCGCCTCTGGCCCTAGAGTCTCTGTGTGCCAACTCAGCCATCTCCCAGGACTGCTGCTGTCAGCAGCTTAGGACTTTGCTTGCTGGCCCTGACCTTCCCTAGTCTACGCTGGGGACCTGAGGCCATTGTTTTCAGATCTACCGGCCAGATGTGCCCAAGGTTCTTCATCTCTCTGCATAGCCTCTGCCTCAGCTATGCTGAAAGTTACATAAGCCTGACTTAAACCCTACACATCCTTTCCTTGGCAGTACCCATCTTTAAATATTTTTAATTACAGTGGCTCTGGAAATGGGTTTTTTTTTTTTTTTTTAAATTGCCTTTGTCTTACTGTAGTTTAACTTTTCTTGTCCTCTTCTTTCTCTTTGATTGATTGATACCTTAGATTTTTCCAGCACAAGCTAACTCTGCCTTTTAGTTTGACCCAATTTTTCTTGAGGGTCTAGTTTGAACATTGCCACTGCATATGATTGTACATAGAATGAGCCTTGCTGGCCTTGCTGTGGATGTTAATGTTCTGTTGCATAGCTGTTTGTCGAGGCTTAGAGTCTGGAGGCAAGGGGAGAGAGGAGGAGAAAGGAAGGAAGGATAACTGCTTTCTTATCATTTACTATCCCCATAAGAACAGGGACGTTGTCTATGCTTTTATTTCTGGATCTTTAGCATCCAGAAGAGTGTAAACCAGAGCAGGCCCTCATGCACTATTTGCTGAATGATTTAATACTGAACGCCAGGCACAGTGCTGGGGATATCATGAGGAAGAAGATAAACCAGTCCCTTGCCTTCATGGAATATTCTGTTGGGGAGATAGATTGTAATCATGAAACAACAAATAAACAAAATAATTTCAGAAAGTGACAAGTGAACGAAAAGGATGGGTGATGTGAGAACCTGCAGGGTGCTAAATACTTTGACTAAGGCGTATAGGGAAGACCCATTTGGGAAAGTGACATTTGCACTGAATAATGATGAGAAGGATACTTAACTGTAAGTGCAAAGGCTCAGAGTTCTAGAAATGGAAATAAGTCTGCTATGTGGTTTAGGGGAAGATAGGAGATGAGTATGAAGAGCAAGATGGGGGCTTGATTATACAAAGCTTTTAGCTGTGTGGTAAAAGGCTGAATTTATTCTCAGTGCTATTAGTGTTTTAAAATGCCTGGGATTACTTCAGTCCTCTGAAATGTAGATTTATCTACAAAGATTCATAGATTATACACTATTTATAATGCTATATCTGGTCTAGGTAAAATAATGAAGTAGGACATTTTAATCCCGATCTTCTTATTGCTACTAGCAAGTGAGGAAAACTGAAGGGGAGGGAGGACATGTACTCTTGGTGGGAAGTCAGCCAGTTACTGGGAACAGCAGTGCAATAGGGAGACTGAGAAAAAGGAAACTGGCATAATTGAATGTATCATGTACCAAGCCCTGTACTTGATTTATTTGAATCTTCACAGTAGCCTGTGGTAGACAGAATGATCTGTATCACCCCCCTCCCCAAATGTCCACATGCTAATGCCAAGTACATGTAAATATGTTATCTTACATGGCAGAAGGTACTTCACAGATGTAATTAAGTTAAAGGTCTTTAGACAGGGAGATCATAGTGGATTTTCCAGGTGGACACAGTCTAATCATATAATCCTTTATAAGAAGTAAGTAAGAGAGTCACAGTGAAAAAGATAAGGCCAAATTATGTTGGAAGCTGAGGGAGGAAAGGCACTGTGATGTGGGGCAATGAGCCCAGGATGAGCACAGCCTGCCTCTAACAAGGGAACGACAAAGAACAGATTCTCCCCTGGAATCTCCAAAAAGGAACTAGACTTTGGACTTCTGATCTTCAGAGCTATCAGAGAAATAAATATGTTGTGTTAAGCCACTCATTGTCTGGTAATTTCTTACAGCAGCAGGTGGAAACTAATACCTAGTCTATGATGGAGTCACTAGACTCATATTTATAGTAAGGAAGCTGAGAGGTTCAAGAGGTTGCACAGTTAGACTGGAGCTGGGTTTTAAATGCAGGTTTGTCTGTTTTTATTTTGTTTTGTTTGTTTATTGTGTTTTTTTAGATCCCACATATAAGTGAAACTGTATAGTATTTGTCATTCTCTGTCTGACTCATATAAAAAGAGACCAAAGAGATGGTTACAGGGGGAGGGGTGGGGAAATGGGTGAAAAAGGTAAAGGGGAATGTAGTCAGTAATAAGTTAGCATGGTGACAGATGATTACTAGAAGTTGTGGGATAACTACATTTTAAGGTATAAAAATGTTGAATCACAATATTGTACACCTGAAACTAATACAACCAATAATATAAAAATTTATATCAACTATACTTATTAAAAAATTCAAAAAAAAATTGGGTGGTTGTGGGTAGAGGGCCAAATATATGGTGACAGAAGATGGTTTGACTTTGGGTGGTGGGCACACAATGCAAAATACAGATATGATAGAAATGTATACTTGAAACCTATATGATCCTATTAACTAATGTCACCCCAATACATTTAATAAAAATAAATAAGTAAAATAATCCAGCTTTGTCTAACTTCAAAGTCATGCTTATTGTACTTCAGGTTGTTTCAGAAGTGTGTGTGGGTGTGTGCGCACATGCGCACAGAGAACTCCTTGGGGCTAGGCTAGAAGGAAATAAAGTGGTAACTCAGGAATTCTGGGGAGAGAGGCATAGGTTCCATGGGCAGGAAATGACTCATAGTATTTATCTAGCTGAGGTAAGTCCTGCAGGTACAGTATAATTTATCTCCCCCAAGTCCTACATCAGTGCCCTTTCCTGCTCTCTGTTTGGAGGAGCTAATTTCCAGCAGATGAGAAAGGTTAGGAAGAGAGGAAGATTCTAGGTTGCACTGCTAGGGAAGAGGGGTTTCTGATGGATTAAACTGGAACTTTGAAAGTGTTTTCCTATGGAAACATTGCTGAGTGCTTGTTAAATAATTTTATCTTGAGTACAATATTTCAAGTTTATTATGGGTTGAATAAATTTGTAGCTTACCCTGAGAAACTAACTACTATTTATAATAGCATTTCTATAGGAAAATGCATTCTAAGTTTCCAGAAAGTAAATTGCAAAAGAGCTTTTAGAATACACATTTTTATGAGTTTGGGGACAGCCAGTAACTTGGTTTTTGCTTAGAATGTTTGTTTAGAAGTATTAAAATGTTCTGGATGTAACTTCTAAAAAGGTCCCTAGGCCCTTATATTGTATTAAAATGTGCTTAGATTAAATGTTGTAGATACTACGTAAACTAAGTGGATTGGAGTAGGGATGAGAGATTTTTTTATTATGCAGAAATTTTGATTATGTGGGGATTCTGCCACCTAGTTTCTACCTAGCTAATTCAGCTTAGCTCATTTCATTGTAGTGATTTTGCCTTATAGCAGTGGACTTGAAGCCAATTATTGAGCACTAACCTGTCATTCCACTTGACAAACCTGATTTAATAGTTTGCTGTACAACTCTATACCAAATTATTTCTCTTGATTTCTTTTCACTAATATTCTTTAAGCTTTTTCTAATTTCTATATTTAGGGGTTAGTAATAAAAATGGGAGGTTGGAGAAAGAAAAAAGATAGTTTTAGGAATATTGTATGGTATAGGTTTCTTTACTTCAAAATTCCGATGAAAAGAAAAAAGACCATATGGTATCCTCGGCAGTTTCCCTAAATATGCCTGTTTTCTGTAGGTTTTGCCTTTGGAAACATGCTATATACGTATCAATATGTATAAGTCTAGGTGAAGATGGTTACAGTAAAGTTGAATATCAGGATTAGATTTTTAATTTTTCAGACGAGATCGGGCGCGTTCAGGGTGATATGGCCGTAGACAGATTTTTAATTTTTCAAATGGAAAGTCATATACATCAAAGTTGCTCATAAAATTAATGAATATGTTCATAAAGTAGAATGTATAGTTTTGTGTGTAAGTTTTATGCAGTGCTGAGCTAGACCATGGAAGAAACAAATGGGAAGTCTATGTATAGATGACTGATATTCAAACCATTGTGTTTGTTAAAAAATTATTAAAGAAGGCAATTTAAGAGATACAAACAATGTTAACATTTCATGAAATCGATAGTCTTCATTTGGAGAACTGCAACATGGATGGAAGGCAAGAATTTTATAGGATAAAGAATAAAGAACTAGGAAGAAAAAAACAGAAAACACCTGATTGGTGGGGGACCGCAAAGTCAACCTTGTTTGGGGCTGGAAGGGATAAGAAACTAATTAGAGTGCAGAATTGTCTTGCGTCTGGGGATTGGCTGACTGAATGAATATACTGCGTTTCTGGTAAAGCAGAATATCTATAGGGACCTGAAAGTTATCATTTAAGTTTTGGTTTGCTGACATGGCACCCAGGGTAGGAATAGCTTCCTCTAGAGTCTAGAAATTTATTTCAACATGCTTTTAATAACTTTCAAATCTGTAGGAGTAAATGGGGTAATAAGGGACAATTAAATGTTCCTGCTTGCTTGCAGGGCTTTATTCTCTTTTGTTTTTTTATGTTAAACTTTAATAGCCTTAATATATCTTAAAAGGTTTGTTGTAAGGATTAAATTAGATAATTTATGTGAAAACTTCCAACAAGGCCTGGCAAGTAGTAAGTGTTCAATAAATATTTGCTGGACTTGTATCTAAATGTCAGCATCATGGCTTACTGATCAATTAGCCTCTTCCTGTGTTTTGGCATTTTGTGCAAAATTAGATTTGTGAGTGCTAAAATAAGAGAAAACTATTATTTTTTCTTTGTATCCTTAGGATGAATTCAGTGACATCATTGATATTAAGGATCCAGATTTCACTCCTGCAGCTGAACGAAGGCAGAAACGCCTGGCTGCTGAGATGGCCAAATTTGATCCTGATCATTATCTGTGCGTATTGAGTTTTTTGAGGATTAAATAATTTATTTGACATTTATTTTAAAAGTTTGTCTTTCTAACTATCCTAGGCATATACTTTTTGGATTCTGGAAATGGCTCAGAGCTTTAATTGACATTTGAATTAACCTACCACTATTATACATCTGTGATGTTTATAGAATGTTGCTTCTTAGCATTTCATTCCAGCAGAGAACTCTTCTAACATGCTTCTTTGTGTATTTTCTTTTCCCTCTAGGCTTAAAAATAGAGTACTGAATTTGTGTAGTTTTGCACTTTTTTAAGTAGATTTTTAAAAAGTATTTTATTCATTTTTATTTTTTACTTTTTAAAGATTTTATTTATTTTTAGAGAAAGGGGAAGTCAGGGAGAAAGAGAGGGAGAGCAACATCAATGTGAGAGAGAAACATCAATCGGTTGCCTCTCCTATGTGCCCTGCTGACCAGGGACTGATCCTGCAACCCAGGCATGTGCCCTGACCAGGAATTAAACTGGCAACCTTTCGCTTTGTGGGACAACGCCCAGCCAACTGTTTCACAACGGTCAGGACTAAGTAGGCTTTTGTTGTGATTAACAAATGGTCTTTAAGAATTTGAATCTACTTTTACTGCATTTCTTGGCTGATCCAGGGTTTTCCTAACGTTTTTATCTACTAACACCAGTAGTCAAGGACCTGTTTCAAATTAATAAATAATTACTTTTTGTAATAGGGTATAAATAAAGTCTAATTTTAAATTTTGCTGTATTTTATTTCCCCCATGCATTAATTATGTCTAGCCATAGGGTATTCCTGTCAGGCTTAAATTTGCCCAAGAGACTTATTTAATTAATGGATAGTTAAATAATCACTTGAGGAGAGATTGTGATGTGTCTCATTGGCTATGACAGCAACATTTCTTCCAAGGAAGTCAGTGTCACATGGCATCTGTGTATGCTGGGCTCTCCTATTGTAAGTTGATTTAGACATCAGTTATCATTCTTCCTAAGCTCTGTGCCAGCAACTTCTAAAGTGTTATATATTTAGCTATAATCTTATGTAATTCTTATATTCTTATAATGCTTTCAGCTTATCAAGTGCTATCATGTGATTATTTCAGTTTTCACAACAGCTGGGGAAAGGAGGTTAAGGTGACTTGCCCAACATCACACCACTACTGAGTGGTTTGACCAGGACTTGAAAATCAGTGTTTCCATTTATAGTTTTCTATTTTCTTTTCTTTTTTTTTGAAAGTATATTCTATTGATTATGCTATTACATTTATCCCAATTTTTCCCCCTTTGCCGCCCTCCACCCAGTACCCTCCTCTCTTCCCTCTAGCAGCCCCCTCCCCCAGATAGTTCATATCCATGCGTTGTGCATATAATTTCTTTGGCTTCTCCCTTTCCTATACTCTTCTTAACTTCCCCCTGTCTATTTTGTACCTACCAGTTATGCTTCTTAATCCCTGTACCTTTTCCCCCTTTCTCTCTCTCCCCCACACTCCATGCTGATAAGCCTCCACATGGTCTGCATAGTTATGATTCTGTTTCTATTCTAGTTGTTTGCTTATTTTATTTTTGTTTTGTTTTATAGATTCACTTGTTGATCATCATGAGTTGTCATTTTAATAATGTTCATAGTTTTGATCTTCTTCTTTTTCTTAAATAAGTCCCTTTACATTTCATATAATAAGGGCTTGGTGATGATGAACTCCTTTAGCTTTACGTTGTTTGGGAAACACTATCTGCCCTTCCATTCTAACTAATAGCTTTGCTGGATAGAGTAATCTTGGTTGTAGGCCCTTGCTTTTCATCACATTAAATACTCTTTGCCAGCACTTTCTTGCCTGCAGTTTCTTTTGAGAAATCAGCTGATAGTCTTTTAGGAACTCCATTGTAGGTAACTCTCTGCCTTACTCTTGCTGCTTTTACGATTCTCTCTTTATCTTTAACCTTTGACATTTTAATTGTGATGTGTCTTGGTGTGGTCTTCTTTGGGTCCAACTTGTTTGGGACTCTCTTTGCTTCCTGGACTTTATGTGTATTTCTTTTGCCAAACTAGGGAAGTTTTCTTTCATTATTTTTTCAAGTAAGTTTTCAATTGCTTGCTCTTCCTCTTCTCCTTCTTGCATCCTTATGATTCTGATGTTAGCACTTTTGGAGATGTCCCAGAGTCTTCTTATTCTATTCTCCTTTTTTTGAATTCTTGTTTCTTCATTCTGTTCTGGTTGAATGTTTATTTCTTCTTGATATTCCAAATCATTGATTTAAACCTCAGCTTCCTTCCCTTCACTGTGGGTTCCCTGTGGATTCTTCTTTATTTCACTTAGTGTAGCCTTCATTTCTTCCCTTAATGCTTTTGCCGTACTCAGTAAGTTCTCTGAGCATCCTTATCACCAGTGTTTTGGATATCTCCATTTTGTGTAGTTCTTTTTCTGGGCTTTTGTTCTGTTCTTTTATGTGGGCCATATTTTTTTGTCTCCTTAATTTGGCAGCCTCCCTGTGTTTGTTTCTCTATATTAAATAGAGCTACTTTGACTCCCTGTCTTGGTGCACCTATTAAGTTGTATGGGGCGGAGCTTAGGTATTCGCCAGGGCGGGGCAACCCACGTCACAGCTTTGTGGCTCTTTATAGGTGGGAGGGATTGGAGAGGGGACAGTGCCACTGCCTGGCTGCTGTAGCCTTGCTCAGCGCCTGCCTCATTTCTGGTCACTTCACCCCTTTCCCATATGCAACTGGTGCCCTTCTGGCTTTGCCCTGGTGGTGGTTCCTAGAATGTGTGAGTTTTCATATGTTTTAGGACCGTGAGGGCCCTTTAAATGGACTCTCCTGAGAGACTAGCAGTTTCTTCCACCACCCCAATCCCCACTGGTTTTTACAGCCAGAAGTTGAGACTTATTTTCCCATCACTGGAATCCTGGGCTGTGTGGTCTGGCCTGGGGCTGGGATTACTCACCCCTAAGGTGTCCCTCCTGATTTTTTATCTACCACACCTGAATGTGGGACTTTCCATTCTGCCAGCTGCCGCTATGCCTCGCTGCTGCCATACTGCGTCCTCTCTTTCCCAGCTCCCCGTCTCCACCCCTCCCTGCTGAATGAATATAGCTTCTTTAAATCCTAGGTTGTCGGACTTCCATACAGTTTGATTTTCTGGCAGTTCTGGGTGTTTTTTGTAATCCTTCTATGGTTGCGCAGGGAGGCCAAGTGTGCCTACCTACGCTTCCATCTTGACCTGAAGTCTGTTCTTCTTTTATTTATAGTATTTCAGTTTAACTGCTATTGCTCTTGTGCTTAACATTCTATCTCATATGATACCGGGGAGACTAATTGGAATGTCAGAAATACTCGTAATATCTTGTGATGTGCACACTCAGTGACTAATGTGTTATGATAAATGGTCAAACCATTCAACACCCTAAGGAAAACTGGATAAGAGCAAAGTATGTTATATTTTAGAGGACATCTGAGAGATTTAATAATATGCATGAAAAGTTCTTAATATTTCTCAAAGGGGAGATTTCTTACAGGACTGGTTTAAATTTAGTCATGGGTAAGGTTGGAGAGTGGGACTCATGAGTTAAAGGTTATTTGTGACTTTTCTGATAGCCATAATACTTTGTTGTGTTACTCATTCTTAAAAAGTTACATTTATTGGTGTGACTTTGGTTAATAAGATTATATGTTTTAAGTGTACAATTCTAAATACATTATCTATATATTGTATCATGTGTTTACCAACAAAATTCAAATCTCCTGTCACCATATATTTGACCCCTTTTATCCTTTTAATCCTCCTAACACCTCCCTTCTGTCTGGTGACCACTATACTGCTCTCTGTGTCTATGAGTTTTTTTGTTTGTTTTATTTGTTACTTTCTGTGTTATATCACACACGAGTGAAATCATATGGTTCTTGTCCTTTCCTGCCTGACATTGCTTAGCATGATACTCTTAAGATCCCTCTGTATTGTCACAAATAGAAGTATTTCATCCTCTCTTATGACAGTAAAATTTCATTGTATATACGTATCACATCTTCCGTATCTAGTCATACATTAAAGGACACTTAGGTTGTTTCCATATCCTGGCCACTGTGACTAATACCGCAGTGAACATAGTGGCGCATATATCTTTAAGAATAAATGTTTTTGCCCTGGCTGGTGTGGCTCAGTGGATTGAGTGCTGGCTTGAGAACTAAAAGGTCACTGGTTCAATTTCCAGTAAGGGCACATGCCTGGGTTGCAGGCCAGGTCCCCAGCTAGGTCATGGGGGAGGCAATCACATATTGCTATTTCTCTCCCTCTCTTTCTCCCTCCTTTCCCTTCTCTCTAAAAATAAATAAGAGCTTTTAAAAAAAAGGGAGGAATGTTTTTAAATTTTTTGGTTACACACCTAAAGAGGGGTTGCTGGGTCATATGGTAACTGTAGTCTTAATTTTTTTCAGAAGCCTCCATACTGTTTTTTTTTTTAAGTATATTTTATTGATTATATTGCTACAAGAGTTCCAATTTTTTCCCCTTTGCTCCCCTCTTCCCAGTACCCCCCTGTCCCCCAGCATTCCCACCCCACTTAGTTCATGTCCATGGTTCGTGCATACAAGTTCTCTGGCTTCACTCTTTCCTATATTATTCTTTTAAAAAAATTCATTAACCAGTAAATTTTTTTATAACAATAAAAAATAACAACCCCCTCCTCTCAGACTTAAGACCCTTTATAATCTTATAAAGGACAATGGGCGAAGGTCTCAAGCTCCTCTAGCTGCTTCAAGCTGGGCATGGTCGTTGTCCTACCTACCCTTGAGTCCAGAAATCCCTAATAAGAGTGGGGGTGTGGAGGGGAGGGAGGGTGGCCTTCCCTCATGGGGAAGGATCTTGCAGACTCCAGGTCAGTTGGCTGTCCCCAGACAATGGTGTGCTTGGTTTAACAGGCTGGCATCCTTGTTGTGTTCTGGGGGCAACAGATTTGGCAACAGCGTTAAAAGGCATCATTCAATCCATAACCACTAGATGACAAAAGGCAGGTATTAAGTTTTCAGTGTCTCACATTAGGGAGAAAAGGGCTTCTTTGGAGGAAGGTGTGCAAGACACGTCATACCTGTCCAAAACCCTTTTGCCCACTATACTTAGTTTGGGCTGAGGGAAATATTTTAGGTTTACCCCCTCTCAGACCTCTGGGTCCTTTGTGTCCAAGCCATTAGGATAGAAAAAAGAAACCAGTTTTAAAGTGAAGACCACAGACCACCCCATTCTTCACCAACCCAGCCACTTAGTTCAGCCAAACCGTTGAGTCTCAGGAGGCAGCCATGCAGACAGGATTAAGTGAGGCCTCCATACTGTTTTTTATAGTGGCTATATCAGTTCACACTCCACCAACAGTGAATTAGAGTTCCTTTTTCTCCATAACCTCTTCAACACTCGCTGTTACTCATTTTGTTGATAATAACCATTCTAACAGGTGTGAGGTGGTATCTCCATTGTGGTTTTGATTTGCATTCTCCTAATAGTGAAGTTGAGCATCTTTTCATATATCTCTTGGCCATTTGTATGACTTCTTGAGAGAAGGGTCTGTTCAGGTCCTCTGCCCATTTTTAATTGGATTTTGTTTTTGTTGTTGAGTTGTGTGAGTTATTTATATATTTTTCAGAACTATTGTTTCCAAAAGTCTTCTATTTGATTGGTTACCTTTTTGTTTTGTTGAAGGTTTCTTATAATGTGTCTTGGTATGGTTCTCCCTTGGTCCAGTTTTTTTGTAACTCTCTGTGCTTCCTGGACCTGTAAGTCTATTTCCTTCCCCAAATTAGGGAAGTTCTGCTTCATTATTTTTTCAAATAATTTTTCAATTTCTAGTTCTTCTTCTTCACCTTCTGGCAACCCTATGATTTGGATGTTGACCCGCTTATAGCTGTCCCATAGGTTTCTGAGACTCTCCTCATTTTCCTAATTTTTTGTTTCCTTTTTGTGCACTGGTTGACTGTTTGTTCCTTCCCTGTGTTCCGATTTGTTCATTTGATCCCTGGTTTTCCTTCCCTCACCACTTATTTCATATGTGTTTTCATTCATTTCAGCAGGACTAGCCTTTATTCCTTCCCTGTCTTGTTTAAGGTATGCTGTTAGGTCTGTAAGCTTCCTTATAACTAACCATAGCTCTGAACTGAGCCTCAGAAAGATTTTCTATCTGCTGGTCCGATAGATCATATATTTGCTGTCTGGTCAGCTGCACTATTGGGATCTCTATCATGATCTGTGCCATCCTGACAATTTTCTGTTTACCTTTGCTTCCTGGGCGGGGCTGTCACACCTCTTATGCTATTGGAGGCGGACCCCCGTGCACTTGCACTATCAGGCAAATCTTCTTACCATGCTATGGCGTTTTGTGTGGGGGAGGGTGTCCAAGATGGATTCCTGCCGTTCAGTCTTCGCTGAGAGATGGGGGAGCCTTCTCCTCTGTCCCCATGCCCTCTGGGCCTCACAGTCTGAGTCAATGGGGTTCTGCCTTCCCTGGAGTTTGACTTGTGAGCTGACGGGTTTGATCTACAGGCGGGGGTGCTCCCCAGGCACTTCTCACCTCCCCTTAAATATGGGTGTCTGTGCTTACTGCCGTCCCGCCACTGTCCCTGCAACTGCCGCCGCCAGCACTGCTTGACCTCTCCGTCCCGGTTTTGCCCCTTCTACCCGTCCGAACAAGCACCACTTGTTTACAACTTCAGATGTTGGACTTCCATGTAGCTTTATGTTCTGGAACTTCTGGTTATTTCTGGTTTTGCGGTAGTTGTATTCCTTCTTAGTTGTTGAGGGAGACGGAGCGTGTCAGTCTAGGCCTCCATCTTGGCCTGAAGTCCTCTGAGGATTCTAATTTCTAACTATATGTCAGATCTATCTACTTTCCTCCATGCCCACTGCCACTGTCTAATTCAAGGCCACCGTTATTTCTGTTCCTTTAGGTCCCTTTAAACCATTTTCTAGGCAGCAGTGAGAGTGATGTTTCTGAAACACACTGATGTCAGTCCCCTATGCAAAAGCTGTTTAAGTATACAGTTGTTCTTAGGGATGAAAATCCTCTATAGATTTTTTATTGTGACTTACAAGGTTATTGTCACCACAACCCATTATTTTCAGCTAGTAGCAACTTATTTTTTACTTAAATGTGCCATCTTGTTTCCTAGCCTTTGCTAACTATTCTTTCAGCCCAGATTATTTTCTCCCACCTCTCTTATTAATCCAATTAACTCTTATTATTCAGCTGTTGGTTTAGATACTAGTAGCTTCAGGGACCTTGCTTGTCATCTCAGTTCATTCTGCCATAACATCTGTTATAGTACTTACGCTGCATTGTAATTGTTTGACCCTCCCATAAGACTGTAAGTTTTGTGAGGGTCAGGGTTCCCTGTGTCTTGTCAGTGTGTAGTATGTCAGCCATGTAACAATGCCCAACACGGAGCTTGGAACATAGCACAAAGTTAATACTTCGTTGACTTACTTAGCATTTTAGCTACTTTTATTGTTTATCTTTTTTGAAATTAATTTCTTAGAAAAAGTTTAAATTCTGATTAGTCGATGAAAATATAGTAGAACATCAATTCAAAAGTTTTTCTTCACTTTTTTTTTTTAATTTTGAATTACAGTTGATACTCAATATTAAATTAGCTTAAGGTGTACAACATAGTGGTTATACAATTATACAATTTACAAAGTGATCCCCCACCCTGATAACCCACTTGACACTATACCTAGTTATTACAGTATTAATGATGAGATTTTTTATGTTACATTTTACATCCATATGACTATTTTGTAACTGTCATTTTGTATTTTTTAATCCTTTTACCTTTTCACTCAATCCCCGTTCCCATCTGGCAGCCATCAGTTTAAGTTTTCCTTCACTTTAAAAAGAAAGAGAAGGCTAATAAAGAGACCCTTAACAGGGTTAGTCTCTAAAGCAGCTACTTTATCCTGGTCTCATAGGGTTTGTGCACCTGACTAAAATTGATACTGAGAATTCCTGTTTCAACATAATTGCTATTTAGTTTTGTCCAATATGTACTTTATTTTCTCAAGCATAAAAATAGAATGTGTATATTGGTTGATCACTTGGATTTGGAGTAAGACTTAAGTGGGTCCAAATCCTGGCCAGATTTTTTTCTGGTTTTTGACCCTGGCCATTATCTACAATTTTTCTCACCCTCAGTTTCCACCCATGTAAAATGGGCAGGGAGTATCCCCCGCCAATGGGCATAGTCTGAGGATTCAAAAAAATAATGAATGAGAAACACTTAGTGCAGTAATTGGCACATATGAAGAACTTTTATCTGTGATATTTTTAATTCTAAAAAGATTCCAGTATCTCAGTTGAAAGGAAAAAGTGATGTCATAAAACTATCAGCTAGAAAATCCAATTTATCAAAACAACCAATCCTTTCAGTTTCTAATTAACTAAAATATAAATGAATTTTGTACTATAAGTTATATTTCTTGTCATTCTTTCCCCAAGAATACCAGTTTTTAACTTTGAATGCAGGATTGCATATTTTCTGAACAAGTGTTCTCCAAGTGTGTATTTTTAATATAGCAATTATTTTTCCAGTTAAAACTGAGAAAGTGAAGTGCAGGAAAATTAATTTTCTGTTCTTTACAAAGGTTGCTCTTTTTCTGTAGTTTTAAATTAAGGACCTATTAAGATTAGCATAAGTAAATAAAATAGATTGTGTTTTCGTAGAAAACATGAGTGCACATGGTAAACAGTGAGGTATGTACGTGTATGTGTGTAGCCTGAGTATGGATATTCAGTAGCCTGAGTTTTCTACTCAGGTGTTCATTTTTCTTTGGTTTGTGCAAATCCAGCACAGGCGCTGGGCTTCAGTCCCTTGTGTGTGTGTTCAGTCTCACTTCATCCCACACCACTGCAGTAGAAGGGAGGGGATTTCAGAGTAAGACTGGCCTGTGTGTACCTTGCATTTGAAGAGATCATATATGTCAAATATCCTTTTAGTCTGTTGCTTACTTTTCATTTTATGATGCTTACTAACCACGAAGAAAGTAAATTCAGTGCTCAGTCTTTCCTTGAAATGTACTCTGAATTAATCTATATTTCTAGTGTAAATGTAAGGAGTTATAAAATTTAAGATGCAAACCAGTTTAAATATATATAACAAGCCCACCTGGTGAGAGAGACTCTGGGTCCCTCAGAATGGATGAAGAAACTACTCAGACACCATCTGAGGAAGGAAGGGAGGGGTTTTTTTTTCTGAGGAAAATTGCCCCATTTCTTTATTAGCCAGGGTTTTTATCTACTTTCTACATGGGGAAATGCATAAGAAAAACATGCAGCCCTTCACCAAATGGTTGGAAGTAATAACAAAGGGAAATGCAGATCAATACAGGGTTGAAATACCCAGGTATTTTACATTAGATCAAAAACATTTCTTCTTACTTAATCGTTCTGTTTTTCACATTCTACTGACAAGAATTTGGGGCTCTTCAGAGAAAAACAGAGCAGGTTCCCTTTTCCTTAAAAGCCACTTTGCATTTCTATTCTACCTTTTAACTCCCTCCCCCGCCCCAGGGTGGGATTCATAGCAAGCATGAAAGACCAAAACCAGCCTTTTAAGATGCAGAGCCAAGCTCCACACAGCAGTCATCAAAGTCTTGTGAACCATGCCTGCCTGTCTTCCACAACCTGGCATCCTGACATTAAGTTTTTTTGTTTTTTTTTCCTCAGAGCTGACTTTTTTGAAGATGAGGCAGTTGAACAGATTTTGAGGTATAATCCTTGGTGGACTGGTATGTATTCAGAAATGATGAGCATTTTGGGAAAGAGTCAGGAGCAAGAAAATCATGCTGCATCAGGTAAGAAGCTAAAAAATAGGCTCATTTGTTCACCACCTACTAGAGTGAAGATATTACTATTTTAGTTTGCTAATTTTGGAAATGGGGTCTTCAACCTGGGCTGGAAAATGCCACTCAATAATTAGACTTATTTATTTATCTAAATTCTTCTGAAGTATGTTTTACTTTTGAGTCATTGGGGTCCTTTTTTAAATTTTATTTATCATTTAGTACATTTAAGGGCATTAACACGTAGGACATTGACAGTTATTGAGGAATCTGCTTGAGAGATCTGAATATTCCTCTGTGGGAAGGACATTTGAGTGTTACTAATGGTGGAAGAGGACACAATTTTCATTACCTTTGTTGAATGAATTTGATATATCCTCATCAGTTTCTTCACAATTGGTTTTATGTAGAATTTGGAATAGTTATCCTCATATCTATACTTTACATAGAGCAGGTGGGCCAGTTTTTATCCATGGAAGCTGAACTGGGGAGTGGTTATGGGTAACAGCAAATGGCTGTGCCATATTTTTTAACATTAAGCCAAATTAATCCAGAGAGTCCTTGTTTAGATGGTCATTTTAGTACCACCTTCTTAAGTGGGAGGTTGGTATACAGCAGTCCCTCTCTATATCGCGGTTCACTTATCGCAGGCCTCACTGTATCGCGGGATTTTTAAAAATATTATGTTTAATTATTTATCGTGGATTTTTCGCTGTATCGCGGGATTTTGCGGTACTGTATACATATGTTGTTGAAGTTACGTAGGTTAAGAGTGTAGAATAAATGTAAGGTTCCTACTTCGCAGGGGGCGTCTAGAATGTAATACCCGTGATAAGTGAGGGAATACTGTATTTAGTCTGTCAATTTTAGATAGATCAGGAGTAGAAGGCCCATGTTTTCTGTCATACTGATTTAGCTTTTATTTATATATTAAAAATAAAATTGCAGTGTTTAAATAAAAGGAGTACACACACACACACCTTAATTGGAATATAGAATCTCCTTACTCCAAATTTCTCTTTCTGAAAGTAATCACTTAATAAGTTTGGAGTATTTTTAATGTTTATACCCACATCTAAATATTTGTTTTAAGAAATTTATATACAAAGAATCATATACATTCTGTTCTTACCTTGCTTTTCTCAAGTTTGTGATTTATGTTGTATATCTTTCATATTAGCATTTACTGTTAGGGCCAGAAACCCCATGTTGCCTGCCCCATAACCTGCCACCTGAATCAGGCCTTGCAAAACAGGCTATGGCCAGCGGTTACTGTTTTCTCAGGAACTGTGGCCTACAGTCACGCAGAACGTGAGCCACCACCTGTGCTGAAACAAAGAGGGTCTGCACCTGATCACAAAGTTCCCCATTAACAGAGGCAACTAAGGCATAGCCTCTGAATCCTGCTGAGAACTAATTACACCACCATTGCCCCTTCCCCTCTCCCTTAATCATTTCCCAGAAACAAAGACCATAAGTCTCCTGACAGCCATCCCTAATCAGGGACATTGTTCTTTCGCAAACACTTATACCCTGGACTCTTGAGCTGACCAGCAGGGTGACCTATACCCCTGAGGGTTTGCTCCAAGCCCTTCAAAATCCCTCTATGTATTCCGTACCTTGGTGCTGTAGTCCACTCGGACTCAGCCGCCTGTTTGAACATCCCCCATTAAAGGCTTTGAATTGGTCTACCTGACTGCTCCCTTCTTCCGGGCAGAAACCTAACACTTACAATTCTACCTGATACTTTTAATGTCTGCCTAGTATTCTATTGTATATTAGTATCACTGTTGATAGACATTTGGGCTGTTTACTGTTGATGGAAATTTGGGTTGCTTACAGTTTTCTGTAGTGGCCTCCTTTGATCACTAAATCCAAAGTAGCTCCAGGGTCTCTACTGCATGACGATATTTTTGATTTTCTGCATAGCAATGCAATAGCCTGTTATTTATTTGCTCTATATCTAGTGTCTACCATAGTGCCTGTTACATAATGGGTACTCAATAAATATTTATAGAACAAATAAATATCGCAGTAAATATTTTTATAGTTAGGTTTTGTTAGAGTTTAGGTGATTTCTACTGAATTGAAAAACTGCTACTGCAATCTTTTAGAACTGACTCTGCTGCTCAACAGAAACTCATTTATATTATAAGTAATGATCCTTGTTACGTTCTTTTCAACAAATTCTTGGTTTTATATTTAAGTCTTAAGAATCTTTCAGAAACTTCCTACATTATATAGACAAATTTTCAGGTATAGGATTACTAACACAATATAGATAGTAGTCGTATATGACATGTAGATCTGCTTAGAAAGTTTGCTCAAGATTAAATTACCAACTGTTCTGAATCAGCCTCGCCAGTTTTAGTGCAGTGTTTTAATGAGATGGTGGTATGGGAGAAGAGTGGTGGTTGCGTAGTTAAGTTTTCTGTCCACAAGGGTGAGCTAATTGCCTTAAAAATCAGGAGAAGACATTACCTTTTTTAAAAATTATAATTTGTTCTACTTTGCTCAGTGGTGGCTTGTTCTAGGTTCTCTTTTCTGTGTGAGCTGTGCTATGAGTTAGTTCTCTGTATAATTTTAGCAGATTAAGCTAGGCTGTTTCTTTAACCACTGGCCCTCCTGACCCTTCATCTTCATCTGTCCCTTAGCGTATACCCAGCCTGGTGCTTCAAGAACAATCATAATCTGCTAAAATAGTGTGGTGATATCTAATGTAAAAATCACCTTTAGAAATACCAAGGATTAAGGAGACTCTGGCTTGTAGCAGCGCTGGGAGCGGGCTGAGGGTGGGAAGCCTGAGAGGCCCGGAGTAGACAGAACTAAGCCACGGGGATGGGACCTGGGGGCCGCTTGTGCATAGCGCCACCCTCCTCCGGAACGGAAGAGGTCGGAGAATCGAGCACTGAGAACGTGCGGTTGGCCAAAGAATGCCTTCGCCGGAAAAGTCCTGGGTTAAGGCGAGGACATTTGTTTGTCAGCACAGCGCCAGGTTGCACCTCCGCTGGGCGTGAGGCCGCGGTTTCCGAGTAACTGAGCGCTTGGCTTGCGGAGCCTCCCACTGGCTGCGGATGCCCGCCCCTCCCCCTGAGGTCGCCCTCGGCGCTGCCTGAGAGGCCGTGTGGGATTTCCAGGGTCTTTTTGCTAAGGTTGCTCTCTGTCAGTGGGCCATGAATGGGGGCAACTCGCTGAACTCGGAGACCACGGCATCGGGACGCAGAATCCACGGGTTAATGGTTCCCTGGCGCTCCGGCTCCGCTCAGGGCTACCGGAGAGTGAAGAAGACCTGCTTAAGATATTCCTGATCCTCAACCCCAGTGAGAAGGGCATTTTAGAGGAAATCATGAAGGACCCACGGATAAACATGGGCCCTGAAAAGGAACTGAAACCTTACATCTAGCCTCTCCCTCACTATCAGGACCCTCACTCAGCATACTGAGTCAATCCTGTGCATGGGCTGTAAGTTGGAAGAGAGTGATAACTCATTAATGGCCTGAAGCATGAAAAAAAAAAAGGGACCACCTGTTGGCATCAGGGCTACAAACACCCCAGCGGGAGGGCTACACCATCATCATGAATTCCCTGCCTACAACTAATCCCACCAACATTGCAGTCCTTGCCTATCCTGTCAGACAGAGCCTAAGGTCTCTGTCAACCCAAGTTGTGGAGTATTGTCATTCCCACCTTCACTTTGTTCTCTAACACGGAAAATCAGAGGCGTGAGGACCAGACGTCATGATGAAAGTCTAGCAGAAGAGCATAGTGATTGTAAATCCCTTACCTGGCCTGGAAACAAAGACTACCATCCAAGCACAGCCCCCCACGATGGCCCTGTGGTCTCCCATGCACCTACTATACCAGCGATGGTGGTAGAGCCTCAGGTGGATCCAGCTTACCTCAGCTGTATGTGCATGGCCTGGCCAGCTCACAGGGCCTTGTCCAGTGGAGGATGGAGTGCAAATTTCTGTGGGGTTCTTTCCATGGGGTTTAAATTAAGGTACTGTGGCACCTTCTTGGCATTCCAAAGCGTTATGGCTAAAATAACTGTGAGTTGAGCTTATGGGATTGCCAGGGGCCTGGGGGAAATAAGGGGAGAGGCTGTCCCCTCCACCTGCACCTGGTGAGAAACTTCAGAGACTGAGCTGTTTTACATTCCCCTGCTCTTCTCCCTCTTCTGTGTTCATGAGGGGGGAAGATGATTTTATACAAAAAAAAAAAAAAAAAATACCAAGGATTGATTATCTAAGTTAGGAGAACTTGAGGTTTGTGTTGAACAGAAAGTACCGCTTTTAAATGTGTTAAATATGGGGTTACAGATAGAATATGAGCTAAATATTGGGCTCAGAATTTAACACCGTGGTCTACCACAGGCTAGCTGTGTGATCTTACTGTGGAAATCCTATACCTGCCTCATACAGTTGTCATGAGGATTCAATAAGATGTTGTATTTAAAATCCTTAGCATATTGTAATTTTTAGAAATTATTAATATAGAGTAAAATCAGTGGTAGGAGAGCCAGAAATCGAATGGCTCCGTTGTGAAATTACAATACAATTTTTGTACATTTACAAAGCTTTAAGAAGGAGTTCTTTGTTAATGAAATTCTTCTTTCAATTTTTTTTTCTTGTTCAAATATTTGAGATACCCAGGATTGGAGGAATAAATTGAAGTGTGGTAAACCAGAATAAAATATGGGAGAAAAGCAATACACCAAGAAATAACTTTCAGGTTCTCAAGGAGCATGCTGCTGCTCTAGTTTTCCCTCATTTTCCTCTTGACCTCCAGGCCTTCTTCCTCTCTGTGTCATCAAAGTGGAATGTCGCCTCCTTAATGCTCCCTCATCAGATGCTGCCAGGCAGATATAACAGTGTGAGTGTGTGGGGACCTTTGACTCATCCTCATCATAAAATATTAAGCTACAGTTGTTTTAAATTCCAGTTAAGCCTTTTGCCTCTGTTATGAGTCTCGTCATTTTTATCATAGCCCTGAGTTACAGTGCGGAGACTTTTATTAATGTATTCATTTTTGTCATGATCCTGATCTTTCTCCCCAAAGGCTTGTAAATGGAAGTATTAAGTGCTGTGCTCCCAACTGAGCTCTGGTCTCATGAGGATGGACTTTCCACATTTCTGATGTGTTTCACTGGTCAACTTTAGCCTGAAAATCTGGCCCCTGACTGCTTGTTATGACCCCACATAGCATTTACAGTCAATGAACTTCCTAGCAGGGAATCCTGTTTGGCATCAATGATGTCTTCAGTGTTTGTAGAGCTCAGTCTCAAGTTGAAAGTTATAGCCACTGCAGGGCTCCCCGGTTAGGCAGAGAGTTTGAATGCAGCACATTTTCTTCTGGTTCCCTCGTCTGTTTCCAGAAAGTGTACAATGTAAATCGATTGGCATTCCTCTGAGAGGAGCCAGGTCATGGATGATTTAATTGTTGACCCATAGAAGACAAGTATATTTGGAAGGGGGATTTAGAAGGGAAGATGTAAAAGTAACTAAACTAGAACATGTTCTAAGTGAAGTGAGGTTACTTTCCATTTGGGAGGGAGCCCAGTGTGCAGTCTTCAAATATACTGATGGATTTTTTAATGTTGGGAGGTAATCTTGGACTGTTTGCCTCAATGCTGGGGCACCAGTTTCTGCCCTTAATGAGTGGAGCTTTCAGCTTTCTCTTATAACCTTGTAGATTGTTTATAGAAGCATAATTAATTGAACTGTCCTGAACTATATGCAAAGCTGCTTTGTAGTGTAGCTAAGTTACAAATGCGTGATGAACGTTACTTGTGGAGGCAGTCATCCAAGTATTGTTGGCACTGCATCTAGTTATTTTCAATGCTGCTGCTCAGGCAGACCTGATGGTGCAAACCTCCTCATGTGCCCTTGTGGTGATAATAAAAAAGGCCTTGGGTTGCTCAGACTTTTGATTTCTCTAGTGATTTCCTGGTTTGTTATTACTGTTATTTACTATCTCTCTCTTTTTTCTTGAATTTAAGAATTTAAAAGTGTCTTTGTATTATTAATGAAGTCCTTAGGCCAAAATAGAACTTAAAAACAGTCAGAAAAGGTGGTCTTTTAAGGAAAGGCTAGGGCTATCTAGCATCCAATAATTCAGAAGAGTACATTCACGTAGGCTTTTCATATGTATAGAGTCATGAAAAGTGATCCGTGATATGTGGGTAATGTAACATCAGAACCTACATTTCCCAGATCAACCTTTATAAATCATTGAACACATACAGCTGTGATTAGTTAATAAACATGTAAATGAGTTGATGTGTCATTAATGGTTCTGGGTACACTGAACTTGTGATTCAGAATTATGTGGAAGAAGTCACTATTAGTCAACTGAGATATAAAGGCTTTCCCTAGTGAGATAATATTGTCATGAACACCTGGCACTTTCCTATTACAGTCATACCTCACTCAGTACTAGTCAGCTTCAGAACTCGTCAAACCCTATACTTGTTGCATTTTGACAAGAAAAAAATGTTTCAGCGCTCAGTATTTGCATAGGACTCATCGTACTTGCTAGAACTTGTACGAGTCGGTTATGGTACTCATTGGTTACAGCACTCATCATGAGTTTTGGTAGCTGGTTTTAGCACTTGTCATGAGTTCCAGAATGAATTAATGACAACTATTGAGGTACCACTGTATTAGCTAACTTAATGAATGTCTCAAAGACTATACCTAAGGAATAACTGTCTCAGACCTTCTTGCTGAATACTAGGGGTCTTAAAATATGTTGTCAGGTATACTTTCTTCATGCAATATGTTCCATTTTACAGTTTCTTTAAATCAGATTGCCTTAAATGAACTAAGATTCTGTATAAATTATAAGATTTTTATATAAGCCCTTTAATGAGATCATCAACACTCAGTTTATCTGTCTTATTAATTTTGTTTTTAAATATGTCTTAAAGAATGCTTCACCTGACACCTACCTGCATAAAGTTTAAAAATATACAGTTTTTTATGTTGCTGGCCAGCAAATTAAATAAATGCATTCTCGTTTGTTGTTTATGAAAGCAATGCTTATGCAAATACATTTATTCATTTTTATTTTTTTATTTTTTAAAATAATTTATTTGTTTGTTTTATGTTTAGAGAGAGGGGAAAGGAGAAAGAGGGAGAGAAACATCACTGTGTGGTTGCCTCTCACTCGTGCCCCCAACTGGGGACCTGACGTGCTACCTAGTCATGTGCCCTGACTGGGATTCGAACCAGCGACACTTGGCTTGCAGGCCTACACTCCATCCACTGAGCCACAGCAGCCAGGGCTACATTTATTTTTTTAAATGTAGGATTTCTAACATCATTGAAAAGTATAATTATAAAAATATATTTTAAACTTTTGTTTTTGCACTGTGTATATTTTAATGAGCAAATGGGTATTGCTTCTAGTAATTTAAAATAAGTGTATTTAAGATTTTTTTCCGTCAGAGGAGAGGTTGCAAACCTGTTGGAAGAAAGCCTTAAAACAAAAAGAAGCCATGTGAAACTTAAGGTTGCTAAGAGAGGACAGAAGTGAGTTTGGAAAACTATGTGTGAACAGGGACCATCATGTGTGAGTAATCACATTCTCTCCCTCTGGCTTTGCCCAGTTGTAATGAGCAGAAAGGCAGCCTTTTGTTGAGCAGAGACAGAAAGGGGCTGAATAGTGAGCTATGAAGAGAGGGGTTTGGGAATGTTAAAAAGGCAATTTAATAAATGTTGGTCTCCTAAAAGGTGGTAGAGACAGCCAAGTGTCTTTTATTAGCCTTTCCCCTCTAAGAGCTTCCTGAGTTAGAGCTGGGCACAGGATGACTCAGCTGAGTATAAGTACTATGTGCACTTTCTGGATCAGGTTTTTAGAAAGAAGCTGCTTGCCTTCCTCTTCTTATTCTGCTTTTCCATTAGTTGGAAAATGGTAAAAACCTGGAGTGAGTTAGCTGTCTTACACCCATAGCTGGAAGTTGTATTATGGAGTTGTTGATGCTCCACCCATCCTGGGTCTTTCATTCAGGAGAGTAGGATGAAAAAGAAACTTCTCTTATTTAAACCATGGTATTTTGGGATCTCTTTTTTACAGTTTAAGCTATCCTATGTTAAATAATCGACAATTCTAATACCTGGAGAAAAGTCTTGAAAGTTATTCTAGCATTATTTTGATATGAAGCACTGGACTGGAAACTAATTACTCCTCTATACTGGGTTTAAAAACAAGTGAATTTCAAAGTGATTGTCTGATAGGGCATGGAAGGAAAATTGAGGATTACTTTGCAAGGTAGGAGATTGACCACACTTTTATTTAGAGGTACTTAATGTATCTAAATACATAAGTTTCTTTAAAAATAAAAGACAATTAGGAGGCCATGTTTTACTTATACTAACTAGGAACTGAGCCCATATATGTTGTTAGGTGTTATTCTTTCTGTAAATCTTGCTCTAAGAAAAGATATATGTTACTTCTTATGTGTTGTAGTGAGGAATCGTTAATGTTCATGTTTGTTCACATTAGAGATATATACTTTGTGATAGCTTGCCTAAATTGTAGGCATAAAAGGAAACTTAGGAGGAACTATAGTCTCATTCTCTCTTGCCTTACCAATATAGATATAACATGTTATTTCTTTTAATCATGAGCATTTGTTAAGTATTTTAGGTTATTTTTGTTGTTATTGTCTACTTACCCAACATTTGGAAAGATGGTTGATATAAAGAAAGAAAAAGCTATTCTCTTTTCTATCAGTTGTATTTCATGTTGGAAATGGAGAAAATATTGTATATGCAAGTAACAAAAACTAAAAAATGTTTTGAAGTAATTTTTAGCAAGAAAAGAAACAGCTCTATTTTATAAAATCGATGTTTCTGTACAGTGAGAAAAGTTGGATTATGGGAAAAGTTGGAATTAACTGAAATCATAAACCATATGAAAAACTAACTTACAGGTGAATTAAGGACTCAAATTTGGGAAAGGAAACAAGAAATCTTAAAAGGAGACTTGTATACTTCAGAGTTTGGGGAAACCTTATCAAAGACTATAAAACTAGACTTTTTTTTTTTTTTAATGATGGACATATTAGGCTACACAAAAAACAAGTAATTCAGTGACACAGGATGCCATAAACAAAGTCAATAAATATGCCATAGATTCAGAGAGATGACCAGAGTTCATATCTATAATAGACAAAGAGTTCTTAATTTGATACAAGTCATCCGATAGAAAAAATTGGGCAGAACACATAAATGTTTCATAGCAGAGCAAAGCCAAATTGCCAGCAAACCTGTGAAAATAATGCTCAAAGTTTAGCAGTTAGAGAAATACTAACTGAAGTAACAATATGTCACTATTAAATAAATGCATTCTCAGTTGTTTATTATCTTGCTGCATAACAGATTACCTCAAATTAGAAACAGTCCTAATATGATTTAGTTTTTGTGGGTCAGGAGTCAAGTATGGCTTAGTTGGGTCCTCTGCTTAGGGTCTTGCAAGGCTGTAGACAAATCTGGCCATCTTTTCTTTCTTTAAAAAAAAAATTAGTAGGTGTTGGCAGCTATGTTTTCTGACTCATTTTCTGAGCTCCCGTGATGTTTGGCAGGATTCCGGAGGTTGTATGACTGAGGCCCCTGTGGTCCTGCTCTGTCAGTAGGGTTGCTCTGAGATCTTAGAGATCCCCACAGTGCCTCTTACGTAGCCCTCTTACACATAGAATCTTATTTCTTCAAAACTGGCAGTTGATTCTCTGGCTTCAGTCAGCTAATAACAAAATATAATCACAACAGTGACTGTTTTATCACATTTCAAGTATTCTTTTGCATAGAAGCAAATCATAGGTTCTGCCCACACTCAAATGGGACTCCTTGGCAGTCATTTTAGGATTTTTCCTGCCACAGTCACTGTATATCCATTAAATTGGAAATGATTAAGAGAAGATGATATGTGAATGCTCACCAGTAGGGGAGGTGGTTGCACAGAACATGCTCCACCACAGAGTGTTTCTTCTTTATAAACATTAATTAAATACCAACTGACTTGATGAGATCTGCCAGAGATAATGTGGAGGGGAATAATCTAACTGTGGGGGAGGAGAGTAGAAACTCTTATGTATATATGTACATTTACAGGCCTATATGTGATTACATAGTTGTCAAGAAAAATATGAAACATATGAACTGAAATTTTAATGTGCAGGAGGCTATTGATGAAGATAGAGGATTCCAAGCAGAAGGAAAGGGAAACAACTATGTTGAAAAAAAATCCTCTTCCCATAAATCTCATGTGTTATGTGGTTATATTTGTGTATTTATGTATAACTTACTTTCTGTGTGTATAGAAAACGTATTACTACTATACTCTTAAATGGACTAATATAAGGGAATATTTCTATTTTTTGAATAGAACTTTAAAAGGGGTTAGTGAGTACTTATAGAGTGCTTTATTTAGCTGTTACATTTTTTTAATCATCAATATATATTGTCTTGCCCTGGCTGGTATGGCTCAGTGGATTGAGCGCCAGCCTGTGAACCAATGAGTTGCAGGTTCAATTCCCAGTCAGGGCACATGCCCGGGTTGCAGGCCAGATCTCCAGTTGGGGGCACGCGAGAGGCAACCACACATTGCTGTTTCTCTCCCTCTCTTTCTCCCTCCTTTCCCCTCTCTCTGAAAATAAATAAAATATTTAAAAAATATATATTATCTTAATTTTAAAGTCAATAACTCTGACATATAGATGCCTTGAGTACAGGACAGTGTAGCAAAAAGAAGTTGGGGATAGATCTGGGAATAAGGAATAGATATTGTTTAGACATTTATCCTTTATTTTAACCCTACTAAGGTTTAAGCAAATGCAAAGCCCTTAATAAAACTGAAGTCTAGTTCACAAGTTGCTTATATATCTAGAATTACATAATTTTATTTCAGTTTCTATAATCAAAGTTCTAATTTTGACACATCTTCCCTATTGGGGTGATAGGGGGTCTACAAACTGGATGGAACATCTAATTAATATGTTTTCTTCCAGTGTCTTTTTCTGAAGAAGAGAAATACCAGCTACGAAAATTTGTCCATAAATCTTACCTGCTGGACAAGAGAGCTCGTCGTCAAGTGTACTACAGTTTGGTTGATATCCTTCTAGCATATTGCTATGAGATTCGTGTCAGTGAAGGAGAGAAGAATGTAAGTGCATGTGTGTCTGTGCTTGTTGGCATAGACTACTTTACTGAGTAAATGTATTAAGATATTATTCACACCTGTTGTGATCGCTTACTTAGGGAACACTGGGGCAGAATTGTATGTGTCTGTTGGTGACAGGTATCAACATGAAAGCATAATGCTTATTCGTTTTGTTTCTTTTCTCCCTTAGCATCAATCTTTACAAATAGCAAAGTAGGGAAGTAAAACTGAGGGTAGAGAAAAAGGATCTTTAGGAGATAAATTGGCCGAATGAGGGAACTGTTGCCACATGACACTTGATATTGGCAAGGAGTGAACTTTACAGCTATTTATATTCTTTCTCTGAGCTGTCAGCAGATACAAGGTATAGGGATCTTTTAAAGAAATCCTATTGTAAAAATAAAGTGCATTAGTATTCTTAAATGATCATCATGTTTAATAACAGACTTTATTGTATCTCTTCTTTTTCTAAATAGCTTATTTTTTATTGTATTTTTTTCCCATTACTGTTTATCCCCCTTATACCCTCTTCCACCTCCACCTACTCCCAACCCCCCATATTGTATCTCTTCTTAAACCATGTTTGATTTTGGAAACTTTTTTCATATATATATATATATATATATATATGATTGGAAACCCCCCCACACAAAAACAGTCTCCTGGTTAATGTGCCCTGCAGGCATTTATAACTGTCCTTGATCAAAGGGTTTTTCTTGAGCTGAGCATATACCTTTTTTTAAAAAAAATTACACAAATACTTCATATCATTGTAAAAGTACACACATGAAGAAAATAATTAAAATTTCCTGTAATCTCAGCCATCAGAAAAAGTTACTGTTATAAGGCAATGTGTATCTTTTGTTCTTTCATTGTATACATTATGTATGTGTATTTATATTGGGTTATAATGTATGTATTATTATTTAATCTGCCTTTCTCACTTAACATCAGCATAATTTTAGGATTAGAATTTTATATGTGCCAAAGTTTTGGTTGTCATGATTCTAAAAATTTTAAAAGTGACTCTTGAGATTTGCATTTGACTCCAAAATGAATATTGAGTATATCAAATGCCTAATATAACTGAAGATGCTTTTTATTTCCATTTATTTTTAAAAGGTACTATAATTGGAAAAGTTGTTTTTTTTTTTGGCAGAACAGTGCTTCATATTATTGCTTGAGAAGATAAGTGAGTGTTTAGTTTTACCCATAACATTTATTCTTTATTCTTATATTTACATATTTGAAATCATGAAGTCTTGCAACTTCAGAATCTTTAGAATATACTTATTCTCACAAGTATTCTTTGAAAGGCCAAGTTCTTGAGCAGCTTCTCAAGTGTCACAGATAACACATTAACATTATTTTTGAGTCATTTGGCAGATTTTTTATAGAATATTTGGGAGGCAAGTAACTTAGTTGAGGACAGGAATTGAGCAAGCATGGATTTGCTTTAATTTTGCTTTCAAAGACCCTGTTTGTTTGCTCTTGTGTTCTGAGTCTCTTATCAGTGGAAAAGCTTTACTTTATAAAAGTCCAGGGAAAGTAAACACAAACTTGCCTTTGATAGCATCTGTATCAGTAAAGCAATTATTTTTTTTGCAACTATAAGCACTTCTTAGTTCTCATATATGTCAACACCACTCACAGACTAGTCGAATAAATGGATATATTTGCTTTATTTTTTTAATTAAATGACTTTACCTCCAATGTGACAGTACTCTTTTCTCTAAAACAAATAAAGGTTGAATCTGCATGGAATATCAGAAAACTGAGTCCAACACTGTGCTGGTTTGAGGTATGATTTTTAATTGCAATTATTTAGATTTTGTTCAAAAAGTTGTTTTTCTGTTGACTTGTTAAAAGTGAAAGTTTTATAATACCAGTTTGTTTTCCTATGTTAAATAAAATTCTGACTCCATTTTTCACTCTTATTCTAATCTTACTATACTAATGAAGCCAGATAGGGTAATTTGGAGATCAAGATAGGGAGAACACACTTTGGAGAAAGAATGGGCACATGGTCTGTTGGGAAGACTGTGGGATGGAGTTTGAGACGTGTTTGTAAGTTGGCAAATATTGGGGCTCAGAGCTCAAAGATGGGAATCACACCTAGGTGATAATACTACTAGCTGCTATTTATTGATCACCAGGGACTGTGCTAAGCATTTTACATGTATTACCTCACTAATTCCTTTCAGTAAGTCTGTGAGAAGTATTATTGCTATTTTACAGATGAGGAAACGTAGGTCATATCCTAAGTAACTTCTCTTAGGTCCTACAGTTAGTATGGTTAGATATGATCAGTCTTTTAATATAGTGATAATTGTTTCTACATATATTTTTTAGAAACTAGTTATGTAGGTTTTACATGTCAAAGGATAGTATGTTTAAATGTACCTATTGAGGACAAACTATGTTGTGTATATCAAAACAGTAATTAAAAGTAGAAGCTTTAAAAAGTGTCAGTTTAAGCAATTGATAGTTGTATTTATCAATGGAGACAAATACTTCTTTTCCCAATTAAAATCCTGGATATAGTACATTGTAAGTTGTAAAATCAAAGTTGTTTCATGGCATCACTTTGTTAAAGTAAAAGATGAGATGTAAACAGAAACTGAAACATTTAACTTTACCAGAGAATCTTGTTACTCTGAGAATGGTTCATTGACCAACAGTTTGACCATTGTCCTCAGCTGGAAGCTTGTTAGCGGGATGTAGTATCTGTCCAGGCACACTGAGTCAGTGTCTGTAGCAAGATCTCCAGGGATTCATGTACAGATTAAAAATGGAGGAGTGCTATCCTTAAATTTCACCTGGGTTCTACGTATTGCCATGATCAGTCTATAATGGGAAAACTGGTTTTTGTAGTAATTACAGAGTTGGTGATTAATTTCATAGTTCAGTTATTAAAATCTACATGAATAACTTCACCTATTTATGATTTTATTTTGAAATTTTTATTGTTTTTAAGAGAATTTAGAATTGCCAGACATGTTAATAACTGTCAAACTTTTATAAGTATTGCGGTTTTTGCTAGAATTCTTTTTTAAGTTCTTAATTCTTTTTAGATATAAACTATTGTCAGCTACTCAGTATTTTTGATCAGGTCTCTCATTCATTAAAGAGTAATACGCATGGAAATTATTCTGCTCTCTTAGTTTTTATACTTAAGTTTTATGTATGGGTTACATTTTTATCAAAATTCAAATTTAAAAATAGTGGTGTAGAAAATGACCTTTGTCTGTGGTTTCAGTAAGTTTTGAATTGCTGATAGTATCGGTTTAATACTATTCAAGCTAAAACTTTTCTCTGGAAATTACTAGTTTTCTCTTTGATGATTAGAAGTAAATTACTGAAGTAAATTCCATGTATTACTCATGCCCAAAGTAAAAAAAAGAAAAAAAAAAATGAGAGAGACTGAACACATGTCACTGAAAAATTCTTCACCTTTCATCTATACTATCTTGAATGGACAAAAGCATGAAACGTAAATTTAGAAATGTCTTTTATGTGCATCTGTATTTGGTTAGTGCCATGTGTTTTAGGTTCATGTTTGTAATTCTTAAGAGACTTTAAAAAACTTTCCTGCTACATATGTGACTTTTAAAGAGCATTTGTGATATGTTGATAAAATATGAGAAATTATAAAGAATAATAAGATTAAATATTTTGTTGTAGGGTGTACCAAGAGTCTCATTTTATGGTTTTATATTTCTCTTCTACTTGGCTTCATGATGATCCAAACTTATACTTTTAAATAGACAATATTTCATTATGTGCTTTTGTTTGTGTAATATGGAAATGATTACTTATTTAACTGATACTTCACAGACTTGGACTAATATTCATGAAGTCCTGGTGTCTTTTGGAAGAAGAGTTTTGTGCTACCCACTTTATCGCCATTTCAAGCTGGTGATGAAAGCCTACAGAGATACTATAAAGATATTGCTGCTAGGTAAGGTATTATTGTGATTACAAAATTGAAAATGAAAAGTTATAACTTTTTAGTCTAAGGAAGGAATCATGATTTTTGCTTTTCTTTCTGTACATAAATGATAAAATTCATCCATCCAATCATTTTCCTTCCAGATATATAAAATAATAGTCCATCTGTACAGATGTATAATTGCACAAATCATGCCGAGAGGTGCGGTGGTACTGTTTTTGAAGACTGGGGAGGTAAATAGAGAAGGCACACATCATAATGCAAACCATTTTGTATTACAGTTAGTTTCATGTTTCAGTATTTCTTGGGTACCTATAACTTTTTAGACACTATGCTAGGATTGTGGGTATAGTAATAAATAAGATAAATTTCTTGTTCCTATGAAGTTTACAGTTTTACCTAATGACAGATGATATATAATAAGCAATTTCAGTATAGAGTGAAGCGTGCTTTGCTGGGGAAAGTGCAGTGATTCACTAGGAAGAGACACAGAACCGAGACTTGGGGGGTTAGGAAAGGCTTTCCAAAGGAAAGCACAGCTATTCTGAAGACTTTTGACTATTGCTTAATCCAACCTGAAAGGACAAATATTTGTTAGTTTTTAATAATGTGGAAAATTCTAAGTTCTGAAACAAATTCCAAAGTGCATCACTGGATTAAGTATATAATTTTTAAGGTAAAGACTTTGACAGGGATGACATTCATTTCTATGTACGGTATTAGTTCTGATACATTTATTTAAAAGTCACCTTCTGTGCTTTATGGCCATTTCTTATATTCTCTCCTGGGGAATCCCATTGTTCCTTTGTCCTTAGATATAAGTGCTCTGGGGGCTTAATTTTCATACTTCAGGGTAAAAAAGGGAATGAAAGATCTAGGTAACTTTACTGGCTTATAGGGAAGAATCACACTGAATGTTTTGTCCCTCCTAGAGTGTGGCTGGATTTTTCTTTTTCTCTGACTTGTGTGGAAACTATAGCCTTCTTGTCCTGGGGGTGCAGTGGGGGTGGGGTGGGGTGGGGGATCATGTTTGAAGTAGATTATTTTAAAGTAGACAATAATTGTAAAAACGAATCAGTTAAATGAAAGATAACTTTTTATTCATCCCATCGGTTTAAACTAGCTGTATTTTATTTTGAAGTTTGTTGATTATGGGATAGCAGAGCCACCACTTTTGAGAAATCTATTTTTAATTTATTACTTTTTTCTGTTTTTATTAAAATAGGTTTATAGTTGTGATTACACAAAACGAAGAGTTTATTTTTGTATTACTATTAATTAGTGTATTATTTTCCACATTAAAAACTGTAAACCTACTTAAAATTTTATTTTTTTTATTTTCATTTTTTCTTAAGATTTTTATTTATTTATTTAGAAAGGGAAAGGAAGGGAGAAAGAGAAGGAGTAAAGTACTGATGTATAAGGGAAACATTGATTGGTTGCCTCTTGCTTGCCCACAAATGGGGGCCTATTCTGCAACCCAAGCATGTGCCCTGATGGGGAATCGAACCAGTTTGTGGTATAATACCCAACCCACTGAGCAACATCATTCAGGGCCATTTATTGATTTTAGAGAGAGAGGTGGGGGTGGGGGGAGAGAAATATCGATGTTAGAAACATTGATCAGTTGCCTCCCATTTGTGTTCCCTGACCAGGGGTAGAACCCACAACCTAGGTATGTACCCTACTGGGAATCGAACAGCCAGCCTTTTGGTGTACAAGACCACCCTGCAGCCAACTGAGCCATACCAGCCAGGGCTTATTTTATTGATACTAGAGCGAGAGGAAGGGAGGGAGGGAGAAAGAGAGAGAAACAAGCATCAATTTGTTGTCCCACTTATTTATACATACATTGGTATTAGCCTGACCATGAATGGAACCCCCAGTCTTGGCATACCAGGACAATACTCTAACCAACTGAGTTATCCAGCCAGATTTCTATCTTTAATTTAAATCTGCCTTCTTTAATTTAACAGTCGGAAACAAACAACTTTGTTTCTTCACGTTATTTCTTCTTGCCTTCCTTCCAAGATAATTCTTGAATTGCAAAAATGACCTTGAAAAATCAATCTAGTATAAATGACTGTTGAACTTGAGTTGTTACACATCGTAATTAATTTTTTGTTCGTTATGCTATATTAATGCATTATAATGTTTCCATAGTTGAAAGTAAAATAATTCTTTTCCCAACAGAAAAACTGATCTTAAATGGAACAGGCTTTCAAAACCAATGTAGGACGGCTTCAGAATCTATAGACTTATTTCATTATAACTAACTGACCAAGACCTGAGTTTTTGAAGAGCCATGAATTTGTTTTACCTGACTTTACTGGAACTTTTACAAGCATTCTTTACTGAGACTTTGTGTAATTTTAATTTCGTATTCCTTCTCACCCCTTTCCAACTTCTAAAATACTATAGTTATCTCTCACTATTGCTCTATGTGTAATTCAAATTCCTGTAAGGTCAGAAAACCTACTCTGTCTCTTTAAGTACTGTTTTAGTGCTTAGTACTGGACCTTGCACATGGAATTGCTCTCTCTGGATAAATTATCTTGGGGCACATGATCATCTCCCTTTTTTTCCTTTGTTCTTGTCTTCTTTGTCAATTTTTACTTCCTCCTCCTGTTCTATTTTTTTTTTAGGAAGAGTGGGCAGAATCTTTCATGGAAGCATCACTTAGCTACTGTTACTCATTGAAAATAAAGGAAAAATGGGATCAAAAGAGAAAAGCTTTTCTAATGTGTCTTCAGAACTTTTCCTCTATTTAGAAGTGAGAGTTTAATATTTGATTATACATTATTCATACAGTTTACTATTTGTATTAATATCTACATTTCATTAATTTTATAATCTTTATAAAGGCATTTCTCACTCTTCTATTGAACATGTACTATATTACATTGAAATGGCTGAACATCATAGTATAAAAGAGAAACAACTTAATTTTTTTCTCCATTTCCCTTTGGTCTCATTCTATTTTATTCATTGTTTCGGGTTCGTATGTATATCCTATAAATACATCACACATGCATAAACAAACATATCTTATAGAAACAGTAAATATTCTTTAACTTTTTCTATCACTTTAGATTGAGTCTCATTGCAGTACTTAAAATATACCCTTTAAACTTGATTAAAAAAATAAGTCTTCTCTTCCCAAGCTCTGACCTGACTGAGAAGCCAGTAATGGGGAGGAAGCTTCTTTAGCTATTGCAGCAAGTGCCACTTTCTTCCAGAGCAGGCCCTCTGCTCAGCACCACAGGCTGCTCCTTCTTGCTTCTCCAAAGGAGATCTCTTATCAGTTATGGATCACACACTAGTCTTTGTATCCCACAATTCCTAGAGGAGGTAGAGTACTCTCCCAAGGCCTCCTCTTAAAAAGTCCTTTCTCTTAGTTTAAGGTAACAGGAAAGCGCCTCGTCTCTTCTCACATGGAACATGGTAGAACTACCTCAGAGTACTCCAATAACCTTGTCCAGAGATTTTTCTGGACCTCTGCCCTTAAACTCCTAGAGGTGAATATTAACCTAAAGAGTTACAGATTATTTTTTTGTTAGTTTCTTTATAAGGTTAGCATAGAAAGTTTAGTGTTTCTTTTTAACATGGAAATACTTGATGTCTATTATATCCTTTGTGAACCTCGTTGGAAATGAATCAGAAAGAGTCCTGCCTTAATATGCTAGTACAGTAATAAAAACCATACCTGCTTAATTAACTACTTTCTATGTGCCAACATTAGGCTCAGTTCTTTAGATACCTTATTGCATTTCATCTGTAATGTCATCCTGAGAAGCAGGGATTACTGCCCAGAGAGGTTCAGTCACTTGCCTAGGGGCACACAGCTAGTAGATGGTAGACCCTGGATTTAATGCCAAGTCTGTCTGACTCAGAAGTCTGTGCCCTTTGAGGTGCTGCAATATTTATAAATGAAATTATATTAAATCTAGTATATACTTTAAAATGATCTAGAGTAGGCTGGGGCAAAGTGGGCTGGGTGCAAATGAAACAAGGTTGGCCACAAGTTGGGACTACACTAAAACTGAGTGGTGAGCATAGGAGAGTTCACCATCCTGTTGTCTCTTTTTGTATATGTTGTCATTTTTCCTTTATAAAATGATTTTCTTAAAAGTCTGGACTGTTAACCACTATGCTCCTATGTTTTAAATTTAAATTTATTCATTTTACAGAAATATGTTTTGCTGTATAAAGTTTTTTTTTTTTTTGGATAATAATAATGTGAAATTAGCTTTTTAGGTTGTTTTGTTTGTAAGGCTAATAGAAACCTACCTTTCTATAAACATTTGAGGTCTGATGCTTAGTAGCTATATGGCAGGCTTTAATATAACCCAAGAAACAGTCTTCAGGAGATTAGTTATTGTTAACAATTAAAAGCTGGTTTTACTTCATATAAGTAGTAGCCCTTACATATTAGTCATCACTAGGCTCAGTAATAAATTTTTCAGAAATGACTGCTTTACTGACCTTTCCTGTAGATAGATATAATGACACAATCAATGTGAAAGGAAAGAATAACCATAGTACAGAGCTTGAGGCAGATTCTTTTTTTTAAGAAAAATTATTGTTCAAGCAAATGAGGTATGGTAACTGTATTATGTGAGCCTTGAATTCCGTTCTGATGAACCTTGAAGATGTATTTGTTTTTAACAGTTGTATGTATGCAGTACAGAATCCAAATGCTTCCTTTTATTTGAATTGTAAAGGTTACCCCAAACTTGTAAACTAAAAGATGAAGTCACTAGGATTTTTCCAATGTTGACCTTTATCTGTATTTAATTTCTATGAATTCTCATTTATGGGCATTTTAAAGAATTGTTAAGGCCTTTTAATTTGACTTCTTAAGTGCAGTAGGTAACATTATTTTGAGAGTGACTCAACAAGTATTTATTGAGCACTTCCTGTGTCAGGGTGCAGTGTTGGGTCAGGAGATACTATAGTGAAGAGGGAATCTGACTCATACCTTTGCGGAGCTTAAAATTCTAAGATGGGGTGGGTAGACCTAGAATTGCACAACTACCATATAGTTTTAAAAAATTGCATTTGTAGTAAGTAGCTCAAAGGAGAAATATAGTGGGTGAAAATATAAAGCCAGAGAAACTTATTTTACCTGTCACGTCCAACAGATGGGACCTCTGCCTGATTTGACTTTTGATTCTCAGCTCCTATTTCAGTTCCCTATTGTTCTAAAGTATTTGTTAATTGGTTGATGAATTTAACTTATTCAACAGGTATTTTGTTCATACCTAGTAAAAAGACCTTTATTATGTGCAGAGTACCTGTAAATATGAAGAGCAGCAGAAATGAGATTTATATACTGTATTTGAGGGAGCATGTGTACCAGTAGGGGAGCAAATATGTCCATCAAAACATAAAATGCATAGTAGACAGTGGCAAGTGCCATAGATGAAATGCAGACTAAGTAATTCAAAAAAGGGACAGGTGATGGTGATTTACTCAGGATCAGAGAAAGCTTAATTTAGGACATGAGATTTGAACTGGGACTTGAAGGATGGGTAGTATTTAGACATAAAAGTTTGCAGGGAGGAGGTGTTCTGCATACTGTAGTATGAGGAAGTTCATAGAATAGCATAGTTTCAAGAATGAAAATTTGGAGTCCCTATTCTGTGTGATTCTGAGATTTGCCCTATAGCCTCTAAAACTAGTTGAATAGTTTCTTTCCTGTCTTGAGTTAACTGGTTACCAGAATTGATTTCTTGACTTCTTTAATATTATCACTTAATTCCCTGCTCCCCACTCAGGAGATGATAATTTTTACTTTGTTTTCTTCCTAATTTAAAATTGTTCTTGATCCTAGTCAGTTCCCCATTGCAATTATTAGGTTGCTCAAGAAGTTCATATTCACTGTTTTGTTCCACTACCTTCAGCCATCTTTTAGGTAGCTTCATAATTCCATCTTCCCAAAACTTTTTATTTTTGAGCAAAGAACTGTTCCAGTACCTTTTGCAGTCTTCCAGGGAATTGAAATTTTTTCCATCAAGATAATTTTGTATACTGAAATGGAAATAAGAATGTGCAATATTTGGTGAATACAGCAGATAAATCAGAACTTCCCTGTAACAGTTTTTGCCTGGTTATCAAAGAAACGTGGTCTTGTGTTATTCAGATGGAACATTATATGTTTTCTGTTGATTTTGATTAATTCTGAATGGTTTTAGCTGAGTGCTGCTTTCAGTTGGTCTAATGGGGAGCAGTACTTGTTGAAATTAATTGTTTGGTTTTGTAGAAGGAGCTGATAATAGAAGACTCTTCCAATCCCACCATATACACAACATCACCCTTTTTGGATGAAGGCTAGCCTTTGGTGTGGTTGGTGGTGGTTCATTTCACTTCCCCACCATCTCTTCCATTCTGTATTGTAAAGTATCCATTTTTCATTGCCTGCCACCATTTGTTTTAAAAATGGAATGTTTACATTTAAGTAGAGAATCACATGCAGAAATATGGTCAAGAGGTTTTTTTGCTTAACTTACGTGGAACCCAAACATCGAAGTGATTAAAATAACCAAGCTGGTGCAAATTACTTTCAACACTGGATTTGGGTATTTTGAGTATGTTAGCTTTCTCCCGCGTGGAATAACGTTGATTGTTCTCAGTTGATGTCTCTATTTGATGGCTATCAACTACAACTGGTCTACATGATTGTGGAGCATAGTTCAGCAAAAAATCTGCAGCACAAACTTGGCAGACTACTTTTGATACCTTTGATCAGTCACGGCACCTTTTCCAAACACTGCACAAATCTTTTTTGCGTTTCAGTTGTGTTTTTATCTTTCTTGAAATAGTACAGCATAATGCTGAAAATGTTGCTTATTTTCTTCCATCTTCAATATTAAAATGGCTACACAAAAATTTACCAATTTTTCTTTTTTTTTTCTTTTTTAGTGTACATTGCTATGACAGCTGTCACAATGCACTAACAAAATTGTGTCAAATGAAGTTAACCTTGCAGAGGTTGTAACTGATCTGAGACATACAAACAAACTCTTTTCTTTTGGAAAAATACATGTTTTGGCTCAATAAAATGTTTCTTAGGATGGAACAATTAGTAATTTCAGGAAATTTAAATAGCATTGAATTCAAATCAAATATTGAAATATTGTTTATATCTGTTTTTGCTGACCACTTAAATACCAACTACTCTAAGAAAGAAGGGGTGTGGGTTGTCCAAGCCCTGGAGCCTATGAGCTGCAGCTGAGCTCTGGCAGGGAGAGTAGAGCTGCTAGGGTCCCTATAGAGCAGTGGTCGGATTCGCTCTCCCTGGATTTTCTTCCATAAGGCAAAGCAAATTCCTTTTTGTCTCATTTCTTCCTAAGCCCCAACCTGGGTTCCCAAACTCTTAAACTGGCATGTTCTTCCTGTTTATCTGTATTATTTACCCTCAGAGCATTGGCTGGTTTATGTATACTCTTCTGTATGGAAAGCTGTAGTAATGAGCATAAACAGTAAAGGATAGAAGATCAAATTCCAATTATCTCTATAGAATTCTTTTTCCTCTATTCTGTTAATCACTGAATTTTTTTAGATTGTGCTTATAAAAATTTCTGGGTTACATTTATATGAAGCATTCTATGTTTTATTTTTTTTAAAGATTTTATTTATTTTTTAGAGAGAGGAGAAGGGAGGGAGAAAGAGGGAGAGAAACATTGTGTGAGAGATACAGTACCTTGATTGGTTGCCGCTGGTACGCCCCCAACTGGGGACATGGCCCATAACCCAGGCATGTGCTCTGACTGGGAATCGAACCTCTGACCTTTTGGTTCACAGGCAGCCTCTCAGTCTACTGAGCCACACCAGCCAGGGCAGTCTCTGTTTTCTTAAAATGCTCTGTGGTGGGGCAGAATTTCCTATATGGTTTACACATAATAAATTTCCTTTTTTAAAAAAAATTTATTAATTTTTATTGTTGTTCTATTACAGTTGTCCTAATTTGTACCCTCTTGCTCTCCTGCTGCCCACCCTGCACCCAGAGTCAAACCCCATCCTGTTGGCCATGTCCATGGGTCATTTATACTAGTTCCTTGACAAATCCTTACCCTTCTTTACCCTCTTCAACACCTCCCCTCTCTCCTCTTGTCACTGTCAGTCTGTTCCTTGTTTTCATGCCTCTGGTTCTATTTTGCTCCTTTGTTTGTTGTTCCTGTTACAGTTGAGATCATTGGTATTTATCTTTCAGTGCCTGGCTTATTTCACTTACCATAATAGTCTCCATTTCCATCCATGCTGTTGTGAAAGGTAGGATTTCCTTCTTTCTTTCTGCTGCTCAGTATTCCATTGTGTAAATGTGCCACAGTTTCTTGATCCACTCATTTACCGATGGGCACTTAGGCTGTGTCCAGCACTTGCCTATTGGAAATAATGCTGCTATGAACATAAGGGTGCATAGGTTCTTTTGAATTGCTGTTTCAGGATTTTTCGGGTTTAGTCCCAGAGGTGGAATCACTGGGTCAAAAGGCAGTTCCATTTTTATTTTTTTGAGGGAATTCTATACTGTTTTCCACAGTGGCTGCACCAGTCTGCATTCCCACCAGCAGTGCACCAGGGTTCCCATTTCTCCGCATCCTCTCCAACACAAGTTGTTTGTTGATTTGTTAATGATGGTCATTCTGACTGGTGTGAAGTGGTATCTCATTGTGGTTTTACTGTAATTTGCATCTCTGATGGCTAGTGATGTTGAGCATTCTTTCATATGCCTATGGACCCTCTGTATATCATCCTTGGAGAAGTGTCTGTTCAGGTCCTTTGCCCATTTTTTAATTGAATTGTTTGTCTTTCTGGTATTGAGTCATGTGAGCTCTTTATATATTTTGGAGATCTAATTCTTGTCCGAGTTATCATTGGCACATATGTTTTCCCATACGGTTGGTTCCCTTTTCATTTTGCTGATGCTTTCTTTAGTCGAGGAGAAACATTTTAGTTTGATGTAGTCCTATTTGTTTATTCTTTTCTTTATTTCCCTTGTTATAGGAGATATATTGGTGAAAAATATTGCTCTGTGGGATATCTGAAATTTTACTGTTTACATTTCCTCTATGATTTTAATGATTTCACAGCTTACATTTAAGTCTTTTATCCATTTTGAGTTTATTCTGGAGTATGGTGTAAGTTGGTGGTCTAGTTTCATTTTTTTGCATGTCCCTCTCCAGATGTCCCAACAGCATTTATTGAAGAGGTTATTTTTACACCATTTTATGCTGCTGTCCCCCTTGTCAAATATTAGTTGACCATAGAGACCCGGGTTTATTTCTGGGCTCTCTATTCTGTTCCATTGATCTATGTGTCTCTTCTTATGCCAGTATCAGACTGTTTTGATTACAGTGGCTTTGTAATATATCAGGTATTGAGAACTCTCCTACTTTGTTCTTCTTTCTCAAGAATGCTGAGGCTATTCAGGTCTTTTTTGGTTCCATATAAATTTTTGAAATATTCTAATTCTGTGAAATATGTCATTGGTATTTTAATAGGGATTGCATTGAATCTATAGATTGCTTTGAGTAGTGTGGACATTTTAGTGATATTAAGTCTTCCAATTTATGAACATAGTATATGCTTCTATTTATTTGTATCTTCCTTAATTTCTTTCTTCAGTGTTATATAATTTTACAAGTACAGGTCTTTTACTTCCTTGGTTAAGTTTATTCCTAAGTATTTTATTTTTCTTGTTGCTATAGTAAATGGGATTTTTTTCTACTTTCTATTTCTGATATTTCATTTTTTATTGTTGGTGTACAAAAATGCTTTCAATTTCTGAATAATGACTCTGTATCTTGCTTTTTTGCCAAATTCACTTATTAGGTCAAGTAGTTTTTGGTGGAGCCTTTAGGGTTTTCTATGTACACTATCATGTCATCTGCAAATAGGGACAGTTTTCCTTCCTCCTTTCCAATTTGGATACCTTTTATTTCTTTACCTTTCCAATTGTTGTGGCTAGAACTTTCAATACTATGTTGAATGATAATGATGAGAGGAGACACCTTTTTCTTGTTCCTGATCTTAGGGGGAAAGCTTTTAGCTTTTGCCTATTGAGTATGATGTTGCTTGTAGGTTTCTCATATATGGCCTTTATTATGTTGAGGTTTATTCCCTCTATTCCTACTTTGCTGAGCATTTTTATCATAAAGGAGTGCTGTACTTTATCAAATGCTTTTTCAGCATGTGTTGTGAGGATTTTAGCATCGATGTTCATCAGCAATATTGGTGTATAGTTTTCTTTCTTTGTTGTATCTTGACCTGGTTTTGGAGTTAGGATGATACTGGCCTCATAGAAAGTTTGGGAGTCTTCTCTCTTGAATTTTTTGGTATAGGTTGAGGAGGATAGGAGTTAGGCCTTTCCTAAATATTTCTTAAAATTCACCTGTGAAGCTGTTTGGTCCGGGACTTTTGTGGTCAGGAGTTTTTTGATTACTGCTTCAATTTTAGTAGTTGTTATTGGTCTATTTAGGCTTTCTGCTTCTTTTTGATTCAGTTTTGGAAGATTATATGTTTCCAGAAGTTTGTTTTTTTTGCCCAGGTTGTCAAATTTCTTGGCATGTTGTTGTTTGTAGTAATTTCTTACAATTCTTTGTATTTCTGCATTATCGATTGTGAATTCTCATCCTTTGGTCTTAATTTTATTTATTTGGGTCCTCTCTTATTATCTTTAAGAGTCTGTTTAAAGGCTTGTCTATTTTGTTTATCTTCCAAAAACAAACTGGTGTGAGATGGTATCTAACTGTAGTTTTAATTTGCATCTCTGATGGCTAGTGATGTTGAGCGTCCTTTTCATATACCAATGGGCCCTCTCTATGTACTCCTTGAAGAGGTGTCTGTTCAGGTTCTTTTGCCCATTTTTTAATAGGATTTTTTGTCTTTCTGTTGGGGCAGTTATTCCTGTGGGCAATGTTATTGCTTCCCCTTAGGCTGATGCCACTTGGAGGGGAGTTGTCTGCCTGAGAGTGATGGCTCCTGCAGTATGGAGGATGTGTGAGCATGGGTGATGTGTCAGCATGTGTATCTCAACAGCTGCTCCCTCCGTTCTCTCCCCATAGCCTCCATCCCCAAACTCTCCTCAAGGGTCTGTATTCCAATCTGCCTTCCCTCTGCTGGAGCCTAGGGTAAGTGGCTGCAAATGAAATTTTGTGCATTGTCGGTTTTATAAGATTTCTGTGACACCAGCTGTCTCTCCCTAGCAGGTGGAAAGCCTGCGTCTTTCCACAGCTGGATGCTATCTGGGTTCCTCTCTAGCTCTGATGCTATAGGCTGGGGAGCTCAGTTTTGGGTTTAGACCGCATACTTCTCAGGCGGAAACCTCCAGCCACTGAAATTTCCCTCCATCACCTCAGGTGCTGCCTGTGGGAGGCCAGCCAGCCCTCTCGTGTATCCTCCACACTCCATACCAGTCGCATTGTGATGGAAGTAGTTTCTTCTGTCTCTCTGTGGTTATAGGGCTTCTCTCCAGCTATTGTTCAGTTCATTGTTCTAGATGATTTCTCCACAATTTAGTTGTAATTCCAGATTGGTCCTAGCAGGAGGTTAGTATAGCTCCCACTAACCTCTGCCATCTGGGACCTTAATTGGCCTTTAATTGCCACACCCAGAGTTTATGGTTATTCTATCAAAACAAGCAGAAAAACTTAAAATACCTTAAATTGTAAGGGTTCTTTGGAAAGTTGAGTTATATCACAATGCTTACTGGTGGGTAATGGCTCAAAATCGGCTGATCTCTTAAATACTTATACATATATTTGACCCTTGAACAATGAGGGGCTAAAGGATGCCAGCCCCTGTACAGTCAAAAATCCACGTATAACTTTGACTTCCTCAAGAGTTAACTACAAATAGGCTACTGTTGACTGGAAGCCTTACTGCTAACATAAATAGTTGATTAACGTATATTTTGCATGTTATGTATTCTGTTCTGTATTCTTACAATGAAGTAAGTTAGAGAAAAGAAAATGTTAAGAAAATCATAAGGAAAATTTCTTATGATTGTACTATATTTAGCGATACCATGAGTTTACATCATCTATATACAAGATGAATTGTCAGTCTTATATGATACTAAACACTCCAGATGTTACATGTATTACTGATTCTAGATATGAAAAATGAAAAGATAATACAAAAAAGTCATATTTTATTATCTGTGAGTTTTTTCAAATTGTAGAAACCCAGAACATTTTCCATTATATTTATTGAAAACAGTGGACCTATGCAGTTCAAACTCATGTTGTTCAAGAGCCAACTGTATATCCAATTTAAATCTACGTTGTATATCCTGTACTATTTATTTCAAATAAATTTGTTAATATCTGCAGTTTCTGAGCTGAACAATGTAAAAAACACGGGTGGTTACTTACATGGTTTGAATATTATGGCTTTTAAAAAACTATAGTTAATGCCTCTTTAAATAAATCAAGTCAGTTTTGAGGTTATTTTTATTGATATGAATTTATAAGAAAGTAACTACAGTATTCCCTCACTTATTGCAGGTTTTGGTATTATGTTCTAGACCCGCCCCACAATAGGTGAAAATCCATGAAGTAGGAACCTTACATTTATTTTAGTATTTATATGTATTTTAAGGCTTTGTAAACCCTTCCCACACACTTATAAACAGCTCCCAGTCCGTTATTAACCTTTCCCATTCCCTTATTAACTTTTCCCACACTTTTATAAACACTACTTATGTTCGTAAACATATTCTACACTCTAAACCCTATGTAACTTTGACAATATACGTATACAGTACTGCAAAATCCCGTGATATAGCGAAAAATCCGCGGTAAATAATTAAATATAATATTTTTAAAAATCCCACGATACAGTGAGGCCGCGATAAGTGAACTGCGATATAGAGAGAGACTACTATATAAGTCAACTTTTTTAAAAATAAGAGGATAAAGACAGAAAATTGTACGTATTTAAAACAGATTTTGGGGAATAAAAACATTTCATTTCACCATAATGAATGAAGGTCCTATTGTGTAGTACTTTGAGACCTAGATGAAATAAATTGAATAATGAAACAGGCCAAACCCCTTCTCTGCAAGGCATTGCAGCCATCCCCCTTATCTGCTTTTCTTTCTTTGGTTTCCATTACAGAGAGGAACAATTTTTAACATAATTTCTGTTGAGTTTGATTTTTCAGCTGTTTTACACTTAAATAGGCATGCTGATTTCAAAACTGCATTTAGTTTTCTTCTGTCACGTCAAGATTTTTCTCGACAGCTTATCTTAATGCAACCACTCTAGGCTGGATTAATCCTAGTTCGAGGGAAGCACAAGTACTCTCCTATTGGCTGAGAGCAAACCTCCCTTGAGTGGGGAGGGGTGGGGGATGACCTTGGAGACCAGGGACAGGTTCATACTTGTCTAAGCTATTCAGTTACACATGAGACAGTGTGGTGAGAGGTTGTGTGCCGCTCTAGATGGTGAATAATATTTCGAAGTGTAGACCGAGTTCTTGTCTGTATACAAGGAGTTAGCATAATTTATTTTTTTATTTACATACATACTTATTTCCTTTCCTTCAGATCATGTCTGCCTCTGCTATTTCTTGTAAGTGCCTAAACAATCCTGATTCGTTTTGTTATATCTGTGGCAGTTTCAACTTTCCCAGTTACAGGACAACATCAGCACATTTGTCAGGCAAGCCTATTTTGCATATTTTAAAGTAAAACTTGGTGATCAAGATAAGTCTTGGGCCGCTCACAAGGTGTGCAAGCAGTGTGTCGAGAGTTTACACATGTAGACAAAGGGAACACGTGATAAATTGCAATTTGGTGTATTTATGGTTTGGCAAGAGTGCAGAGATTATTCAAGCGACTGTTACTTTTGTATAGTGAAAACGTCAGGATATAACAAGAAAAATAAATGTAAAACAGAGTATCCAAGTCTACCATCAGCTATACACCTAGTGCCTCATCAGCTGAAATCCCAGTGCCAGTTTTATTGAACTACCCTCTTTTGAAAAACATGCATATGGTGAAGAACTAAGTGATTGCAACGATGAAGATTTTGAAATTGAAGATGTCTCAGTTCATAAGGGATTTGATCAGCATGGGTTGAATAATTTGGCACAAGATTTGGGACTGTCCACAAAGTCTTCAGAACTACTAGCATCAAGACTGCACAAGAAAAACTTGCTTGAAAAAGGAGTGAAGGCATCCTACTTTTGATCAAGAGAAAGTGCATTTCTGCAGTACTTTCAAAGTGACGGTGGCTTTGTGTATTGCCATAACATACATGGTTTAATGGAGGAATTGGGAATTCCGATCTATAACACAACTGAATGGCGACTGTTAATCAATAGCTCAAAGCGGAGCTTGAAGTGTGTCCTCCTCCACGATGGCAATTTATTTGATGAAGTCCCAATTGGCCATTCAGTTTGTTTTTGTGAAGAATGTGAAGACACAAAGAGAGTCATTGGTCTGTTGCAATATCACAAGCACAACTGGATCATCTGTGTCGACCCTAAAATGGTCTGTTTCCTTCTTTGTCAGCAATGCTGATACACCAAGTATCCCTGTTTTCTGTGTATGTGGGACAGCAGAGCTCGTTAGAAGCATTGGGTAGAGTTTAATTGGCCTCCAAGATCTGACCTCAAACCTGGTGATCTACATGAGCGACTTGTTTACAGAAAGAACATTATATTCCCACCTGTGCACATAAATCTGGGTCTCATGAAGCAATTTGTTAAAGCTTTGTCAACTGAAGGAGACTATTTCAAGTATCTCATTTTGGCATTTCCTAGCCTGTCATTTGAAAAGGTAAAATACCTTAATATGTATGTTTGGTAGCAGAACTTTACTACTTGCACACTATTTGACTTACAGTAACAATATATAGGCTTTATATGACTAAAATAGTTCTAAATCAACAGTATATTCAGGTAATTTTCCGTTCATGTACATTTTGTATGATTTTTGGGAGAAAGGGATGGTATCCTATACCTTAAAAAGTTGACGTGATAGAGAAAAACTGGGGTCACTTTTGGATTCAGATGCCAAAAGTTAGTCAAAAACATGTGTTTATTTATCTACACTTATCCACGGTCGAAAAACGTGTAAGTGCAAAATTCCAGAAATAAACAATTCATAGGTTTTAATTTGTGCATGTTCTGAGTAGGGTGATGAAATCTCTCTCTGTCCCGCTTCATCCCACATAGGACATGACTAATTTCTTTGTTCTGTGTATCCATAGGCTGCCTACCTTTATTCACCTAGTAACTCTACGTCAGGAGATCAACTCTTGAGGTAGCATAGTGCTTGTGTGTAAGCCTTTGTTTTACTTAATGATGGTTCTAAGTGCAAAATTAGTGATGCTGGCAATTTATTATGCCAAAGAGAAGCTGTAAAGTGCTTCCTTTAAGTGAAAAGGTGAAAAGTTCGCAATAAGGAGAGGAAAAAATCACGTGCCGAGGTTGCTAAGATTTACAGTAAGAATGAATCTTCTCTTTATGAAATTGCCTTGTTTATTATTTAAAGTTTATCATAGGTATGTATGTAGAGGAAAAAACATTATATATATATATATATGGGGTTCTGTATTATCTGTAGTTTCAGGAATCCCCGGAGACTCTTGTAAAGTATTCCTCATGGATAAGGGAGAAATATATAACATAATCAGCCAAGAGTTATAAGGATATGGATGACTTGGTCTTAGCTCTTAAGCAGGATATTATGGAGACTTCCGGCTAAGATGGAGACATAGACCGACACGCTTTATCTCCCTTCACAACCAAGCACTACAACTACCACAAAACCAAAAATAATAATAAGTTCTAGAAAATAAAGCTACATGGCAGTCCAACGTATGAAGTCATAAACAAGTGGTGCTCGTCCGGATGGGTAGGAAGGGCGAGACCGTGGCTGAAAGATCAAACTGTGCTGCAGGCGGCAGCTGCAGTAGTGAACAGCGGGACCCGGTAAGCAGACACCTGTATTTGCGGGGAGGAGACAAGTCCTGGGAGCCGGCCCTGGCTGAAGACCAGACCCGTCGGCTCGCGATTCCGACACTGGGAAAGGCAGACCCCATTTTCTTGGACTGTGGGGATGGAGGACACTCCCGGTTCCTCAGCTCAGAGTAACAGCAGGAATCCATCTTGGACCCCCGCCCGTATGAAAAGCGCCACAGTGTGGTGAGAAAAGTCGCCAGGTTATGAAGAGCACACGGGGCTCCGCCCAATATAGCGTAGGAGGTGTGACAGCGCCCCACTCAAAAAGGAAAGATAAACAAAATGGTCAGAATGGCAGAATTAATGATTGAAATACCAATCACACAGCTAAAGAAAAAACAAATAAAGGCCTTAACTGATGAACAAATAGCGAATCTTTCAGAGGCTCAGTTCAGAGCTATAGTCATAAGGCAGCTTACAGACCTAACAGCGGGGCTGAATCAAGACAGGGAAGGAATGAAGGCTAGTCCTGCTGAAATGAACAAAAATACAAGTGGTGAGGAAGGGAAAGCCATGGATCAAATCAACAAATTGGAATATAGGGAGGGCACAAACAGTCAACCGGTGCAGAAAGAGGAAACAAAAAGTGAGAACTGAGAAGAGGCTCAGAAACCTCTGAGACAGCTATAAGCAAAAGAACATTCGAATTATAGGATTGCCAGAGGGTGAAGAAGAACTATTAATTGAAACATTATGAGAAAAAATAATGAAGCAGAACTTCCCTAACTTGGGGAAGGAAATGAACTTACAGGTCCAGGAAGCACAGAGAGTTTCGGATAGGCTGGACCCAGGGAGGATCACACCAAGACACATTATCATCAAAATGTCAAATATTAAAGGTAAAGAGAAAATCTTAAAAGCAGCAAGAGAGAAGAGAAGAATTATGTACTAAGGGGTCCCAATTAGACTATCAGCAGATTTCTCAAAGGAGACTTTACAGGCAAGAAGGAACTGGCAAGAAATATTCAAAGTAATGAAAAGCAAAAACCTACAACCATGATTACTCTATCCAGCAAAGCCGTCATTCAGGATAGAAGGGCAGAGAAAGTGTTTCTAGGACAAAGTAAAACTGAAGAAGTTTTAAAATCCAAACTACTGTTATATGAGATGTTAAAGGGACTTGTTTAGAAGAAGGAGAATCAAAACTATGAGCACCACAACAACCAACAACAGAAGCTAGGGATCCAAAACAAAGACAAACTAAGTAGGCAACGAGAGGGCAAAAAGAATTACAGGTACGGGGAACATATATGGGGGAGGTCAGCAGGGAGGGGGAAGGAGGAAAAGGAAGGGAGATGATGCAGGAATTAAGAAGCATAGTAGGAGGGAGGGGAGTAGACAGGAAGATGTTGAGAATTATATGCAGAACCAATGGGCATGGACTAAGCAGGGGGAGAAGTGGAGGGAGGGGACGACATCACAGGGTGGAGAGCAGTGGGAAAAGAAATTGGGACAAGTGTAACAGCATAATCAATAAAATAAAAAATAAAATAAAAAAAGGTTATGTAACAGGAATGATAAGACAAAAGATACAATACAAAATATAAGTATTTACCAGATGCAAAAGAGAAAAGAAAGTCCCATTCTGTATAGCATGTGGGCTAAAAACGCTTTTTTATATCTTTAAATGTTGAAAAAATGAAAAGAAAAAATATTATTTTATGACATACAAATAACATGAAATTCAAATTTTAATGCCCATAAGTAAAGCTTTATTGGAAGTCATACTTGTTCACTTACATAATGCCTGTGGCTGCTTTTGTGATATAATGGCATAGTTGCAGCTATTGGTGGCCTACGGAGCCAAAATATTTACTTTCTGTCTCTTTACAGAAAAAAACAAATATTCCTAGCCTTGCTATAGGTGCATATACAAGATTGGAAGGGAACCTCTCATAGGGAAATGTGGCTGCTTTCTGTCCTAAATAATGGCTAATGCTGAAGGGGATCATTTCAGCTGCTTCCACCTCCTCATGGGGAGTGATGTAGCTGATCTAATTGGTTCCCATTAGTGTGAGTCCCTTAATACTAGAAGAAGGAAATTAAGATGTGTACTTGGCCAAGCGAGTGAATGAATGAGTATGACAGGGTTTAAGAAAATCATGATTAATGAGGCCTGTTTTCAACTGGAGACATACATGCCCTGTATGTAGCCTATTGGATATTGCTAGTTTGTGGAACTTAAAAAGAAGTAGAGAGCAATGATCTTTAATATAAAATTTTTCAAAAGTTTAAATATGAACAATGCTGTAAAGATATAAAATAATAATACAGTAGTCCCTCTCTATATCGCAGTTCACTCATTGCGGTCTCACTGTATCGCAGGATTTAAAATTTTTTATTTAATTATTTATTGCTGCTTTTTTGCTATATCACAGGATGTTGCGGTACTGTATATGTATGTTGTTAAAGTTACATAGGTTTAAGAGTGTAGAGTAACTGTAAGGTTCCTACTTTGCGAGGGGGTCTGTAACGTAATACCTGGCGATAAGAGAGGGACTACTGTACTTTACAAGCCATGGCAATTCTGAGAGCCCAAGTCAGCCTCTGTGGGTCATTATTTTTTGGTTTTGGCTCTAAAGCAAGCTAAGTGCTAGGCTGTTTTTCATACCCTTTTTGACCTGCTAGTTTCCAGCTGCATTGAGGTTTGCGTCAGACTGTGTTCCTTCGATCGTACTTGAAGCCTGAGTCTTAACCCTGTGTGCGTTCCCATAATTAGGTTGTGGAAGGAGGTAGGAGATGTCCTGCATTCTCTCAGAAACCTTAAAAAGAATTCCCTTACCTCTCTTTCATTTACTTTGTGTTATTACTGTTTTCAGCCAGAGCCTTCAGGGTGTCAGGGTGGAGAGGATCAGTCATAGGACTCCAGTACCATAGCCCACTCTGACTCCATTGGGTGCCTTTGAATAGGTGAGGAGAGAGGTTAGATAAGGAAGAAGCAAACAGCATAGGCCTAATGAGTGAGGTGTAGTGGTAATTACTTAAGTAGTGTGTAGGATTTAGAAAAGAGGAATGAAGGGTGGTATTCCCTGGGAAAGTAGAAGGTAAAGAAAATCAGGGAGAGGAAAATAAAAGTTATATATGTCTAAGAAATGGCAAATATTTTAGCTTATTTGGAAGCCTGGGATGTGAAAGGGAATTGTAGGAAAGAAGTGGGAATGATGTGTGTTGGGGCAGGATTTTGGAGAGCCTGCAGTGGCTTGCAGACAAATTCAGGCTGGTTCAGGGAGGGATCAGATATTAAAAGGGGTGAGGTTAGTGGGGTATGGAGAAGAGAGGAGACCATTATTCTTGCCTGAAGCCACGTAGTTTGGGGACAGGTAATATGGTCTGAACTAGAGCACCAGCAGTACTATGCAGGAAGAAGGAATACGTGGTAGATGCTTTGCAGGTGGTAGGGTAGGGTGGTTCCAGGGCCATTGATCCTGTATGATCTTTTACCCTCCTTCTCTTGTCTTCTATGAAGTGCTTACATGGTGATTGTCTCATTCAATTGCCACAGTAGTTCTGAAGCACCTCTCCCTCAATTTATCGGTGTGAACAAGTTCAGATTAACTATGAAACAGCTAAGACATGACACCAAGAGCAAATAGATTCTTGGCTTAATTTTTACTTTTATAGAGAAATTAGCTAAGAACTGCACAAGATTATTTATGCTTAGCCTTTTAATGATCTTCCCTTAGCCTTTCAGAATTTAGTACTAGAATCTTAGGATCCTAATTTTATAATAAAAAATTGTCATGTAACCTTTTAATATAAATCAAACTTGCATGTTCATAGAGATATTTAGTTATTTTTTACTAAATTATGTTTACTGTACATTGATTAAAATGTAGAGAATCATGATGTTCTACCAGTATGCAAACCATTTAGTAGTAAGCAAGCACTCACTATCATACAGGGAGGGTATGTATCAAAGAGTTTACTTTCTTTCCTTCTATCTTGACACACTGATAAATACTTCAGATCACCAGAGGGTCTCATAAGTCTGGTCACAGTGGGTTTATTTCCATTCATGAGCCATTTGAGGAATCCAGTTGTCTTTTTTTTCCATGTATTTTTTCTGTCTGATTTTATGCAGTTTAGTTTTCCCAATTCAAAAACTAAGTCAGAGAGAAGGACTTCTGGCCAAGATGGAGGCCTAGACAGACACACTGGGTCTCCCTCCACAACTAAGGAGGAATACAACTACCTCAAAACTAGAGACAACCAGAAGTTCCAGAAAATCAACCTGCATGTAAGACCAACAAAGATATAAAGAAGAAATACTCATCCAGACAGTTCTTAGGATGATATAAACAGAAGTTTCCCATATGACTTCTAGGACGCTCCTGAGAAGGAGGTGGCCCAGCTATCTCTGCTCTTCTTCCATCCTGCCGGCAAGAATGCAGACAACATGGCTGGTGCTCAAGCAGGCAAATTGGACTATTGATGATGGCAGAGCAACAAGATATAAGAAGAACTTAGATTTCTGATGATCGTGCATAAGCTATGTCAAAGGAAGTTTACTTGTTCATCAGCCTTTTGAAAATTTACTGGCAATGAATTTAAGCTCATCATCATTAACCCAACCAGTAAAAATAAAAATACAAAAAAAAATAAATATTAGACTTTTATTACTAACTAATATCTATGGGGAAAATGCAGTATAATAGTCTTAAATCTACAATAAAAAGAATTTATTTTAAATTGAGCTACCAGGCATTGAGCAACATGTTTTATGTATAAGGTAGAATAGTTGACATAAAATTACAGCCACAGAATTATGAAATTTTAGATACTTATGAATTTTTGAAAATCCAGGTATAGATTATAAATGTTTCAGCAGTTTTGTTCCATGCATGTTCAACTTCTTAACCTTTCTATTTTGTACTTAGTGTGTAGATGGAATATTTTGATGTTCTTTCTACCTTGAACTAGGATGCCTCACTCTTTTTTTTTTTTTTTTTTTTTTTCCTTTTTTGGATGCCTCACTCTTAACTGACTAAAGAAATTGAAAGTAGTCATGCTACCATTACAGAATTTTAATGGCATCCAGCCATGCATTTTATATATAATTTTTCAATTATAATTTACATTGAATATTATTTTGTATTAGTTTAAGGTATACAGAAGAGAGGTTAGACAATCATATACTTTGCAAAGTGTTTTCCCCAGTATTTTCTAGTACCCAAAGAACCCCATACATAGTTATTACAGTACTGTTGACTGTATTCCCTATGCTGTAGTTTACATCCCCGCAACTATTTTGTAACTGCCAGTCTGTACTGCTCAATCTCTTCACCTTTTCACCTGGTCCCCCTTACCCTCTTCTCTCTGTCAATCAGAAGTCTGTTCTTTGTATTTATGAGTCTCGTTTCTGTTTTGTTTGTTTCTATTGTTTATTAGATTCCACATGTAAGTGGAATCATATGGATTTTGTCTTTCTCTGACTTATTTCACTTAGCATAATACCCACTAGTTTCATCCATGCTGTTGCAAATGGTCAGATTTTATTTTATTTCTAAGTGGCTGGTTTTTATATATACACTACAGCTTTTTAATCCACTCATCTATCGATGGGCAATTGGGTTGCTGCCATATCTTGGCTATTGTAAATAATGCTGCAATGGAAATAGGGGTGCATATATTCTTTAGATTTAGTGTTTTGAGTTTCCAGAATTATATGCCTAGAAGTGCAATTGCTGAGTCATAAGGCAGTTCCATTTTTAATTTCTTGAGGACCCTCAATGCTGTTTTCCATTGTGGCAACACTAGTCTACATTCCCACCAACAGTGCACAAGGGTCCCCTTTTCTCTACATTTTCTCCAGCATTTGTTGATTATTGATAGTAGCCATTCTGACAGATGTGATGTAATATCTCATAGTGCTTTTAATTTACATTTCTGTTACAGTTAGTGATGTTGAACATCTTCATATGTCTATTGGTCATTTTTATATCCACTGTGGAGAAGTGTCTGTTGAGGTACTATGCCCATTTACTGATTGGATTATTATTTTGTGGGGTGGAGAGAGGTGTTTAGTTATATGAGTCCTATATAAAAACTGGATATTAACTCTTTATTGACAGCCTTGATTCCCACGACATTCCCCCTCCCCTACCCGCCTGCAGCTGTCTGGGAGTTTCCCATGATAGTGGGGTACATCAGCCCGAGCTCTGTTTGGCCTTGATGAGTCCTAGACTTGCAGCTGCGAGATAAGTGAATTCAATCGTTTCTTTTTTCTTCCCCCTATAAAACAGCCCCTCCTTCCCTAGGACCCCGGAGTTGGGCCATTCATGGCACAGCTTCCTCCCAGCTTGCTAATTCCCTCAAATAAACTTCTTTCTGTCTGCTTGCTGCCTCTTCATGGTTCTCTGAGTGACACCGTTCTTACATTTATCACATGTGTTATTGGCTAATATGTTCTCTCATTCAGTGGGTTATCTTTTCGTTTTGTTGGTAGTTTCCTTTGCTGTACAAAAACGTTTTAGTTTGATGTAGTAACATTTGTTTATTATTTCTTTTGTTTCCCTTGCCTGGGGAGAAATACCAGAAAAAATATTGCCAAGAGAAATGCCATAGATTTTAGTGCCGGTGTTTTCTTATAGCAGTTTTATGGTTTTGAGATTTACATTTAAGTCTTTGATTCATTTTCAGTTTATTTTTGTATATGGTGTAAGCAGGTGGTCCAGTTTCATTTTTATAGCATGTATTTGTCCAGTTTTTCCAACACCATTTGAATAGATTGTCTTTACCCCATTGTATGTTTTTACCACCTCTGTCAAATATTAATTGACCACATAAGTGCAGATTTCTTTCTGGGCTCTCTATTCTGTTTCATTGATCTATGTGTCTGTTTTTATGTCAGTACCATGTTGTTTTGGTTACTATCACCTTGTGGTATAGTTTGGAGTCAGATGGTGTGATACCTCCAACTTTGTTCTTTCTCAGGATTGCTGAGGCTTTTGGGGGTCTTTTGTTGTTCCATATACATTTTTGGATAATTTGCCCTAGTTGTGTAAAATACACCATTGGTATTTTGATAGGAATTGCATTGAATCTATAGATTGCTATAGATTCTATAGATCTATAGAACAGGTAAGCAGCTTGCTCGGCCTGGTAGACACGCCCCCTGGGGTGAAGGCAGAAGAGAGGTAACAAAGAACAGGTGAGAAGCTTGCTCAGCCTGGTAGACACGCCCCCCGTGGTGAAGGCAAAAACAGGTAACAAAGAATATTCTGTTAGCACCTAGACTGAATGAGTATTCTGTTAGAACACAGGCTGAGTTAGTATTCTCTTAGGTTGCTTTGGGTAGCATGGACATTTTAATGATGTTAATTCTTCCTATCCATGAGCACAGTATATGCTTCCATTTATTTGTATCTTTAATCTCTTTCTTGAATGTCTTATAATTTTCTGAGTACAAGTTTTTTACCTCCTTGATTAAATTTATTTTTAGGTATTTTATTTTATTTTATGCAGTTGTAAATGGGAGTGTTTTCTTATAGTTTCTCTTTCTGACAGTTCATTATTGGCATATAAAAATGCAAAAAATGTCTGAATATTTTGTATCCTGGTACTTTACTGAATTCATTTAACAGTTTCAGTAGTTTTTTTTTTTTAATTTATTTTTAGAGAGAGGGGAAGGGAGGGAGAAAGTCAGGAAGAGAAACATCAATAGGTGGTTGCCTCTTGTGCACCCCAAACTGGAGACCTGGCCCGCAACTCAGGCATGTGCCCTTACTGGGAATCGAACCAGAGACCCTTTGGTTCGCAGGCCAGCACTCAATCCACTGAGCTACACTAGCCAGGGCTCAGTAGTTTTTTGGTGGAGTCTTTAAGGTTCTCTATATATTGTGTTATCATCATATAAGGACAGTTTTGCCTCTTCCTTGCCAATTTGGATGCCTTTTATTTCTTATTCTTGTCTAATTGCTGTGGTTAGGTTTTGCAGTACAATGTTTAAAAAGAATGGTAAAAGCAGACATCCCTGTCTTGTTTCTGATCTTAAGGTAAATGCTCTCAGTGTTTGCCCATTGTTTATGATTTTAGCTGTGGGTTTGTCATGTATGACTTTTATTATGTTGAGGTATATTCCTTCTATTCCCACTTTGCTGAGTTTTTAATCATAAATGGGTGCTGAATGTTGTCAAATACTCTTCCTGCCTCTATTGCAATGATGATGTGATTTTGATTCATTTTGTGTATGTGGTCTATCTGTCATGTTACTTGATTTGTAGATATTGTGCCAACCTAGCATCCCAGAAATAAGTCCCTTTTGATCATGATTATGATCTTTTGAAGATATTGCTGAATTCATTTTGCTAATATTTTGTTGAGAATTTTTACATCTATGTTCATCAGGGATATTGGCTATAATTTTATTTCTTCGTAGTATCTTTATCTGGTTTTGTAATTAGGGTAATACTGGCCTCGTAAAACGACCTTGGGAGTCTTTTCTCCTTTTGAACTTTTTTGGAACAGTTTGAAAAGGACAGGTGTTAGTTCTTCTTTGAATGTTTGGTAAAATTCACCTATGAAGCTTTCTGGTCCAGCTTTTTTTTTTTTTTTCCTCTCAGAGTTTTTTTATTACTGCTTCTATTTTGTTAGTTGTAATCAGGGTGTTCAAAGTTTCCGTGTCTCCTATATTCAGTCTTGGAAGATTGTATGTTTATAGAAATTTATCCATTTCTTTCACATTGCCTAGTTTGTTGGCAAAAAATTGTAATATTTTCTTATAATTTTTTTGTATTTCTGTGTTGTCAGTTGTTGCTTCTCCCCTTTTGTTTCTGATTTTATTTATTTTTTTACTCTTTTTTTTCTTGATGAGTCTGGTTAAAGGTTTATCTTTTTGAGGAACAAGCTCTTGGATTTCATTGACCTTTTGTATTTTTTTATTAGACTGTTTATTTCTGTCCTGATCTTTTTTATTTCTTCTCTTCGCTTTGGGCTTTGTTTGTTTTTTTTCTAGTTCTTTTAGGTGTAATGTTAAATTGTTTATTTGAGATTTTTCTTGCCTTTTGATATTGGCCTACATTGCTATGAATTTTCCTCTTAGGACTGCTTTCACTGTGTCCTCTATATTTTGGGATGTGTGTGTTCATTTTCATTTGTCTCAAGGTAACTTTTGATTTCTTCCTTGATCTCATTGCTAACCCATGTATTGTTTAGTAACATGGTATTAGCCTCCATGTGTTTGTGTTTTTTAGTTTCTTTCTTGTAATTGATTTCTCGTTTCATACCATTGTGGTTGGAGAAAATACTTGACATAATTTCAAGCTCCTTAAATTTATTGAGACTTATTTTCTGTTCTAACATATGGTCTATCCTGGGAAGTATTTCATGTGCACTTGAAAAGTGTGTATATTTTGCTGCTTTGGGTTGAAATGCTGTGAAAAATCAATGAAATTCATCTGGTCTAGAGTGTCATTTAAGGCCACTATTTTCTTGTTGTTTTTCTGTCTGGAAGATCTATCCATTGATGTCAACGGGGTATTAAAATGCCCCACTATAACTGTATTTCTGTTGATTTCACCCTTTATGTCCATCAATATTTTCTTTATATAATTAGGTTATTCTATTTTGGGTACATAAATGTTTACAAGGGTTATAACATCTTGTTGGATAGCTCTCTTTTACATTATGTAATGTTCTTTTTTTGTCTTTTATTATAGCCTTTTTAAAAAAGTCTCTTTTGTCTAAGTATTGCTACTCCAGCTTTTGTTGTTGTTTCCATATTCGTGAAATATCTTTCTATCCCTTTGCTTTCAGTCTGTAAATCTTTTGTTCTGAAGTTGGTCTTTGTAGGCAGCGTATATATGTTGTCTTTTCCTACACTATGCTACCCTTTTTTTTTATTGGGACATTTACTTTTATTGATAGCTATGTATTTATTGCCATGTTATTCTTTTTTTTAATTTTTTTATTTTTCTTTTTTTGTTTTTGTTTTTGCCTTCCCTCTTCTCCCCTCCACCCGGTGCCCCCCCTGCCTCCAGTTGTACCCCCCTTTTAGACCATGTCCATTAGTTGTGCATATAGTTCTTCTCAACCTCTCTCTGTCTATTCCATTCCCTCCTACCATGCTCCTTAATTCCTATAACATCTCCCTCCCTCTCCCCCTTCCCCCTCCCTGCTGACCTCCCCCCAATATGCTACCCGTACCTATAGTTCTTTTTCCACTCTCATTGCCTGTTTAGTTTGCCTTTGTTTCAATTCTCTAGCTTCTGTTGTTGTTTCTTGTGATGCAGTTTTCATTTTAGTGTTCATAGTTTTGATCCTCCTTTTTTAAACCAGTCCCTTTAACATCTCATATAACAGCGGTTTGGATCTAATGAACTCTTTCAGTTTTATTTTGTCCTGGAAACACTTTCTCTGCCCTTCTATTCTGAATGACAATTTCGCTGGATAGAGTATTCGTGGTTGTAGGTTTTGGATTTTCATTACTTTGAATATTTCTTGCCGACCCCTTCTTGCCTGCAGGGTCTCCCTTGAGAAGTCAGCTGATAGTCTAATTGGGACCCCTTTGTACATGATTCTTTTCTTCTCTCTTGCTGCTTTTAAGATTCTCTCTTTATCTTTAACTTTTGACATTTTGATTATAATGTGTCTTGGAGTGGTTCTCCCTGGGTCCAGTTGTTTTGGAATTCTCTGTGCTTCCTGGACCTGTATGTCTATTTCCTTCCCCAAGTTTGGGAAGTTCTGCTTTATTATATTTTCACTTAATTTTTCAATTTCTAGTTCATCTTCTTCGCCCTCTGGTAAACCAATGATTCTTATGTTGGGCCTTTTATAGCTGTCCCAGAGGTTTCTGATCCTCTCATCATTTTCCTTGCTTCCCGTTTTTTCTCTCTGCACTGGTTGACTGTTTGTTCCTTCTTTGTGTTCTGGTTTGTTGATTTGAACTCTGGATTTTATTTCCTCACCATCTGTCTCATATGTGGTTTTGTTCCTTTCAGTATGAGTGTTTCTCGATTCTTTCTCATCTTTTTCCAGATCTTTTGTTAATTCTGTAAGCCACCTGATAACAATGGCCCGGAACTGAGCCTCTGACAGGTTTCTTATTTGTTCATCTGTCAGGTTCTTCATCTGTTGGCTGGGGAGCTGCACCACCGGGATTTCTATAGTTGTCTGCCTCATTTTGACAGACGCGTTTTGTTTTCTTGGTCCGGCTATAGGGGGCAGTGCCTGTGTACTCGTCACAACCCAGTGACCGACGCCGATCCGCAACCTTTTTCGCTGCACTGTGGCCCTTTGTCGTCACAACCCAGCGACCGGCGCTGATCCGCAGCCTTTCTCGCCGGCGCTTTGTCGTCACTGCCCAGCGACCAGTGGCGATCCGCAACCTATTTCGCAGCCCTGTGGCGGTTTGTTTGGGGGCGGGGGTCCAAGATGGATTCACACAGTTATTCCACTAGGAGACCGGGATCTGTCCTCCCACCCCCTGGGCCTCACTGTTTGAGGCGATGTGGTGGCTGCTTCTCCCAGTGTTGGGGTCGCGAGCCTCTGGGGTCTGACTGCAGCCGGGATTGTCCTCCCTACCACTGGGATTGCTCTCCCTGCCGCTGGGATTGCTCTCCCTGCCGCTGGGATTGTTCTCCCTGCCGCTGTCCCTGGTACGACCACGAACAGCACCGCCCACTTTCTCTCTTCCTACCTGCCCAAAGGGCGCTGCTGGTTTATAACTTCATACGTTGGGCTTCCGTGTAGTTTTATTTTCTGGAATTTCTAGTTATCTTTTGTTTTGAAGTAGTTGTATTCCTCTCTAGTTGTAGAGGGAGACCAAGCGTGTCCGTCTAAGCCTCCATCTTGGCCGGAAGTCCTATTTTTTTTATTTTTCAAAGCCTGACTTGATTTTCTTTTTTTTACATTTAAAACGTCTGTTTATTAATTCATTTAGAAACGGTCATAATGAGCCAATTACTTGTTAACATAAATAACATAATTTCTGAAAAGCATGGCATTGTTTTATACTTTGCACATTTTGTGTGCCAGGAGAGAGAGAGAGAGAGAGAGAGAGAGAGAGAGAGAGAGAGAGCACTCACAGTCCTACACTGCTCCAAAGACAGATTAATGACAATATTGTTTAAACCGAAGTGGTCCTTCACCCGGTGCAAGTTTCTATCCCAGAAAATAGGAGAACAGACTAACCCCCTGGTTTCTCTGCCTTTCATCCTGGTCACAGCCCCGCTCTGGGAAACTGATAGAATGTGGTTATGTACATCCAGAACTTCTCTCAGAGGCCAGCCAGGCCTACAGCAGGACCAGCTGGGCCAAGCCATGTGTCAGCTGAAAGCACCCTTCTGAATACTGATGCAAACTCATACCATGATCTCCAAGGTCAGCTATGGTGTCCTCTACACTTTTGAACACACCATGGTCCGGACAAGGAATAAGCCGAGACTGAAGCAGGTTCTCTGAAGTCAGGTCATCAGATTCATAAAGGACATCAACAGTTAGCTGCTGAAAGTTCCTGAGATCTCAATTCTTGCATTCTTTTGTTATTTTCTTCATATTTTTCTTGCACAAGTTTTTTCAGCTTACTGGCTCTCGTCGGCTGCCTGGAGCTTTCTCAGCCACATCCTTTCTCTCAGTGTCATTTTTCTGCACTTCAGAGAGTACCCGCAGAGTCTGTAGGTGGATCTATTTTTGCATGGCATTAATTATATGAACAGCTTCCTTCTGACACTCAAATTATTGTTCTGGAGTAGTTTCTGAATATCTACACATCAGATACTGAAAAAAAGGCTCTTTAGGAATAGAAGTGCATAAAAGTACCAGGTGACTTTTCTAATTTGCACTATTACTAACTATATCTGAGAGGTTGGAAAAAAACCAGCTATTTTTCCCTGTATAAAGGTTTACAAAACATTACATGGAACTTATGCAACCAGATGCTGAAGGGTTGGGCTCCTGCCTGCCTCTCCAAGTTCATCTTGCACTTCACTTCCTCTTCTCTCACTCCCTGGTACCCAGGCAGACAGGCTTTCGTTCGACTCCAAGAACACACGAGCTCTCTTCGCCTCTGGTTCTGTAGCGGACAAAATCCACATGCCCAGGGCCAGGACTCGGGTGAGATGAATAAGGCATTCACCTCAGATGTAAAATTTCAGGGGCACCAAAAAACTCAGAAACCAAGAGAAAGAATATTTTAATGCAGTACTATGAAAAATCAATATTAATGCCACAAAGCCAAGAAACACAATATCAAAAGTTTAAATAGAGACAGGATCCAACACTGAATTTGCACCATTCTACCATCAAATTTTCCAATTTACAGTAAAAGAAAATAAATTAACATACTCAATAAAAAGTATTATTGAGATATATAACAAAGATGTAGAATAATAAACACTTAATGAAAACCCAAGATTTTATTACTTGTAGTATAACATTCTGTCCTAGCAAGAATATATTTACGAAGTGTTGAGGTTAGATCTGTAAAATAAAAACCCTGAGGATGGATGTTGAGTTTAGGCAGAAAATCACTATCCTAATACTTCAGACAGCAGGAAACCAGAGTTCATACACTTGTGCAAAGACATGGTTCGACTAATTTCCTTCAGCTCTAAAAAAATTCTTGTCTGGTTTTTTTTTTTTTTAATTTTGATTTATTTATTGATTTTCTATTATAGTTGTCCCACATTTTCCCCCAATTCTCCAGCCCACTCCCTCTCCCACAGTAAATCCCCACTTCATTGTACATGTCCATGGGTTATTTATACTAGTTTCTTTACTAAACACTTCTCCTACTTAACCCTCCATCTTTATCTCCCTTCTTCCCCCTGGTTAATGTTAGTCTGTTCCTTTTTTATATGCCTCTGGTTTAGTTTTGCTCATTTGGTTGTGTTGTTCATTAGCTTCCTGAATTAGGTGATATCATATGGTATTTTTCGTTTGTTGCCTGGCTTATTTCACTAAGCGTAATTCTCTCTAGTTCAATCCATGTTATCGCAAATGGTAGGAGTTCCTTTTTTCTTTCTGCTGTATAGTATTCCATTGTGTAAATGTACCATTGTTTTTTATTTACACATCTACAGATAAGCACTTAGGCTATTTCCAGCACTTGGCTATTGTAAATAGTGCTGCTATGAACATAAAGGTGCATAGGCTCTTTTGAATTGATGTTTCAGGATTTTTCGGATATAATCCTAGCAATGGAATCACTGGTTCAAAACGCAGTTCCATTTTTAGTTTTTTGAGAAAATTCCATACTGTTTTCCATAGTGGCTGCACCTGTCTGCATTCCCACCAGTAGTGCACTAGGGTTCCCATTTCTCCACATCCTCATCATCATTTTGTTGTTTGTTGATTGGTTGATGATGATGATTCTGACTGATATAAAGTGGTATCTCAATTGTGGGTTTTATTTACATCTCTCTGATGCCTAGTAATGTTCATCATTCATTCATATGCCTATGGACACTCTGTATTCCTTTTTGGAGAAGTGTTTGTTCAAGTCCTTTGCCCATTTTTAAATTGGGTTGCCTTTCTTCTTGGTGTTGAGATGTAGAAGTTCTTTATATATTTTGGAGATCAGTCTCTTGTCTGAGGTATCATTGGCAAATATGTTTTCCCATTTGGTTGGTTCCCTTTATCATCTTGCTGATGTTTTCTTTTGCTGAGCAGAAACTCTGTAGTTTGATATAGTCCCATTTGTTTATTCTTTTCTTTATTTTCCTTGCCTTAGGAGATATATGAGTGAAAACACTTCCACGTTGGATATCTGAAGTTTTCCTGCCTATGTTTTCCTCTAGGACTTTTATGGTGTCATGTCTTATATTTATAAGTCTTTGATCCATCTTGAGTTTCTTCTGGTGTATGGTGTAATTTGTTGGTCTAGTTTCATTTTTTAGAACGTTCCTGTCCAGTTCTCCCAACACCATTTGTTGAAGAAGCTGTTCCAACTCCATTTGATGTTCCTTACCCCTTTGTCAAATATTAGTTGACCGTATAGTCCTGGGTTTATTTCTAGGCTCTCTGTTCTGTTCCATTGATCTATATGTTTGTTCTTTTTTTTTTTTTTTTTTTTAAATTAATTAATTAATTAATTTTGGGGAATAGGCCACCGCTTTATAAAAATTAACCCCTCTCATACTTAAGACCCTTTATATTCTTATTAAGGACAATGGGCGAAAGTCTCGTGCTCTGCTAGCTGCTTCAAGCTGGACATGGTCGTTGTCCTACCTACCCTTGGGTCCAGAAATTCCTAATAGGTGTGGGTGTGTGAAGGAGAGGGTAGCTGTTTCACATGGGGAAGGATCTTGCAGACTCTAGGTCAGTTGGCTGTCCCCAGACAACGGCATGCTTGGTTTAACAGTCTGGCATCCTTGTTGTATTCTGGAGGCAACAGATTTGGCAACAGGGTTAAAAGGCATCATTCAATCCATAACCACTAGATGAAAAAGGCAGGGATTAATTTTTTAATGTTCCACATTAGGGTAAAAAAAGGCTTCTTTGGAGGAAGGTGTGCAAGGCATATCCCACCTGTCCAAAGCCTTTTTGCCCACTAAGTTTGGGCTGAGGAGAATATTTTAGGTTTTCCCCTCAGATTCTAGGCCCTTTCCACCATTAGGACAGAAAAGAGAAAGCAGTTTTAAAGTGAAGGCCACAGACCACCCCATTCTTCACCAACCCAGCCACTTGGTACTTCCAAACTGTTGAGTCTCAGGAAGCAGCGATGCAGACAGGATTAAGTGAGGCCTATACATACAGACAATCACTCAGGTAATGAGATCACAGGCTTATGCCCTATGAAAAAAGAACAAATTTGTTAATTGACGGAACATAACCTACAAACCAGTCTCTAGATCTGCGAGACTGTGTTATTGGGAAGACATCCAGTTCCAAGGCATTTGACATTCTTCTTGCCTGTAAATTAAGTATCTTTGGTGATGTCACAGACCTAGTTTAACCTCCAAATGAAAACAAACTTTAAATGAAAAGAAACTTTAAAGACATTTAGCTGCACTACCTTATAGTCTACCACTGAGCATTGTGGTTTATCTTGAATCATGATTTTTCTCCTTAAGATTACCCTCCTAGTCATTAAAGTGACTGCATTAAATCCATTTTTAATTTATCCTGTTCATTTGCATAAACACAAGAAGAGCAGGAAATGATCACTTATGATCTTTATGTCTGCTTTACTGGATCTTACACAAGGAACCTCCAGTCTGCCCTTCAGGACACAGAATCTGAGCCACATACCTGGCATTCAGCCTTGACTGTAAACACCTGTCTTTTCCAAGTCCTTCAGGTTTTCCAGTGTGCCTTAAGGTTCCTTCTAGCCATCTTTCAGGAAAGCAACCTTCATTTCTTCCCTGGAAAGATGGCCATGAATGGCACAACCAGCCAAGTTACCAGACCTTCTTTCTCGTGGGTTCTTATTACTTTTGAAAGTCAATCCCAGTTCCTCAAGGCTTTTTGGTAACAACCAGAGCCTAGGTATGCCTCCTTTAGGCATGAAATTTCAAAGTCTTGGTCAACAAAACCTCTATTAACAACTGGTCTTACTAGTTTTATACAAAGAACCTTATACCATTAATTACTTCTTCACAATGCAAATTCTGGAGGGATCAGGTAGGGAGAAAACTATAGTGTTAAGGAAAACCCTTGTCCTTCTAATATTCACTAAAATTGCATTCCCATAGTTTACATTTTCTTTTCTTTTCTTCACTTTCCTACATGCGAAGTTTTTTTTGTTCGTTTGGGGTAGGTGGATATGCTGGCTCCTTTATTTATTTTTCTTTCTTTTTTTTCACTAAAATTTTATTATTCTATTACAGGTGTCCCAGTTTTCCCCCCTTGCTTGCCACCATCCTGCCCACCCTGTCTTCCACAGTTAATCTGCACCCCATTGTCTATGTCCATGGGTGATTTATACTTTTACTTTGACTAGACCCTTCCCCTTCTCTCCTTCCTTCTCTCCCTCCCACCTTCCCCCTTGTCACTGTTAGTCTGCTCCTCGTTTACATGCCTCTGGTTCAGTTTTGATCATTTGTTTGTCCATTAGTTTCCTGTATTAGATGATATCTTTAATTCCCTGGCTTATTTCTCTAAGCATAATTCTCTTGTTTCATCCATGTTGTTGCAATGGTAGGAGTTCCTTCTTTCTTTCTGCTACATAGCACTCCATTGCATAATTGTACACAGTTTTCTGATCCATTCATCCACTGATGGGCACTTAGGCTGTTTCCAGCACTTGACTGTTGTACATAGTGCTTCTATGAACATAGAGGTGCATAAGTTCTTTTGTTACTATTTTGTTATTATTACTCATTCATTGTCGTTTTTCCCCTTTGTAGTTCTCTTCCTCTCTCTCTCTCTCTCTTTCTTCTTCTTAAATCAGACCTTTTAGCATCTCTTGCAATGCTGGTTTGGTGGAGATGTATTCTTTTAGTCTTCCTATTTCTGGGAAACTCTGTATTTCATCTTTCATTTTGAATGAGAGCTTTGCTGGGTAGAGTATTCTTGGTTGTTTTTCATTGCTTGGAATATTGTTTACCAGTTCCTTCTGGCTTGTTGTGTTTTGCTTAGAAATCTGATGATAGCCCTATTGGAGCTCCCTTGTATGTTACTAGCTGTTTCTCTCTTGCTGCTTTTAGGATTCTCTCTTTGTCTTTGAATGTTGCCATTTTAATTATGATGTGCCTTGGAGTGGGCTTGTTTGGGTTTATCTTCATTGGGACCCTCTGTCCTTCCTGGACTTGTGTGACTTTTTCTCTCATCAAGTTAGGGAAGTTTTTTTGTCATTACTTTTTAAAACATGTTTTCTATCCCTTGCTCCTCTTCTTCTTCTGTTATTCTTATGATACGGATAGTATTATGTTTCATGTTGTCCTTCAGCTCTCTTAAAACCTCTTCATTATTTTTCAGCTTTTTTCATTTTGTTGCACTGTCTGGGAATTTTTTTCTACGTTGCCCTGCTGATCCGATTTTCTGCTTCATCTAACCTGCTTTTAATTCCTTCTCCTGTGTTCGCTAATTCAGAAGTTGTATTCTTCATTTTCTCCAGGCTCTTGATAGCTTCTATGTTCTATTTTATGCTGGTGTTACTCTCAGGAAGTTCCTTGTGGTTTTCCTAGAGTTCTTTGTACCTTTTCTTGAGCTCACTGAGCTTACTGAGCTTCCCTATAATCCATGTTTTGAATTTAATGTCTGATAGTTTGCTTTCCTCTATTTCATTTAGTACTCTTTCTGGGTAGTTTCTTTGTCTCCCCATTTTTGTGACTCTTATTGTTTCTTGCTGCTTCTTAGATTGATCTGCTCTTTCTTGATCTGCTCCTGGTGGCATCAGATTGTGTACCAGTGTGGGCCTAGGAAGCCTGTTGGAGACTACCAGAGATCTACTGCCTTTGTCTATCTCCTTTAGTTGTTTATCTATTCAATTTGTGATCAGCCATCAGGCTTAAGCACCGAGGGCGGGCAGATCAATTTCTCCAGGCAGGGCTTTTGCTTCCCTTCAGGCTGACACCATTTGGAGGGGAATGGTCTGCCTGCAGTATGGGAAATGAGTCAGCACTGGGACCTGGTCGGCTGTTCCCTCAGCTCTCCAACCAAAGCCACCACCCCAAACTCTCCCCAAGCCTCTCCAGTCTTCTCTGCCCTCCCTCTGCTTGAGCCCAGGGTAAGTGGGTGCCAAAATATTTTTGTACATGATTTGTTTAAGAGCTCTTGGTCTCCATCTGTTTCAGGCCAGCAAAAAACCCTGTGGCTTTTTGCCATGCATAGCTGGATGATATTTTATTTTCTGTTCTGTTGCTGTAGGCTGGGAAGTCCAGTGGGGGTTTAGACCCTACCCTTCTCAGCGGGAACCCCTGACTGCTGAGCTGTTTCTCAATCCCTTCAGCTAACACCTGAGGGAGCCCAGCCAGCCCTTTTCTACCATTAAGCTGTCTCTCCACGGTTATAAGACTTTTCTACAACTACTGTTCAGTTGGTTATTCCAGATCATTTCTCCACAATTAAGTTGTAATTCTAGATTGGTCTTGGGTAGTTAGTGTAGCTTCCACTTACTCCTCTGCCATCTTGTATCTCTTGATCTATATGTCTGTTCTTATGCCAGTACAAGACTGTTTTGATTACAGTGGCCTTGTAATATAGTTTGATGTCGGGTATTGTGATTCCTTCTACTGTGTTCTTCTGTGTCAAGATTGCTGTGACTATTCAGAGTATTTTTTGGTTCCATATAAATTTTTGAAGTGTTTGTTCTAGGTATGTGAAATATATTGAATAGAAGTGGACAGAATGGACATCCTTGTCTTGTTTCTGATCTTAGGGTGAATGCTTTCAATTTTTGTCCATTGAGTATGATGTTGGCTTCAGGTTTTTCATGTATGGCCTTAATTATATTGAGGTATGCTCCCTCTGTTCCCACTTTTCTGTGTTTTCATCATGAATGGGTGTTGTACTTTATCAAATGCTTTTTCAGCATCTGTTGATAATGTTCATGTGGTTTTTGTCTTTCATTTTGTTTATGTGGTGTATTACATTTATTGATTTGCGAATATCAAACCATCCTTGCATCCCTGGGATGAATCCCACTTGATCATGATGTATGATCTTTCTAATGTGTATCTGGATCCGGTTTGCCAGTATTTTGTTGATGATTTTACCATCTATGATCATCAGCAATATTGGCCTGTAGTTTTCTTTCTTTCTTGTGTCTTTAATTGGTTTTGGAATTAGGGTAGTATTGGCTTCATAGAAAGAGTTTGGGAGTGTTCCCTTTTCTTGGATTTTTTGAAATAGTTTGAGAGAAGGGTAGTCGTTAGTACTCTAAATTTTTGTAAAATTCACCTATGAAGCCGTCAAGTCCAGGGCTTTTATTTGCCAGGAGTTTTTTCAATTACTATTTCAATTTCACTCTTCGTTATACGTCTATTCAGGCTTTCTGCTAATTCTTGAGTCAGTATTGGAAGATTATATGTTTCTAGAGATTTGTCCTTCTCTTCTAGGTTATCAAGTTTCTTGCCATACAGTGTTTATAGTAATTTCTTACAGTCCTTTGCATTTCTGTGATAGTGGTTGAGATTTCTCCTCTTTTGTTTCTGATTTTGTTTATTTGCGTCCTCTCTCTTTTTCTTGATGAGTCTGGCTAAAGGCTTGTTGATTTTGTTCCTATTTTCAAAGAACCACCGCCTAGTTTTATTGATGTTTTGAATTGTTTGTTTAGTCTCCGTGTCATTCAATTCTGCTCTGATCTTGATGATTTCCTTTTTTCTACTCTGGGCTTTGTTTGTTGTTCCTCCACTAGTTCTTGTAGCTGTAGGATTAGATGTTTAATTTGGGATTCTTCTATCCTTTTTAGGTAGGCTGTATTCCTATGAACTTTCAGGACTGTTTTCGCTGTATTCCAAAGGCTGTTGTGTGTTTATTTTTATTTGCTTCCAGAAACTTCTTGATTTCTTCCTTGATGTCATTGTTAACCCATTCATTATTTAATAGCATGTCATTCATTCTCCATGAGTTTGAATGTCTTTGACTTTTTTTCTCGAGGTTGATTTCCAGTTTCAAGGCTTTGTGATCTGAGAAAATGCTTGATATGATTTCAATTTTCTTGAATTTGTTGATGCTTGTTTTCTGTCCTGCCATGTGGTCTGTCTTTGAAAATGTTCCATGTGCATTTGAAACGAATGTATATTTTGCTTCTTTGGGGTAAAAAGGTCTCTATATATCAATAAGTCCATCTGATATAGAGTGTTGTTCAATCCATCAATATCTTTGGTGTTTCTTTGCTTCAAAGATCTGTCCATTTGTTTACACTGTGGTGTTAAAATCGTGTATTATGAGTGCGTTGCTGTCGATGTTTTTTTGAAGTCCTCCAAGACTTTCCTTATATATTGGGTGCTTCTGTGTTGGATGCTTTTATGTTTACCAGGGTTATATATTCTTGATGGATTTTTCCCTTAAGTACTATGAAATGTTCTTCTTTGTCTCTTTTTATGGCCTTTGCTGTGAAATCTGTTTTGTCTGATATAAGTATTGCTACCCTCACTTATTTTTTGTGTCCATTTACTTGGAATACTTTTTCCATCCCTTCACTTTCAGTTTGTGTAAATCTTTTGTTTTGAGGTGTGTCTCTTGTAGACAGCATATATGCGGGTCATGTTTTTATATCCATTCTGTTACTTTATGTCTTTTAATCAGAACATTTAAGCCATTTACATTTAAGGTTATTATTGACAGGTTTTTATTCATTTACCTTTGTATCTGTGTTCTTCTCCCTCTTCTTTTTCATAAAGCATTCCCTTTAGCATGTCTTGTAATGCTGGTTTGCTGGAGATGTATTCTTTTAGTCTTCTTTTGTCTGGGAAACTCCTTATTTCGCCTTCCATTTTCAAAGGGAGCCTTGCTGCGTAGAGTTGTCTTGGTTATAGGCCTTTGTTTTTCATTGTTTGAAATATTTTTTGCCATTTTCTTCTGGCTTTCAGTGTTTCTGTTGAGAATTAGCCTTATCGGAGCTCCCTTGTATGTTATTTGCTGTTTTGCTCCCTTTAGGATTCTCTCTTTATGTTTGAGTATTGGCATTTTAATTATGATGTTCCTTGGAGTCGGCCTTCTTGGGTTCATCTTCATTGGAACCTCTGTGCTTCCTGTACTTGTGAGACGTTTTCTCTCCTCGTGTTCAGGAAATTTTCTGTTACGACTTTTTCAATCAGGTTTTCTATCCCTTGCTCATTTCCTTCTTCTTCTGGTATCCGTATTGTGTCAGGCATAAAGAAGCAAGCCAGGGAGTTTCAAACCAGTAGAGATAATTAACAGATGAATCATGGAAAAGGGGTGTGGAAATGACATTCCGCAGCTGCTCACACATATCTCTGGTATCAAAGGAGAAAGATTGTTGCCACCAAATACAGAGAAATGGGAAGATGAAGCTAGATAACTGCAAATGAGTTGGAGATAGACGTATAACTAGATTACCCTTACTTAATCATACCCTGAATTAAGTAAATCGCATTAGATTTTGAACCCGGATTAACCAGTAATGGAGAAATGGGATAAAAGGAGAGGGGAGAGGGAGCTAATTGCATTAGGGAGGGAGAGCTAATCACATTACTATAAAACCAGTTTTCTTTGTCTACTTTGCAGGCAGATCTCCTGTCTGGTGGTGTGCCGGACTCTGCAGACTTGTGAATTAACGCCTCAATTTACTGCTCAAGACCTGTGTCCCAGTTCTTTACTGTGAGCATTTGTCACACTATGATATGGATATCGTTGCATTTCAAATTATCCTGAAGCTCTCTTAAACCCTCTTCATTCTTTTTCAGACTTTTTTCATTTTGTTGGAGTGTCTGGGAACTTTTTTTTGCATTTCGTCTAGCTCATTGATCCTGTCCTCTGTTTCATTTAGCCTGGTTTTGATTGCTTCTACTGTGTTCTTCAGTTTAGAAATTGTTTTTTTCATATCTTCCTGGCTCTTATTGAAAGTTTCTATATCCTTTTTCATGCTGGTATAGTTCTCAGTAAGTTCCTTGTAGCTTCTCTGGAGTTCTTTGTAGCTTCCCTGGAGTTCTTTGTAGTTCCCTTGGAGTTCGTTGTAGTTTTCTCTGAGTTATTTGAGTTCATCGAGGTTCCTCATTACCATTGTTTTGAATTAGATGTCTGATTCTTTGCTTGCCTCTATTTAATCTATCTCTTCTTCTGGGAATTACTCTTTTCCTTTTGTTGGTGTATTATTTCTCCTTCCCTTTTTGGGAGGCTCTCCTTGTTGTTTCTGTTCTTAGATTGACCTGCTTTTATTTCCTGCCTTTGTGGTGTGACCTTCTTGTATACAGTTGTTGAGCTGCTGCCTCCAGCTGATGCCACTTGGAGAGGAGTAGTCTGCTTAAGTGATTTCTCTCATAGCACTGGGGATGATTCTGCACTGGGATCTAGTCTGCTGGTCTCCCATCTCTTCTTCAGAGCCAGCGCCCAAAACTTTTACGAAGTTTCTCTAGTTCATCTCGCTGTCCCTTGACCTCAGCCCAGGGCGAGTGCGTTCCCTCATGCAGGACAAGGGTGGGCTGACCGGTTGTGCGCCTGGGCAGGCGGACCGCGTCACTTCAGTGTGTGCACTCGCCCAACCCATGTTATTCTTTATAACTATGTTTCTCTCACTCTTTTTCTTTCTTCTTAAATAAGTTTTTTTTTCTTTTTTAACATTTTTTATAATACTGTTTTGGTGGTGGTGAACTCCTTTAGCTTTTTCTTGTCTAGGAAGCTTTTTCTCTCCTTCAATTTTAAATGATATCAGTGCTCTGTAGAGTAGTTTGATAGTAGGTTTTTGCTTTTCATCACTTTGAATATTTTGTGCCAGTTCATTCTGGCTTAAAGTGTTTCTTTTGAGAAATCAGCTGACAGTCTTATGGAAGTTCCCTTGTAGGTAACTTTCTTTTGCTGCTTTTAAGATTCTCTTTGTCCTTAACCTTTGCCATTTCAATTATGATGTGCTTTGGTATGGGTTTCTTTGAGTTCATCATGTTTTAAACTCTTATGTGCTTCCTGGACTAATATCTATTTTCTCCAGGTTAAGGAAATTTTCAGTCATAATTTTTTCAGATAAGTTCTCAATCCCTTGCTCTCTTTCTTCAAGATCTGGTATCCCTATGATGCAAATTGTGTTATACTTTACATTGTTCCAAAGGTTTTTTAAACTGTCCTTATTTAAATTTTTTTTTCTTTTTTGCTGCTCTGATTGGGTGTTTACTGCTACATTGGCATCTAAATCACTAATTTGATCCTCTGCATAATCTAATCTCCTGCTGGTTCCTTCTACTGTATTCTTTATTTTAGTTATTGTATTCATTTTTGACTAATTCTTTGTTATGGTTTTTATGTCCTTTTTTATGCTTGCTATCTCTTTGTTGAAGATCTCACTAAATTTCTTGAACAATGGTTTCATAACCATTGTTTTGAACTCTGTATCTTGTAGATTACTTGTCTTCATTTCATTTAATTTTGAGTGGGGGGTGGATTTCTCCTGGTTTTTCATTTTGACTATGTTTCTTTGTCTCTGCATTTTGGCTGCCTCTCTGCATTTGCTTCTGTGTGTTTGGTAGATCTGCAATGTCTCCCAGTGTTTGTGTGGTAGCCTTATGTAATAGGTATCTTGTGTGGCTTAGTGGTGCAGTTTCCTGATCACCTAAGCTAGCTGCTTTAGAACTGTCCCTTGTGTGGGTTATGTTAGCCCTCATGTTGTAGTTTAGTCCTGATGGCTACTGACCTGTCTGTGGATGGAGTTGACCCTCAGATGGGCTGAATGTGTGAAACAACTTCAACCAGTGTCCAAGTAGCTATGTGGGGCTGGCCTCATCCCACAAAGTGTGATTTGCCCCGAAGGGCCTAGTGCCTTCTGAGATCTTCATTTGAGGCTGCTGCATGTGGAGCTAATTGGCTGTGCTCTGATGTGGACTAAATCTTGATACCAGGTGTCTTGGTGTTTGGGCTTTTTGAGATGTGCCTCAGGTGCAGGTCAATGTCAGGTGCTGCCTATGACTGTCCTTGGGTACCTTTTTTGGTGTTAGAAAGTGAGACACAGTTTGTGGCTGCCTCTGCTGGGCCTGGGTATGTGTGGGAGGGTATAAGTTATGCACTAAGGCTGGCTTCCACCAGCACCTAGCAGGGGACAGGTTAGCAAAGGCCCAAGTCACCCCTAGATGTTCCTCTATCTGTTAGCCTTTTGTTAGGCTTAGTCCCTGAAATAGCCTCTGGTGGTATATATGCGAGTTGCGTGAGGTAGGTTTTTAGTGAGTCTCCTGATAGGGGCTAGTGGTGTTCACTAGGTAGAGAATTATTCAGATTGGGCTCATGTGCTTGGTCTGAGGCCATTCAACAACAGTCCAGTCAAGGCTAGCCACCACCACCCTGGAGGCTATGGAACATTGCAGTTGGGTGAGGTCTTCGCTGGCCATGTATTTCTAAACTTAACACAACTACTATTTTGAAAGATAACTTGAGAATAGAGTTAATGTTAAGGCTATACTTTCAAATCAGTAAATCTAGCAGGGATTGTTGGAGCAGAAAAGGCAAAAAACAGCCTTGGTTAAATTCATCATTTGAATTTTTGATAGTGTAGTGGTATAAGAAAGTTGTCACATCTGCATTCTTTTCTTATCAGGGAATAGATATAATAAGAGAATGTACAAACAGATTGTATGTTCCACATTTGTCATCACAATAACACAATAACTTAAATGTATAGATCACGAAGGTGTTATAACTGAGCAGTTGACCAGGTGTTTTTAAATTTAGGTTCTAAGTACTCCAGACTACATTAACAACCAGCCTCTGTTGTTACAATTTGTTACAATTTGCTAGACATTGTTCTAGAATAGTGAAGAAAATTGAAAAGACGTGTTCTCTCTCGTCAAAAAGTTTGCCATATGAGGTGATAAATGCTGACACTGTATATATTGCATAGTGGCATACTTATTTTCAGATCATGACTGCTGCTTCCTAGCTGTGATCTTAGCCAGCTCCTTCATATGCTTGAGCCTCAGTTTCCTTATTTATGAAATAAGCAAGAAAGTATCTAATTTAGGATTAAATGATGTCCTGTTGAAGGTACTTGGTACAGAACAAGTTGGTAGCTACTAATAGATTAGACAGTTGTTCTAGGAGTTATGAAGCCACCTAAACCAGCTTGGGGGAGAGTCGGAACGTGGTTCCTAGAAGAAGTAATGTCCAATTTGAGACTTAACGGTAAATGAAGGTTGGATTTGGAGGCTGTGCATACCAGACAAAGGTAGCAATTACAGAATATGTGTTTGCTTTGTGTTAATTTTGTTTGTGGATATACAGATAATATATGTAATTTTAATAACAGAATAATTTAAAAATTGATATGACTGTAAATTTGTGCTCAAAATAAAAACTTATTTAAGTGTGTGTGTTTCTTATTACAATTCAGAAATGTAAGAACTTAAATTACATCTGAGGAATTTGAAGATAAAAAATTAAATGGACTCAGAAGCTTTCTTAAGGCTAAACTTAACATGTGTGTGTTGTTAGGGCCTTGGCTTTGTGCTACTTCCCAGATGTTGAAGCAAATTACTACACTTGCATTCTCTTAATTTTGATCAGTTTGACACAATTCTTCTGTTATCCCTTTTTATGGTTTAATGATCAGTGAAAATTAATGTTAAAAATAATTCATAATGCCGTGGCCAGGTGGCTTCACTTGTTGAAGCATCGTTTTGTACACCAAAAGGTTTCAGGTTCCATTCGGAGTCAGAGCGCATATGGGAGGCAGCCACAACTGATTGATGTTTCTCAATCTTTCCACCCCCCCCTTCCTTTTTCTCTAAAATCAATAAACATATTCTCAGGTGAGGATTATAATAATAACTCATAAATTATCCCTTCTGGTAATGGAGTTTCATCAAAATGCCAGTTTTAGCTAGGTATTTACTAAGTTATGAATTTTAAAATGATAGCAGTGTTTTTGTTTATTTGCTTTTATTCTGTGATGATTTTACAAATAAAGACCAAGCATTACTTTTCTCCAGGTATTTTGAATACCCACCTCTTTTTATTTTATTCATTTTTGTCTTTTTGTCTTGTGTTTTTCAAAACTTTAAAAGGGCAGAACTAGATATCCAGAAAACCAAAACCACATAGCAACTATAATGTACCAATACTTACAAAGAAACCTAGTTCTTACTGTGTAGCGTTAGCAATTTATATTATTTTTCCTTTCCTGGCTTTTAGCCAATATAAACATTAACTATTCTAATAATCTGCCAGAGTCGGGAGCCATTTAGGTGCCTCCAACTATTATCTGGTCTGTCACTGACAGACTTTTGCCAAACCTTGTCTACTAATAATTGATTCTAAGTTTAGAACAGCTCAATCTTGTCTCCTTCAAGATAAATACACCGGAGATGCCACATCTGTACAGAATAGGAAAGCACAGTGTATTTCTTAGTTTACCCTCTTTCACCGTAAAGGAAAGCTGGAAAGTGAGTAGCCAGAGAATGTACTAAATACTGTTTACTGCCCATCTGCTTGTTACCATCCTCCATATTTTCTTTATGTTACTAGGTTTCCCTGTTTTTATTAGATAGTCATTTTCCCTGAGGTAAAACATTCATGGCACTTGTCGTTTATATACCAGGATACTAATTTTAAACTACTTCTACTAGTTTTAAACTCTCATTAAGAGATCTTGAACCCAGAATCCTTTCTGCAATGGACAGGGTTGGCTTAAGCAAGGACCCAGCCCATCCTAACTCTCTGTGGATTGAATTTCCTGGAGAAGAACCTCATTGCTGCAGTGAAAATAGTTACTATGGTTACTGTGTAAGGTACCTTCTTTTTCCTGCTTTAGAATGGGTAGTGAACTGGCTGAAAACGGTCACTTCCTTGCAGTGTCTTTGAGTAGAAATAATTCTGTTGAATTTAGGCCTGAGCAGTTTTTTATGCCTTTGTAATGTGTGATGAGCCCAGGACTGGAGGCAGATGCACAGGAGCCAGATACTTTAAGTCCCCAGAGGCTCTAGCCACTGGCTAAGTGACAGCCTGGGGGAGAGCCACTTTTGTCCTTTGCTGATTGCTGTTAGATAAGTTGTTGACAAACATGAAAGAGCAGCCAGTACAAAAGAGACTAAAAAAGAGCTGAATGGTTCTTGAATCTCTAAGTTACGATGGTTAGTCATATTCATATCTGGTGATTTCGTGGGAACAAGAAGTCAAATGTGACCTTGGGGAAACATACACATTATTGGAGGGAGGACAGTTTTAGTGTACTTTTTTTTAGATTGTCAACTGCCAGTAACCTAGTTATCTATTACCGTATTTGTCATACAGTATAATGTGAAATTGTGTAAGACTTATCAATGAAAACACAGCTTTTGAAAAGTGTATAATATCCTTTTCAAAACTTTTCCATACAATTTTGTAATTTTCTAACGCCTGATCTAAATATTGCTTTTCAGTTGTTCAAAAATACATTTTTAAAACAATGTTCAAGTATGACTTAAAACTTTTAGCATTTTTTGTCAGTATTTCAGGGATTGGTTATGTAATCAAGCATGTCTAGCTTTTTGTTAACATGTTTATTGTGGAGAATTTTGCAAGTAGAGGAAAGTACAAATAAGAATAAACACCTGTAATTCCACATGTAAAAACTATTAGGCACATATTGGGCACTCACATATTCGTTCAATGAATGTAGAGAGAAACGCTGTTAATATTACTTAGGTAGTGTCTGTGTGTATGTTAACTTTTTTTCAGGTGTATTTGTCTCTTTTGAAGAAAATAATGGTTCAAAACAGGCAAATACAGTATAATTTCTCTTTTAATAGATTTTCCAGTGGTCCTTAGCAAGGGGCAATCTCACTTTAGCCAGGTCTCTTAAGTGAAGCTATATAATTTCATTAGGTAAAGGTTGCTATGGATTCTCATTAAATATGTGGCCTTAATTTCATACTTTTATTGATTCAAAACAAAACAAAACAAAACTCTGGAATACGATCTTTTATTCCTACTGCAAAGCCTGCATTTAGGCCTTCTTACCTCAGCCTATCCGCTTGCATTAGTCTCCTCCTTGTCACAGTTTGACTCCTACCAGACTCTCCTATTTATTCCCCTGTTTCCCTACTTTAATCATTGCTCCAGTCAAATGATTTTTTTTTAATTTTATTTTTTATTATTATTTCCTGAACCCACTGAATTTTGAGACCCATGTCCACTCCTTTTCTTGCTGTCCTTCAAGCTGGCATACCTACCCCCTTTTCCTCACCCATTGAATTACACTGGGGAACACAATTTTTGTTGCGTTAGATCTGACACTTGTTTTTGACTAACTTTTGGCATCTGAATCCAAAAATGACCCCAGTTTTTCTCTTACCACATCAACATTTTAAGGTACAGGATACCCTCTCTTTGTCCCCAAAATCATACAAAATGTACATACAATGGAAAATAAGGAAACATACTGTTAATTTAGAGTTATTTTAGTCATATAAAGGCTATATATTGTTACTGTAAGTCAAATTGTGTACAACTAGTAAAATTCTGCTACCAAACATACATATTAAGGCATTTTATCTTTTCATACGACAGGCTAGGAAATGCCAAAATGAGATACTTGAAACAGTTTCCTTCAGTTGGCAAAGCTTTAACCAATTGCTTCATGAGACCCAGATTTATGTTCACAGGTGGGAATATAATGTTCTTTCTGTCGACAAGTGACTCATGGAGAATATTCGGATCACCAGGTTTGAGGTCAGATCTTGGAGGGCAATTCGACTGCACCCAGTGCTTCTCACGAGCTCTGTTGTCCCACATACACAGAAAACAGAGATACTTGGTGTATCCACGTTGCTGACCAAGAAGGAAGCAGACCATTTTAAGGTCAACACAGATGATCCAGTTGTGCTTGTGATATTGCAACAGATCAATGGCTCTCTGTATATCTTCATATTCTTCACAAAAACAAAATGAATGGCCAATTGGGACTGCACCAAATAAATTTCCATCGTGGAAGCGGACACACGTCAAGCTCTGCTTTGAGCTATTGATGAACTGTCGCCATTCATTTGCGTTATCGATTGGAATTTCCAATTCCTCCCTTAAACCATGTATATTACAGCAATACACAAAGCCACCGTCACTTTGAAAGTACTGCAGAAATGCACTTTCTCTTGATTGAAAGTAGAATGTCTTCTCACCTTTTTCAAGCAAGTTTTTGTCGTGCAGTCTTGATGGTAGGAGTTCTGAAGCCTTTGTGGATAGTCCCAAATCTTGTGCCAAATTATTCAACCCATGCTGTTCAAATATCCCTTACGAACTGAGTCATCTTCAGTTTCAAAATCTTCATCATTGCTGTCACTTAGTTCTTCACCATACTCATGTTTTTTGAAAGAGGGTAGTTCAATAAAACTGGCACTGGGATTTCAGCCAAATGAGGCACTGGTTGTATAGCTGATGGTAGACTAGAATACTCTGTTTTACATTTATTTTTCTTGTTATATCCTGACGTTTTCACTATACAAAAGTAACAGTTGCTTGAATGATCTCTGTGCTCTCACCAAACCATAGGTTTACCTAATGGCAATTTTCATCACATGTTCCTTCATCCACATCTGTAAACTCTTGATACACTGCTTGCACACCTTGTGAGGGGCCCAAGACTTATCTTGATCACCAAGTTTTACTTTAAAATATGCAAAATAGGATTGCCTGACATATGCATATGATGTTTGTCCTTTGACTGGGAATGGTTAAACTGCCACAGATATAACAAAACGAATCAGGATTGTTTAGGCACTTATGACGAGAAATAGCAGAGGCAGACATGATCTGAAGGAAAGGAAATAAGTGCGTATGTAAATAAAAAAATAAATTCCGCTAACTCCTGTATACAGACAGACAAGAACTCGGAATATGATTCACTATGTAGAGCGGTACACAACCTCTCATCACACTGTCTCATGTGTAACTGAATAGCCTAGTCAAGTATGAACCTGTCGCTGGTCTCCATGGCCATCCCCCACCCATCCCCACGCGAGGGAGGTTTGCTGTCAGCCACTAGTACTTCATTCGATCAGACGCATCCAGCCTAGGGTTGTCGCATTAAGATAAGCTGTACAGAAAAAACTTGATGTGATAGAAGAAAACTTAACTGCAGTTTTGAAATCAGGATTCCTATTTAAGTCTAAAATAGCTGAAAAATCGAACTCAACAGGAATTATGTTAAAAATCGTTCCCCTGTGTTATTTGCTGTTAGTCTCGACTTGAAATTCTTCATTTTTTATTAACATAACAATATTAGTAAACTGTGATTGTGAGAGGCAATATTCTGGGTGTCACACTGTAGAGGCAGTTTTTTTATTTGGGAGGGTTTTTTTTTTTTTTTTTTGGTAAAGAACTAGTGTTGACTTTTAAAACTTTAAATTGGTAGTTACCATAAAAATAACCTTCTTGCCCTGTACCCTACCCCTGAGAAGGGCACGGAGGGAGGTTGGGAGAGAGGGATTGACTTGGTATTTTCTTCTTTATGGCACTTAAAACTCTTAAAAAAAATCTTTGAAATTTACTTTGTTCTCCCTTGATTTTTTTTTTTGTATTTGGGTAACGTGGTTAATTTGGTTTCATCATTTCTGTGGTTCTGTGACTTTAAGTGAAAGACATGTAGGAAAACCAGTTTTACCATAGGCTAATTGATATAAACAAGAATTCAGTTCCTACAAGTTATAGTGAAATGAAGTTGAACAAAAGGAAGTTATTTGAGAACCTGCTGTATTTTCTCCTCCTGTCTCATAATCTGCCTTCAACATCACCTACTTTGTAATTAAAATTGGCTTCCAGTAGGGTGGGGGGGACATCCACATTTATCATTTGATAATAGTTATCCTGACCTTGACTTAATCAAATGTAGTTTTAGGCTTTCTAAGTACAGTCATGCCCCTAATAATGATGTTTCAAGGACAGGCAGAAGTCCCCTAAGATTATAATGGAACTGAAAAATTCCTATCACCTTGTGATATCCTACCGATGGTAATATCATAGCGCAGTGCACTACCCATATTTGTTGTGATTATGGTGTAAACAAACTGTGCTACCAGTCATATAAAGGTATAGCACATACGTTATGTACAGTACACACTACTTGATGATGATAATAAACGACTGTGTTCTAGTTTATGCATTTACTGTACTTTTTGTTATTTTAGAGTGTACTATTTCTACTCATTAAAAAAAAGTTTACTGTAAAACTGCTGTGTTAAACTGGCAGCAGCCTCATACATTTTGTGCTCAATGCTATTCTGGATTACATTGTTTTCTCTTGTGTTTGATCTGATCTCGGGTTTTTTTTTGTACAGTAACATGCTGTACAGGCTTGTAGTCTAGGAGAAATAGGCTATACCATGTAGCCTAGTTATATAGTAGACTATACCATGTAGCCTAGGTATATAATATGCTATACCATCTAGGTTTGTTTAAGTGTACTTTGTGATCTTCACACAACAACAAAATTGCCTAACCATGCATTTCTCAGAATGTGTCCCCATTAAGCAGTGCATGACTATTTCTCTTAACCAATTCAACAATGAAGTTTTTATTGGCTCTTCCAGATGCATATGAGGAAGCCACATAAATAGTTAAAATTTTTGAAAAAGTCATGGCTCTTGCTTTGAACCTGCTTAACTCTTGAATAATAAAAATGTTGTGATATAGACTGAGTGGGCCAACAATGTATGAGTAGAATAGTACAGTGGCTAGCCTCTGGGGCCAGTAAGTTCAGAATTTGGATCCTGGGTCCTCAGCACAATGGTACTGTGAATATCTTACTGTTCTTGAGCCTCAGGTTCTGCACTGTGAAATGAGCAGATGAGGTTATGGGGAGATTCAGTTGAATTTCCTATTCACTTTTACCCTTTGTAGGGATTAGTAAAGAACTCTGATGACTAGGAAGTCAGCCCAGGCTTCCTGAGGATGAAGACATTAGCTAGGCCTTAAAGGCAGGAAAGATTCCACTAGGTCAAGGGGAGAAGAGAAGGCATTCTAAGTTTGGGGAACCAGTTGCGAAAAAGACGCTGGACAAGTCCGCAGAGCCTTGAAAGCATGTGCAAGGAGGGCACTTGTGAAAGCAATGCATAAAAAATGTGTGTCAGTCTTAATATAAAGGATGAGGAAGAAGATTTTATAATCTAGGAATGAGATAATGAGATCATTCATGAGGGAGGATAGGTGGTCAGGGAGTGGTGGAGAAAGGGCAGCTATGAGGCTATGTGATGAAAGAAATTGAATGGGTTTAACTGGGTGATTACTGTCTGGCATTCATTCTTAAAGGTTTTTTTAAATCTTTAAAAAAAAAAACATTTTATTGATTAAGCTGTTACAGTTGTCCAAATTTATTTTCCCTCTGCTCCCTTCCACCCTGTGCCCGCCCCCCTCCGGTGAGCCCCCCCGCTATAGTCCATGCCCATTGGTTGTGCATATAGTTCTTCTCAACATCTTTCTGTCTACTCCATTCCTTCCTACTATGCTTCTTAATTCCTGTACCATCTCCCTCCCTTTCCCCCTTTGCCCCTCCCCACTGACCTCCCCCCAATATGTTCCCCATACCTATAATTCTTTTTCCACTCTCGTTGCCTACTTAGTTTGCCTTTGTTTTGATTCTCTAGCTTCTGTTGTTGGTTGTTGTGTTACAGTTTTCATTTTAACGTTCATAGTTTTGATCCTCCTTCTAAACAAGTCCCTTTAACATCTCATGTAACAGTGGTTTGGATCTAATGAACTCCTTCTATTTTACTTTGTCCTGGAAGCACTTTCTCTGCCCTTCTATTCTGAATGACAGCTTCGCTGGATAGAGTAATCGTGGCTGTAGGTTTTTTCTTTTCATTACTTTGAATATTTCTTGCCAGTCCCTTCTTGCCTGTAAAGTCTCCTTTGAGAAATCAGCTGATAGTCTAATTGGGACCCCTTTGTATATAATTCTTTTCTTATCTTTTGCTGCTTTTAAGATTTTCTTTTTATCTTTAATTTTTGACATTTTGATTATAATGTGTCTTGGTGTGGTTCTCCCTGGGTCCAGTTTATCTAGAACTCTCTGTGCTTCCTGCACCTGTAAGTCTATTTCCTTCTCCAAATTAGGGAAGTTCTGCTTCATTATCTTTTCACATAATTTTTCAATTTCTAGTTCTTCTTCACCCTCTGGCAATCCTATAATCCAAATGTTCTTTTGCTTATAGCTGTCCCAGAGGTTTCTGAGCCTCTCCTCATATTCTTCACTTTTTGTTTCCTCTTTCTGCACTGGTTGACTCTTTGTTCGTTCCCTATGTTCTGATTTGTTGATTTGATTCCTGGTTTTCCTTCCCTTATCACTTGCCTCGTATGTGTTTTCGTTCATTTCAGCAGGACTAGCCTTCGTTGCTTCCCTGTCTTCTTCAATATCTTTTGTTAATTCTGTAAGCTGCCTTATGACTATATCTCTGAACTGAGCCTCAGAAAAATTTTCTATTTGTTCATTGGTTAATTCACGTATTTGCTTTTTGGTCAGATGCGTGATTGGTATTTTAATCATAATTCCTGCCATCCTGACCGTTTATGTTTATCTTTCCTTCTTGGGCGGGGCTGTCACCCCCTCCTGTGCTACTGGGAACAGAGCCCTGTGCACGCGTCACAACCAGGCGACCCTTCTCACCACACTGTGGTGCTTTGTGTGGGGGCGGGGGTCCAAGATGGATTTCTGCCGTTCGCTCTTCACTGAGATACCGGGAGCCTCCTCCTCCATCCCCACACCCTCTGGGCCTCACAGTTCGAGGCATTGGGGGTCTGCCTTCTCTAGCATTGGAGTCACAAGCTGATGGGTTTAGTCTGCAGCCAGAGTTGGTTCCCGGGTGCTTCTCTCCTCCCCTTAAATACGGGTGTCTGTGCTTACTGAGTCCCGCTGCTTGTTGCTGCAGCTGCCACCTTCAGCACAGCTTGATCTCTCCATCCAGGCTTTGCCCCTCCTACCTGTCCGGACATGCACCACTTCTTTATAACTTCATACGTTGGACTTCCATGTAGCTTTATTTTCTGGAACTTCTGGTTATTTCTGGTTTTGCAGTAGTTGTAGTCCTTCTTAGTTGTGGAGGGAGATGGAGCATATCAGTCTAGGCCTCCATCTTGACCGGAAATCTACATTCTTAAAATGTTGAAATTGGAAGTCTGTTGCTGCAAGGTTCTGTTCGAGGTATTGGGGATTCACCACTAAATAAAACAGAAGTCCCTCCTATTTTGAAACTTACTTTCTAATGTTAATTGTGTTAATAGTTAGTGGCACCTTGATGGGTGTGGCTCAGTTGGATGTTGACCAGCAAAGCAAAAGGTTGCCAGTTTCATTCCAGGTTAGGGCAAATGCCTGGCATGTAGGTTTGGTCCCTGGTCAGGGTGCATGTAAGAGGCAGTTGTTGGATGTTCCTCTCCTTCTCTGTCTCCCTCTCTTCCCCTCTCTCTAAGAATAAATGAATAATAAAACCTTTTTTAAAAATTTCATGGCAACAATTTTGGCATTTGACATGTCATATAGCTCATAATCCTTTTATCTAAAAGTCAGGTGAGAAATGTTAATGACAGCACATCTAGTGTCTCCATTAAATCAATATATTGTGTTTTCATGTTTTAGAACCATCAAGATAAGAGTGAAACAGTTAAAGTGAAAATTCTGTATTTTACTGTTCAAAGGAAGTGGTAGTACTATAAACTTAGTAATTTGCCTTATAGTTAATAAATTTTCAGGAAATAAAGTTTGGAACACCTTGGAAACTGTTGTTGTGAAAGGTTTCTTTTGTTGGCTTTGGTTGAGATTAAAATTAGATTCATTTAACAACCAGGAGGAAGTAATTAGAGTGAACAAGACTGTAGTACTTGATGACTTTTTTCCAAGTGGTTTTGTCGCCTTAATTTTGAAGTAGTGCCGTGTTATTTTAGTTTTCAGTCTGGCTTTTCTTCAATTCTCTAATGTTAAAAAAATTTAAGTTAGTACTAGATAATTCCTTGACCAAAAAAAAATGTTGACGTAAGAAATAAGGAGTTTGATAATTAAAATATAATTCTAAATGCTATTTTGAATACTTGAATTAGAAGAACATTGTCTAATTAAAGTTACGATGCATGTAAATACTCATTTAGTTTTATTTGCTTGTTTTTATTTAATGTACCTAGTTGTGTTTCATAGTACTTTTTTTTTTTTTTTTGTAACCACAGTTAATTAGCTTTAACAATAGAGCAGAAGCTCTACTCATAATTCTTAGGGGAACAATAATGAGACTTGGATCTAATAATACTGACAAAATTTTATGCAATAAAGGAATATTAAGGATATTCTTTAAAACAATTAAAAATATGAACTGCTATAAATATATTACCTCTCAGTGTCTGAATTTCTCAGTTTAAAAAATCAGATATATTTTCTTAAGGATGATTTCATTTTTTTTTAAATTTCCTTCAGGTAAAAGTGCAGTTTTAAAGTGTCTACTGGATATTCACAAAATTTTTCAGGAAAGCGACCTAGCCTACATTCTAAATGATCTCTACATCTCAGACTACTGTGTGTGGATTCAGAAAGCCAAGTAAGTTTTGAGTTACTTATGAATTTTAAATGTCCCCATTTCTGGAATATCTACTTACCCAGGAGGAAGAAAATGAAATAACCTTGGGTATGAGTTTAATAAAAGAGAAGCCCCATATAGCTACCAAACACTTTAAGAAGTAACTGGATCAACATAGATAACTTGGTGAATTTGCTGAGAGAGGAGGTACAGATGTAGAAAAGTTCATTTTACTAAAATAAATAAATAAATAAATTTGGTACAGCCTGGAAAATAAATGTTAAAACAGGCAGTTATTAAGTATTCAGTGCCGTACTATTGACTGTACAACATGGTATCTTACAGTGCAGTGTGAGTATGCGTGTGTGTGCATGGCACCTGTGTAAACATCTCAGTACACAAACTTAATCAGTTCTAATCACAGAGCTATGTATTCATTGGCTAACCTCTGGCTTACAGAATCCATTATTCAGAGTATAAAAAAAGACAACCTTCAAAGCTGAATAACATGACTCTTGGTAATATATTTAAGGATCTGAACACTCACAAATGGGCTCCTTGCATTTAGTATATAAAATTTTTAAAAGTGTTTACCATTTCTCTCATTCAAAGAACTAAATAAGGTTTAAAAATGCAGTCAATTTTCATTTTGTGAAGAGGTTCTATAAACCTGATTATTAGCACACATATACAAAGTATCCATTTCAGTATCAAGAACCTACTAATTGAGAACACAAAAAGAATGAGTCTTAGATGCTATATAAAACGATGGCACAATATCATTCATGGCTTAGAAGAAAAATGATCATGCTATTTTTACAATTACTGTGATTGGTCAATTAATACTTTAGTATATAGCTTTAATGCCTATTTCGTAAGTGAGCCATTATATAGAATTTATTTTTTATTTCTGCTCATGGGGAAACAGTTATGTTGCAGAGGGAAATAAAAAGTCTTCAAGCTATACCTGTTGTAAAGAAAATGCTAGGGACTGCTCAAGATAACAGCTAATAATATTCATTAGATGGTATCAGTATTTGTGTTGAAAATTTAGATTTTTCCAGGTGGAAAATTGCATCTCCAACCCCTGAGGTCATGATGGCATGTCATCACTTCATTAAATCCTTCAGTTAATTGAGCTTATCAAGTACTTGGCTGCCATGTCCTATTGTTTTTATAATAAAATAAAAATGAATGTGTTTATTTGTATGGGTTTAGATCTTTCTTTTTTCTTTGAGGGTGAGGATTTTATAAACATGTAATGAACATTGAGATTTGTGCTAGGATCCCATCTCTGTGTGTTGCATTTCTCGTTAACAATACAGAAGATTATATCTCATTAAGAAGAAGGGTGCCCTCAGATTGATATGGGGAATATTAGACTTTCTCTTAAACATTTGTCCCCTTGACTGTAAGTTGTAGGAAATGAAATTCTTAGGTTCTAATAGTTGTTGTTATAATAATTTTTTAAAAGGGATAATGTATTGAGAAGTGAGTTAGGAAAGAGAGTTTAACAGGAACTCTTCAGATTGCCTTGGAAAACATTTTCAGCTTTACCAATTTGAACATAACTTCCCCTCCCTTAAATAGGCTGTGTTGTTTTCACTTTGTTTGTTTTTATGTATTTTCACTCTAGTCTAACTCAGTTGTTTTTTTTTCTCCCCCTTAAAATAAGATATTTGTTCATCTGCCTAATGCTTGCTAAATTTCTTAATTTCATTCTTAATTTTTCAAGCACAACATAATTGAGCTTTCCCATGTCATTGTTGCTGTGCACTTTCTTAACTCTGAATTAATTATACTGTAGTGAATGCCCATGATTTTAATAACTAATTTCTTTCTCACGTTTCATCTTCTAGTTGATTTCTTTCCCATATAGTTTATCAGTTAAAGCTAACAACTTATTTTCATGTTTTAAGATAATATGTATTTTCCTTAGTCCCTGTTTGTTTTTGATTATAATAATATTGTAAAATTTTATTTGAAATACCAGACAAGTGCTAAATTCCGACTAGCACAAAGAAGAGCATTCTCTCTTTACAGTCAGGATTTACTTTGGCAAAAACTTATTAGAATGTGTATAGCAGTCATTCTTATATTGAATTAATGAAGTTATAGCAATAGTTATATAAGTTTTGCTTTAGTACTAATAGGTTATTTTTCCTTGTGTTATTTGTATCTTGCTCAGCATATTTGCAGATCTTAAAACCTGACACTTTTGTATTCTTATTCTGAGTTATACACTTTGCAAATTATTTTTTGAAAAGGAATGCTCCCTGCCATTTATTCACTGTAAGCTTCATTGGAAGTTTTAAGTGGGGTGGCCACTGCAGCAAACAATTTATTTGAGGTCATATAGCTTCTAAGAGATGTATGTCTGTGATAGTCTCAGGTCTTCTGAGTCTGGAATCAGTATGTTCCCAAATATGCCGTCTAGACAACCAGCTGTCTTCACCCACGGTATGTGGGGAAAAGAAGGAAAAAGAAAAGAGAAAAGTCCTCCTTTTAGAAAGATGTTCCTATAGGAAGAGGAATTAAGGATTCTTTTATCTTCCTCCTAGATATTCCCATAGTACTTGGTGTAGATCATTTGGGCACAGCTCACACCTGCCGCATATTGTAAGTGCATATTTCTTTGTGCACCTCTCTTTCCCCCTCTAAAAGTGTAAATTCTGTGTGAATGAGCACCTATACTGGGCCCATCACAATAAATTTTAGTTGAGTTGAACGGTACCTAAGAGAGCCAACTGAGGTAGTATTTCTCATTGTTTAAAAAGAAAAATTATAATACGTTAAAAAGTGTGAATTGGCGCTAACTTACTTTTGAAATTTTAACTTCCATGCAATACAAGATTTTACCCTTTCCCTGATTTTTTTACTGGTGGGCTGCACTTATCAGTAGCAGTGATAGTTCTGACCATCTGAAAGTTTACCAGTTTACGCCCTTTTATATAAACTGGGATGGAAAATCATGAACTGTAAAATATGTTCCAACTCTAATTCATATTGGCCATAAGACTTTAGCAAGTCATTTCATCACTTCATCTATTATAGCCCATATGAGTATGCTAATATTTCTAGTTATTTTGCAGTGCATTTTTAAGGCAGTGGAAATAATTGCGTAAAATATTTTGTGACTTGTTTTATACCCTATAAATTATTTTCTCTTGCAACATAATGTTCATAGTATAGTGTTTTTTTAAAAATAGCTCATTTGTTCCTCTTTGTAAAAGGAGCATGTACCTGCTAAAGAAAATTTTATACTATGTAGCTTTAATGCATGGTGTATTTTGAAATAGCAAGGGATCAAGTAGGGTATTATTGTTTTTACTACATAGAAAAAGTTTTTAAACAAAATTAAAATTTTAAATCCTGACTGTTTCAATACAAGTCTGACTTTGTGAAGGTTTTTAAATCATGTTTTTGTTTTTGTTTTCTCACTCTAGTATAGTTTTTAAGGTAGTAGCTGGGTGGGGAGGTGTCTTTGAAATGCTGAAGCTTTTTAGATTCAACTAATAAGTAGTTTACTCTGATTAATTATCTTAGTACATTTACTTTTTCACTGCTTTTGAGTATAATTTCCCCCCACTAAATGAATTATTACTATGTTACTCTTTGGACAATAATGTGAAAAGTTTGTAGAGGGAAACAGCTTCATCACCAAAGTTTTATCACATCTGGTAAATCCTAGACTGCAGTTTTCTCAATTGTAAACTAAGCCATTTCAGCACTGAAATCTTAACATTTTAGAAAACCTAGGACCTTATTATTGCTTTGTACTGCTTCCAGTGCTTCCTCTGTGTATGTACTTTAGGAGAGGAAAGGATTATGCTCCTGAGAACAGCATAGGTCTCTTCCTTTCGGCTTTCTCTTGTTCCCGGTTTATCTGCCAAAAGCTATGGGGGCGTGGGGGTAACTCAAATTCAGAAGTAAAACTTAAGCATTAAAAATAGAAGTGGAATTATTTATTTTTTCAATCACTAATTATTGAGCCTTGCAATATGCCAGGTTCTAAGTGAGATAGGTGATAAGACTACTGTTGTGAACGAGAGGCACCTTGAAGCTGATCTTCTAGGGAAAGTACAGATATAAGGGGATATGATGCTGCGGTCTGACAGCAGCTACAGTGGGGAGCCACACACCTACTCATGGAGTATAAGAAACAACTTTGGAAGGAAGTGTTGAAGCTGAGGGCTTCAAGATCAGTAAGAGTTGGTCAGATGCTGGTGGGCAATCGGAGGTGAAGAGTATTTCAGACAATAGGAACAGAAGAATATGCCCTTTTAAAGAGTACGAACACTTAGGATGAATGACTCATAGTATAGGAATGGGAGGAAAGAAATGAGGCCAGAGGTTGCATGTAGAGCCTTGGCACATAAGAAGATATTTGAGCTTCGTCTTCGGAGAGCGTGAAATAACTAAGAATTTAAGCTGCAGAGTGTCTCTATGAGTGACATAATGAGATATAGATTCTGGGAAGATCCATTAGGTCACATTGAAGGGAATGAATTGGAGTGGCGTAGAGATGAGACTCAAGACTGAAAGGCCAGTTAGGAGACCTGGCGATCTAGGCATAAAGCAGTTGTAACCTGAGGTAGGGTAATTAGAGTAGGGAAGGAGACTAGTGGTCAAATTTGAGAAGCAGATGAGATAGAACTTAGTAATTGATTAGATATGGGGAATGGGGAGAGGAGGAAGGTGGAGTCACAGGTGAGATCCAGATTTTGACTTGGCTAGTTAACTGGGCTGTTGGAAGTGCATTTACTAAAATTAAATAATATTGGAGAGAGTTAGATTGGAAGAGAAGTGAGAGGGAGGGAGGATGTGAGTTCAGTTTTAGAAATGTCTATTTGAGGTCTCTAACTAATATCCATAAAGAAATAGGAACATTTGGGTCACAGCTGGAAAAGATGTATAGAAAAGAGTTTGAACAAGAAGGCATGTGAATTAATACCAAAATATAAAAAATGGTATCTGGTTGCATAGTACTGTTATACAACTGAATATAATAGTAAGTGGCAGTATGGATACATTCCAGGCTCAGGAAATAACTTCATGCCGAGGAATAGGCAAGTGAAACATGGAAGAACATGGCGAACAGGTTTCCTGGTTAACTGTGACTGTGGTGTGTTAGAAGAATGAGAGTGAGGCTTTTTTGCATTTGGGTCACAGTTTTATCTCTCCTTGTAGTGGCTCTTTATTATTAAATAAGAGAGTCTACAGTTAGCCGGGGTCATAATGTTTTAGTAACAGAGCCAGATATGAAATCTTTATTTCTTCATTCTGTGTGCTGGATACTATATGTATTCTTGACTTAGAAATCAGTTTGTTACATAAGAGAGCTCAGACTTTTATAGTAAAAATGGGAACTTTATTAGGAAGCTACAGATCATCATCTTGGTCTAGATGCTGGGAGTACAGCTGGGCCCCATAAACTCAAGTCATGAAGTATGGCAGCTCCTTACTGGTGACATGTGGTCTCTTATGTTGCTTCTTTCTGCAAGATACTGTCACTGTTGTTTCTTGAGGCACATGGAAAATGGTATTCCACAACCCTCAGTTTATGTATCTCTAGTTTCAGGAGAGTTGGGCGTGACTCCTCTGTTTGTAATACCAAGGGAGGGAGAAGGTGGTTGGCGCAGCACGGGTCAGTGTCTTTTCTTGGCCCAGTTGCATCGGTCATAGTGAGCTTCAGGTTGGGGATTCCTTCAACGTGATATACACATGGTCGCAGGGCTCACTCTGTCACTAGTGAGTGGCATTTCTCAGAGAAGGGTGAATGTGGGACATGCACATACTTTAAGAGGTATAATTCCATGACACCTTTCTGAGCCATAGCTGAGGGAGAGTATTGATACCACCCATTGCCCATGTCACTGGTATTCATGATAAAAATATAGTACTGAAGGTGATTTCTGGAATCTGTTAAATTCGGCATGCCAAGTGATAATCCGACACTCTAGGTGGTTTTACTTTTATACGTGAAGTTACTTCTCTGACGAATGGGTAAAGTGTTGTGTTACATTAGCTGCTAATGATAAGTGTATAGAAATTTCAAGAAAAAAGTTGTGCATAATTTCAAGCATGTTAAATCTCCTTTGAATTGAAATCTTGGTAAGGTGCTTTTTCTGACATGCCAGGTTACTCTTTAGTTTTACCGTTTATTTTAAGCTTAATCCACAAATTCATTCTGGATGGGAGGTTTTTTTAAAAATCTTCTTTAAAAAGAAAAAACGGTTAGTACTTGCCAGTATTCACTCACTCAATCCCTTCGGTAGCTTCATGTAGACAAGGTTTACCTCATGGCTCTGCATTAGACTTCTCCTACAAGACATGTGCAAAGAAGTCTTAGGGTTATGAATGTTCCTATAGATTTCAGATGAAAATAACCCTTTGGGAAGATAAGAATGCTTCCTGTAAACTATTCATATTGATTAAACTAGGAAAAGAGTTATATATCTGAATATTAAAGTTTTGTGGACTTTTTCTTGGTTGGCCTTTTGCTTGGGTTTTTTCTTCTTTTTATTTTTTCGGTAATTTCTATCTTTTCTTAAAGTAAACATGGTATTTTAGAATAGTTTTAGATTTAGAAAAAAATGTGAAGATGGTACAGAGAGTTCCCCGATACCCCACACTCAGTCTCCCCTATTACTAACAGCTTAGGTTTCTGTGGTACATTTGTCACAATTCATGAACCATTATTGATACATTATTAATTGAAGTCCATAAGTTATTTAGGTTTTCCTAATTTTTACCTAATATTCTTTTCCTAATCTAGGATACCATGTTTTGCTTTGTTTTTACTAAAAACTGGAACTCAAATATCCAGTTTCTTGCACATTTTGATTATCTAAGAGCTGAAATGCTACTGGAATATTTTGAAATTTTATTGGGATATTAAGATCCCTGAGAGGCTTAATACATACATCCTAATCATTGGGAATCCAGACTTTGGAAGAAATAGGTTTGGCATATTTGAGAATTTTTAGAAATTTGGAATTGTAATTTATTATTTTTACTTCTGCATGTACTTTGGGCATCATGGTTTATAAAAATAAAATGGTCAAGGCTTTATACTTTCATATTAATTTTTTGAGTTGGAAGAGGTTAGAGGAGAAAGTGTAAATAGGAATTTTTGTGTAAAAAAAAAAAAAACAAATAATTAAGAGGTAAATTGACAGGCAGCTCTCAGACTTCTAAGTGCCTGCATGTATCAGTATATGGAGGCTGGCATGTGTCAGGCCCATGTTAGAACTGTGGCTGCGTGGTTTTGTGCCTATATTTACTTGTTTTGGTCCCAGATATGTGGCTTCAGACTTCTCACATCCTTGGTTTTGACTTGCTGGAACCATAGCTTTTTACCATGTATAATTAGCTACTTTGTGAGCAAATTGGAGTTTTCCTTTACTTCCTCCTCCTTATATGTTTTTGCACTTCTAAGGTCTTTGGAGGATTCTCTGTAGAAGACCTACTGGATCAAGTGAGTTCTGGTGTGGATTGATTTAGTCAGGTTTTGTAAACCAGTATTCTCTACTTTGCATAAGAATTTCCCATCTCATTCAGAGAAGAGGCTTATAATGATTAATGTGGTGCATGTGCGGTTATCATACTTAGGAAGTGTAAGAACGGAGCTGCTCAGAATGCCATTAAGACGCGGCGAGCAGGAAAAAAGTTTATTCGGGGAATCAGCATGCGGAGAGGGAACTGTGCCGCGGGTGGCTCCGACTCCAAACTCCTAGGGGAGGAGGAAATGGCTTTGTATGGGGAAGATAAAAGGAACTATTGAGTTTAGTGGCTGTATGGTTATCTCGCACCTACAAGTATGACTGGCTGATCAAAGCCAAACGGGGTTCAGTTTGACGCATCCTGCCATCTTCCAGGCTGCTACAGGCGGGAACTCCTAGCCCAAAATATAGTTATCTCCCAGGCAGCTGCAGGCGTGTGGGGGACGGCATGGGAACTGAGGCTGTCAGAAACTTCTCTGTTTAAGGAGACCTTTGTCCAGAACTCCCTTTGAATAGAATAGCAAGAAAGCTTTTTTAAAAAAACTGATAGCTTTGAGTACAGTTTTCTTTTTCTTCTGCCTATTATGATTAAAACACAATCCTTCTTATAACATTTATCTCAGCTGAAACCAGAAAGGAGTTGTTGCCTTAATGTAAGGGGTGTAAAGTCCTCTAAATAAATAGAGGACTGATTAGATTCATAGCAGGTTGTGAAGGTGATGAGACTGATTTTGACCATTTGAGTTGTCCCATTTCCTTCTTTGTCCCATTTCCTTCTCTGACTACTCTCCTGCATAAATAGGAGCTTGAAAATAATAACTAGAGCCATAGAGCATATTGTTGTACCTTGAGTGAAGAAGGATGATGTTGGGAAAGGGCCTTCTTCAGGTATATTTCCAGACTTTAAGTGACATAAGGTATTTATTTTAGATAACTATTATTATTCTTTTACTGTTCTCAATTTTAACAGCTTTCCAAAGACATAGTTTTTATCTAAAATATATGAATATTAACACAGTATTGATAAATTTGACAGATTAAATTTTAAATAGTCGGATATTTGAAATTCCTGACCTATTTTTAGATATTTTCACTTAGTGTAGCCTTTCAGAAGCCTTAAACAAAAGAAAGTGTGAGCTGTTATATTTTGTGTTGTCTTCCTCATGCTTTTGTTAAAATGATAAATTATTACTTTCAAAAATCATATTGTGTTTTCTATTTCTATTTTATGTTTGTCTTACCTGCTCTCCCTAGAGCATTTTTAAATATTATAAAATTGTGATTCTGATTTAAATATTTATTCTCAAGTCTTTTATGGCGGTGGCCTCAAAAGTGAGGAACACCTAAAACATGAAGTTTTGGAGTGCAGGAAAACTATTAACAGACCTATCTGTGTACTTTTTAATTTTTTAATTTTTACTTTTTAATTGTTATTCTATTGTAGTTGTCCCATTTTTCTCCCATTGCTCTCCTGTCCCGCCCACAGCCCCTTCTTCCACAGTCAATCCCCAGCCCATTGTCAATATCCATGGGTCATTTATACATGTTCCTTGACTACACCATTCCCCTTCTTTCCCCACTTCTCCTCCTCACCCTTCCATTATGGTCACTGTCAGTCTGTCCCTGGTTTCCATGCATGTGGTTCTATTTTGCTTATTTGTTTGTTTTGTTCATTAGGTTCCAGTATTAGGTGAGGTCATATGGTATATGTCTTTCACCGACTGGCTTATTCACTTAGAATAATACTCTCCAGTTCCATCCATGGTGTCCCGAAAGGTAGGAGTTCCTTCTTTCTCTCTGCTGTGTAGTAGTCCTTTGTGTACAGGTTCTACCACAGTTTTTTTTTTTTTTTTTTTTAAGATTTTATTTACTTTTAGAGAGAGGGGAAGGGAGGGAGAGAAACATCAGTGTGTGGTTGCCTCTCACACGCCTCCAACTGGGGACCCAGCCCAGAACCCAGGCATGTGCCCAGACTGGGAATCGAACCAGCGACCCTTTGGTTCTCAGGTCGGCACTCAATCCACTGAGCCACACCAGCCAGGCCTCTACCATGGTTTTGAGATTCGCTCATCCACTGATAGGAATATAGGCTATTACCAGCACCTGGCTATTGTAAATAGCGCTGCTGTGAACATAGGGATGAATAGTTTCTTTAGAATCGGTATTACAGGGTTCTTTGGGTATAATCTGAGCAGTGGAATCGCTAGATCAAAAGGCAGTTCCATTTTTAGTTTTTTGAGGAAATTCTGTACTGTTGTCCACAGTGGCTGCACCACTCTGCATTCTCAAAAACATTGCACTAGGGTTCCTTTTTCTCCACAACTTTGCCAGCACTTGTTGTTTGTTGGTTTGTTAATGAACGCCATTCTTACAGATACGAGGTGGTAAGTCATTGTGGTTTTTATTTGCATCTCTCTGATGACTAGTGAGGTTGAGCATTCTTTTTTTTTTTTTAAGTATATTTTATTGATTATATTGTTACAATAGTTCCAGTTTTTCCCCTTTCCTACCCTCCACCCAGCACACGCCCTACCCCAGCAATTCTCCCCCAAATCCATTTCCATGCTTTGTACATACAAGCTCTCCCGCTTCACCCTTTCATATATTCTTCTTCTTTTTTTAATAAATAAATGATTAATTATTTTAATAATAAAAAATAACAATCCCTCCCTCTCAGATATTAAGACCCTTTATAATTTTATAAAGGACAATGGGCGAAGGTCTCAAGCTCCTCTAGCTACTTCAAGCTGGACATGGTCGTCGATCTACCTACCCTTGGGTCCAGAAATCGCTAATAAGAGTGGGGGTGTGAAGGGGAGGGTGGCCTTCCCACATGGGGAAGGATTGTGCAGACTCCAGGTCAGTTGGCTGTCCCCAGACAACGGAATGCTTGGTTTAACAGGCTGGCATCCTTGTTGTATTCTGGGGGCAACAGATTTGGCAAAAGGGTTAAAAGACATCATTCATTCCATAACTACTAGATGACAAAAGTCAGGGATTAATTTTTCAGTGTTCCACATTAGGGGGAAAAAAGGGGCTTCTTTGGAGGAAGGTGTGCAAGGCACATCTCACCTGTCCAAAACCCTTTTGCCCATTATACTTAGTTTGGGCTGAGGGAAATATTTTCGGTTTCCCCCTTCTTAGACCTCTGGGCCATTTCTGTCCAAGCCATTAGGATAGAAAAGAGAAACCAATTTTAAAGAGAAGCCCACAGACCACCCCATTCTTCACCAATCCAGTCACTTAGTTCAGCCAAACCATTGAGTCTCAGGAGGCAGAGCTACAGACAGGATTAAGTGAGGCCTATATGTACAGACAATCATTCAGGTAATGAGATCGTAGGCTTATGCCTTTTGAAAACAGAAAACACATGTTAATTTATGTAACATAACCCACAAACAAATCTCTAAATCTGTAAGACTGTCTTATTGGAAAGACATCCAGTTGCAAGGCATTTGACATTCTTCTTGCCTATAAATTAAATATCTTTGATGATACCCCATAGTTTAACTTTCACGTGAAAACATATCTTAAATGAAAAGAAACTTTAAAGACGATTAGCTGCACTACTTTATAATCTACCACTGATCATTGTGATTTTCCTTGAATAATGATTTTTCTCCCTAAGATTACCCTCCTTGTCATTAAAGGGACTGCATTAAGTCCATTTTTAATTTATCCTGTTCATTTGCATAAACACAACAAGAGCAGCAAATGATAACTTATGATCTTTAGTTCTGCTTTGCTGGAACTTACCCAAGGAACATTTAGGGTGACCTTCATTCTGCCCTTCAGGGCACAGAAGCTGAGCCACATACCTGGCATTCAGCCTTGCCTGTATACACCTGTCTTTTCCAAGTCCTTCTGGTTTTCCATTGTGCCTTAAGGTCTCTTATGGCCATCTTTCAGGAAAACAACCTTCATTCTTTCCCTGGAATGATTGCTGTGGACTGCACAACCAACCACGGTACCAGGCCTTTATCTCGTGGGCTTTTATTACCTTCGAAAGTCATTCCCAGTTACTCAGGGCTTTTTGGTAACAACCAGAGCCCACGCATGTCTCCTTTAGGCATGCCATTCCAGTCAAAGACTTGGTCAACAAAATCTCTATTAACAACTGGTCTTATTAGTTTTATGCAAAGAAACTTATGTCATTACTTACTTGTTTAGAATGCCAAAATCTGGAGGGATCAGATAGGGAGAAAAATATACAACGTGAAGGAAAATCTTTGTCGTCGTAATATTCACTGAACTGGCATTTCCATTCTTCATATTTTTATTTTTCACCCACTAAAAACTTTTTGTTTGTTTTTCCATTACAGCTGTCCCACTTTTTTACTCCTCTCGCTTCCCTGCACCCTGTCCATCCCTTCCCCCACATTCAGTCCCCATTCAGTTGCCCATGTCCGTGTGTCATTTATACATGTTCTTTGACTAGACCCTTCCACTTCTTACCCCCTTCTCTCCCTCCTGCCTCCCCGCTTGTTACTGTTAGTCTACTTCTTGTTTACATACCTCTGGTTCAATTTTGCTCATTTGTTTGTGTTGTTCATTAGTTTCCTGTAATAGGTGACAGCATTGGGTATTTTTCTTTCGTTGCCTGGCTTATTTCACTAAGCATAATTCTCTCTACTTCCATCCATGTTGTAGTAAATGGTAGAAGTTCCTTCTTTCTTTCTGCTACATAGCACTCCATTGTGTAAACGTACCACAGTTTTTTGATCCACTCATCTACAGATGGGCACTTAGGGTGTTTCCAGCACTTGGCAATTTTAAATAGTGCTGCTATGAATATTGGGGTGCAGAGGTTCTTTTGAATTGATGTTTCAGGATTTTTCGGATATAATCCTAGCAATGGAATTGCTGGTTCAAAAGGCAGTTCCATTTTTAGTTTTTTGAGGAAATTCCAAACTGTTTTCCATAGTGGATGCATCAGTCTGCATTCCCACCAGCAGTGCACCAGGGTTCCCATTTCTCCGCATCCTCTCCAGCACAAGTTGTTTGTTGATTTGTTGATTATGGCCATTCTGACTGGTGTGAGGTGGTATCTCATCATGGTTTTTATTTGTATCTCTCTGATGGCTAGTGATGTTGAGCATTTTTTCATATGTCTATGGACCCTCTGTATGTCCTCTTTGAAGAAGTGTTTGTTCAGGTCCTTTGCCCATTTTTTAATTCAGTTGTCTGTCTTCTTGGTGTTGAGTTGTATGAGTTCTTTATATATTGTGGAGATCAATCCCTTGTTTGAGATATCATTGGCAAATATATTTTCCCATATGGTTGGTTTCCTTTGCATCTTGCTGATGTTTTCTTTAGCTGAGCAGAAACTTTTTAGTTTGATGTAGTCCCATTTGTTTATTCTTTCCTTTATTTCCCTTGCCTTAGGAGATATATCAGTGAAAACGTTGCTACATGGGATATCTGAAATTTTCCTGCCTGTGTTTTCCTCTAGGACTTTTATGGTATCAGGGCTTACATTTAAGTCTTTGATACATTTTGAGTTTATTCTGGTGTATTGTGTAAGTTGGTGGTCTAGTTTCATTTTTTTGCATGTCCCTGTCCTATTTTCCGAACACCATTTGTTGAAGAGGCTCTTTTCACTCCATTTGATGTTCCTTCCCACCTTTGTCAAATATTAGTTGACCATATAGATCTGGGTTTATTTCTGGGCTCTCTATTCTATTCCATTGATTTATATGTCTGTTCTTAAGCCAGTACCAGACTGTTTTGATTACCGTGGCCTTGTAGTATAGTTTGATATCAGGTATTGTGATTCCTCCTACTGTGTTCTTCTTCCTCAAAATTGCTGTTGATATTTGGGCTCTTTTTTTGTTCCATATAAATTTTTGAAGTATTTGTTCTAGGTCTGTGAAAAATGTCATTGGTATTTTAATAGAGATTGCATTGATTCTATAAATTGCTTTAGGTAGTATGGACATTTTAATGATGTTGCTTCTTCCCATCCATGAGCATGGTATATTCTTCCATTTATTTGTATCTTCCTTAATTTCTTTCTTCAGTGTTCTGTAGTTTTCTGAGTATGGGTCTTTTACCTCCTTGGTTAAGTTTATTCCTAGGTACTTTACTTATCTTGTTGCTATGGTAAATGGGATTTTTCTTTCACTTTCTATATCTGAGATATTATTGTTGGTGTACAGAAATGCCTTCGATTTCTGAATATTGACTTTGTACCCTGCTATTTTGCCAAATTCACTTATTAGTTCGAGTATTTTTCTTGTGGAGTCTCTAGGGTTTTCTATATACACTATCATGTCATCTGCAAATAATGACAGTTTTACTTCCTCTTTTCCAATTTAGATGCCTTTTATTTCTCTTTCTTGTCTGATTGCTGTTGCTAGAACTTCCAAGACTATGTTGAATAGGAGTGGAGAGAGTTGACATCATGTTCTTGTTCCTGACCTCCAGGGGAATGCTCTCAGTTTTTGCCCATTGAGTATGATGTTGGCTTCAGGTTTCTCATGCATGGCCTTTATTATGTTGAGGTATGTTCCCTCTATTCCCATTTTGCTGAGAGTTTTCATCATAAATGGGTGTTGTACTTTATCAAATGCTTTTTCTGCATCTGTTGATATGATCATGTGATTTTTGTCTTTCATTCTGTTTAGGTGATGTATTATATCTATTGATTTGCAAATATTAAACCATTCTTGCATCCCTGGGATGAATCCCACTTGATCGTGGTGTATGATCTTTCTAATGTGTTTTTGGATCCCGTTTACCAATATTTTGTTGAGGATTTTAGCATCTATGTTCATCAGCGATATTGGCCTGTAGTTTTCTTTCTTTGTTGTGTCTTGACCTGGTTTTGAAATTAGGGTAATACTGGCTTCATAGAACGAGTTTGGGAGTCTTCCCTCTTCTTGGATCTTTTGGAATCGTCTTGAAGAGGATAGGAGTTATTTCTTTCCTAAATGTTTTGTAGAATTCACCTGTGAAGCCATCCGGTCTAGGGCTTTTGTGTGCCGGGAGTTTTTTGAATACTGCCTCAGTTTCACTAGTTGTTATTGGTCTATTCAGGCTTTCTGCTTCTTCTTGATTCAGTTTTAGAAGGTTATATGTTTCCAGGAATTTGTCCATTTCCTCTAGGTTGTCAAATTTCTTGCCATACAGTTGTTTGTAATAATTTCTTACAATTCTCTGTATTTCTGTTGTATCAGTTGTGCTTTCTCCTCTTTTGTTTCTGATTTTATTTATTTGGGTCCTCTCTCTTTTTTTCTTGATGAGCCTGGTTAAAGGCTTGTCAACTTTGTTTATCTTTTCAAAGAACCAGCTCCTACTTTTGTTGATCTTTTGAATTGTTATTTTAGTTTCTATGTCATTTAGTTGTGCTCTGATCTTGATGATTTCCTTTCTTCTACTTGATGTGGACTTTGCTTGTTGTTCTTCCTCTAGTTCTTGTAGCTGTAGGGTTAAATTTTTTATTAGAGATTCTTCTAGCTTTTTTTGGTAGGCCTGTATTACTATGAACTCTCCTCTCAGGACTGCTTTCGCTGTATCCCATAGGTTTTCGGTTGTTGTGTGTTTATTATCATTAGTTTCCAGAAACTTTTTGATTTCTTCCTTGATGTTATTGTTAACCCATTCATTATTTAATATCATGTTATTCATTCTCCATGAGTTTGAATGTTTTTGAGTTTTTTCTTGAGGTTGATTTCCAATTTTAAGCCATTGTGAGCTGAGAAGATGCTTGATATAACGTCAATATTTTTGAATTTGTTGAGGCTTGTTTTGTGTCCTACTATGTGATCTATCTTTGAAAATGTTCATTGTGCACTTGAAAAGAATGTATATTTTGCTTCTTTGGGGTGAAAAGTTCTATATATATTGACTAAGTCCATTTCATCTTGAGTGTTGTTCAGTGCCTCAATATCTTAGGTGTTTCTTTGCTTCGAAGATCTGTCCATTGTTGACAATGGGGTGTTAAAGTCCCCTAGTATGAGTGTGTTGCTGTCTATATCTTTCTTGGAGTCTTTCAAAATTTTCTTTACATATTTGGGTGCTCCTAAGTTGGGTGCATATATATTTATAAGGGTTATATCTTCTTGATGGATTTTTCCCTTAAGTATTATGAAATGTCCTTCTTTGTGTCTTTTTATGGCCTTTGCTGTGAAATCTGTTTTGTTTGATATAAGTATTGCTACCCCAGCTTTTTTTTCATGTCCATTTGCTTGAAATACTTTTTTCCATTCCTTCACTTTCAGTCTGTGTATATCTTTTGTTCTAAGGTGGGTCTCTTATAGACAGCATATACGTGGGTCATTCTTTCTAAGCCATTCAGCTACTCTGTGTATTTTGATTGCAGCATTTAATCCATTTACATTTAAGGTTATTACTGAAAAGTACTTATTCATTGTCATTTCCCCCCTTTGTACTCGTGTTCCTCTCTGTCTCTCTGTTTCTTCATCTTTTTAAAGCAGACCCTTTAGCAACTCCTGCAATGCTGGTTTGGTGGAGATGTATTCTTTTAGCCTTCTTTTGTCTTGGAAACTACTTATTTCACCTTCCATTTTGAATGAGAGTCTTGCTGGGTACAGTATTCATGGTTGTAGACCTTTGTTTTTCATTGCTTGGAATATTTTTTGCCATTTCCTTCTGACTTGTAGTGTTTCTGCTGTGAAATCTGATGATTGCCTCATTGGAGGTCCCTTGTATGTTATTAGCTGTTTCTCTCTTGCTGCTTTTACGATTCTCTCTTTGTCTTTGAATGTTGCCATTTTAATTATGATGTGTCTTGAAGTGGGCCTATCTGGGTTCATCTTCATTGGGACCCTCCATGCTTCCTGGACTTGCGTGACTCTTTCTCTCCTCATATTAGGGAAGTTTTCTGTCATTAGTTTTTCAAAGAGGTTTTCGATTTCTTGCTCTTCTTCTCCTTCTGGAATTCCTATGATACGGATATTATTACGTTTCATGTTGTCCTGCAGCTGTCTTAGAACCTCTTCAGTCTTGTTCAGTCTTTTTTCATTTTGTTGAACTGCCTGGGAATTTTTGTCTACATTGTCCTCCAGCTCGCTGATCCGGTATCTGCTTCCTCTAGCCTTCTTTTAATTCCTTCTGCTGTGTTCTTCAATTCAGAGATTGTATTCTTCATTTCCTCCTGGCTCTTATTGATAGCTTCTATGTCCTTTTTCATGCTGGTGTAATTCTCAGTAAGTTCTTTGTAATTTCCGCTGAATTCATTGAGCTTCTCCATAATCCATGTTTTGAATTCCATATCTGATAGTTTGCTCCCCTCTATTTCATTTAGCACTCTTTCTGGGGATTCTACCTTTCCTTTCGATGGGGAGTTTTTTTTTTGTCTCCCAATTTTGTGACTCCTGTTGTTTGTTGGTTTTTCTTAGAATGATCTGTACTTCTTGGATCTGCCTCTAGTGGCGTCAGATCCTGTACCAGTCTGGCCCTAGGAAGCGTTTTGGAAACTTCCAGGGATCTACCGCCTTTGTCTGACTTCTTTAGTTGTTACTCTATTCAATCTGTGATTAGCCGTCAGGCTTAAGGACCGTGGGTGTGGCAGCTTAATTCCTGTACCCGGGGCTTTTGCTTCCGCTCAGGCTGACGCCACTTGGAGGCAATGGTCTGCCTGCAGTATTCGGGATGAGTCAGCCCTGGGACCTGGTCGGCTGCTTCCCTAGTTCTCCCCTCAAAGCCACTGCGCCAAACTCTCCCCAAGTGTCTCCAGTTCTCTCTGCCTTCCCTCTGCTTAAGCCCAGGGTAAGTGGGGGCGAAAATATTTTTGTATGTTAGCCACTTACGAGCTCTTTTTCTCCAGCTGTTTCTCTCTGGCTAGCAAGAAACCCTGTGGCTTTTCGCTTTTCACAGCTGGATTCTATTTTACTTCCCACTGTTGCTGTAGACTGGGAAACCCAGCTGGGGGTTTAGACCCTGCCCTTCTCGGGGAATCCCCGGCTGCTTAGCTGTTTCTGAGTCCCTTCAGCAGCCACCTGTGGGAGCCCAGCCAGCCGTTCCGCATCTCCGCACTCCCTACCGGTCACGTTGTGATGTAGCGGCCTTTTCTGTCTCTCTGTGGTTATAAGACTTCTCTCCAGCTAGTGTTCGTGTGGTTATTCCAGATGATTTCTCCAAATTTAAGTATCCAGACTGGTCCTGGAAGGAGGTTAGTGTAGCTTCCACTTACTCCTCCGCCATCTTGGATTCAGGTTAATCATTCTTTCATATGCCTATGGGTCCTCTGTATGTCCTCCGTGGAGAATTGTCTTTCCAGGCCCTTTGCCCATTTTTTAATTGCATTGTCTCTCTGCCTGGTGTTGAGTCTTGTGGTTATTTATATATTTTGGTAATGAAACCCTTGTACGAGGTATTATTGGCAAATATGTTTACCCATAAAATTGATTCCCTTTATTTTGCTGATGTTTTCTTTAGTCGAGGAGAAACTTTTTAGTTTGATATAGTCCCATTTGTTTATTCTTACCTTTATATCCTTCCCCTAGTAGCTATATTGGTGGAAATATTACTGTGTGGGATATCTGAAATTTTTCTGCCTATGTTTTTCTCTAGGACTTTTATGGTGTCACAGCTTACATTAAGTCTTTGATACATCTTGAGTTTATTCTAGTGTATGGTATAAGTTGGTGATCTAGTTTCATTTGTTTTCATGTTCCTGTCTGGTTCTCCCAGCAGCATTTATTGAAGAGGCTATTTTTACTCCATTTTATGCACTTACCCCGTTTGTCAAATATTAATTGACCATAGAGACCTGGGTTTATTTCTGGGCTCTATTCTGTTCCTGTGATCTATGTGTATGTTCTTAATGCCAGTACCAGACTGTTTTGATTACAGTCACCTTGTAATATATTTTGATATTAGGTATTGTGATTCTTCCTGCTTTATTCTTTTTTCTCAAAATTACGGAGGTTATTCAGGGTCCTTTTTTTGTTCCATATAAATTTTTGAAGTATTTTTCTAGCTCTGTGAAATATGTCATTGCTATTTTAATTGGGATTGCATTGAACCTATAAATTTCTTTGGTTAGAATGGTCATTTTAATGATATTCTTTCAATTCATGAACATGGTACATTCTTCCTTTTATTTGTATCTTCCTTAATTTCTTTCTTCAGTGTTCTGTACTTTTCTGAGTATGGATCTCCTACTTCCTTCATTAAGTTTATTCCTAAGTATTTTATTTTTTCTTGTTGCTATATAAAATGAGATTTTTTTCTAGTTTCTATTTCTGATATTTTATTGTTGGTGTACAAAAATGCCTTTAATTTCTGAATATTGACTTCATACCCTGATTTTTTTTTTTTTTTTTTTGCCACGTTCACTTATTAGGTTGAGTAGGTTTTTTTTCGTAGAGCCTATAGAGTTTTCTATATACACTGTCATGTCGTCTGCAAATATGGACAGTTTTACTTCCTCTTTCCCAATATGAATGCCTTAAATTTCATATTCTTGCCTGATTGCTGTGGCTAGCACTTCCAACTCTATGTTGAATAGAAATGAAGGGAGTAGACATTCTTGTCTTGTTCCTGATCTTAGGGGTAAAGCTTTCAGTTTTTGTCCATTGAGTATGATGTTGGCTTCAGTTTTCTCATATATGGCCTTTTTTTTTTTTTTTTAAGTATATTTTATTGATTATATTGTTACAGTAGTCCCAATTTTATTCCCTTCGATCCCCTCTGACCAGTACCCCACTTCGCTCTTGCAACCCCATGGATCATGTATATACATTCTTTGGCTTCACCCTTTCCTATATTATTCTTAACTTCCCCTTGTCTATTTTGTACCTACCAATTATGCTTCTTAATCCCTGCACCATTTCCCCATTTCTCCCCCTTCCCCCTCCCAGCTGATAATCCTCCAAATGATCTCCATACTTATGATTCTGTTCCTATTCTGGTTTCCTTAGTTGGATTATGTTTTTATATTTCAGATTCTGTTGTTGATAGTTGTGAGTTTGATGTCATTTTAATGTTCATAGTTTTGATCTTTTTCTTAAATAAGTCCCTTTAATATTTCATATAATAATGGTTTGATGATGATGAACTCCTTTAGCTTTACCTTCTCTGGAAAGCACTTTATCTGCCCTTTCATTCTAAATGATAGCTTTGCTGGATAGAAGTAATTTTGGTTGTCGGTCCTTGCTTTTCATCACTTTTGATACTTCTTGACACTCCCTTCTTGCCTGCAAAGTTTCTTTTGAGCAATCAGCTGATAGTCTTATAGTCACCCCTTTGTAGGTAACTCTTTGCTTTTCTCTTGCTGCTTTTAAGATTCTCTCTTTATCTTGAACCTGTGGCATTTTAATGATGATATGTCTTGGTGTAGTCTTATTTCGGTCTAGCTTGTTTGGGACTCTCTGTTCTTCCTAGATTTGTATTTCTATTTCCTTCACCAAACTTGGGAAGTTTTCCTTCATTATTTTTTCACATAAGCTTTCAATTTCTTGCTCTTCCTCTTCTCTTTCTGGCACCGCTATAGTTTGGATGTTAGCACATTGGAAAGTTGTCCCAGAGGTTCCTAAAGCTTCTACTCATTATTTTCAATTCTTGTCTTCTCATTCTGTGCTGGTTGACTTTTTTTCTTCCTTATGTTCCAAATCATTGATTTGAAACCTGGTTTCCTTCCCTTTACCATTGGTTTTGTGTGGATTTTCCTTCATTTCATTTAACATAGGCCACACTTCTTCATTTTTGCATTTGCATATATGTCAAGTCTGTGAACATCTTAATCACCAGTGTTTTGAACTCTACATCTGTTAGGTTGGCTATCTCTTCATCGCCTAGTTCTTCCACTAGAACCTTAATCTGTTCCCTCTTTTGAACCATACTTCTCTGTCTCCTCAACTTGACAGGCTCCTGTGTTTGTTTCCCTCTGTGTCTTCAGTAGAGCTGTTTATCTGTTAGGTTGTAAGGGGCGGAGCCTTAGGTATTCTTCAGTATGGACGACCTGTTTCACCACATTGTGGTGCTGTGTGTAGGGAAGGGGTCTGAGAGGGAACAATGCCACTTCACTTGCTCAGCTCTCACCCTCTTTCCAGGCACTTCTCCCACTTCTGTATGGGACTGGTGTCTCTCTAGGTGTTGCCCTGGCCGTTGTTTTCAGAGTGGATGGGTCTGCAGGAGTTCTAGGACTCTGGGGACCCTTTAAAGAAGCAGACTCTACTGAGAGGCCAGCAGTTTCTTCCTCCACCCCAATCCCCACTGGTTTTTCACAGTCAGAAGCATTGAGGCTTTATTTTCCCCGGCGCTGGAACCATGAGCTCTGTGGTCTGGTCTGGTTCTGGAAGCGCTCCCCTTTTAAGACATGTGATGGGCTTTCCTCTGGCCTGCCGCTGCCACTTCCGCTGCTGCTGCCACCACACCACATCCTCTGCGCCCTGTCCTCTCCCCTCCTACCTGTCTGGATGATTATTTCTTCTTTATATCTTTGTTTGTTGGACTTCCATGCAGCTCGATGTTTTCTCTGAGAACTGCGTTCACCTTGTCTAATCAGTTTTGGGCTATTGTGTATTCATTTTCATTTGTTTCCAGAAACTTCTTGATTTCTTCCTTGATGTCATTGTTAACCCATTCATTATTTAATAGCATGTTATTCATGAGTTTGAATATCTCAGTTTTTTTCTTGAGGTTGATTTCCAGTTTCAAGGCTTTGTGTTCTGAGAAGATGGTTGATATAATTTCAGTTTTCTTGAATTTGTTGAGGCTTGTTTTGTGTCCTGTCATGGGGTCTGTCTTTGAAAATATTCCATGTCCATTTGAAAAGCATGTAAATTTTGCTTCTTTGGGGTGAAAAGTTCTGTATACATCAATTAAGTCCATTTGATCTACAGTGTTGTTCAATGCCACAATTTCCTTGTTGTTTTCTTGCTAGGAAGATCTGTCCATAGTTGACAATGGGGCGTTAAAATCCTGTACTATGAGTGTGTTGCTGTCAATATCCTTCTTGATATCCTCCAAGATTATCCTTATATACTTAGGTGCTCCTTTGTTGGGTGCATATATGTTTATAAGGGTTATATCTTCTTGATGGATTGTTCCCTTACATATTATGAAATGTTCTTATTTGTCTCTTTTTATGGCTTTTGGTGTGAAATCTGCTTTGTCTAATATAAGTATTGCTACCTCAGCTTTCTTTCAGGGCTGTTTGCTTACAATATTTTTTCCCATCGCTTCACTTTGAGTCTGTGTAGATCTTTTGTTGTTAGGTGGGTCTCATGTAGACAGCATACATGTGGGTCATGTTTTCCTATCCATTTAGCTACCTTATGTGTTTTGATCAGTGCATTTAATCCACTTACATTTAAGGTTATTATTGATATGTACTTATTCATTGTCGTTTTTTCCCCTTTGTTCCTGTGTTCTCCTCTATCTCTCTCTGTTCTTCATCATCTTAACACGTTGCGTGCTGGTGGCGAGAATTCTCGTCATTTCTAAAAGGCATTTAAATACCCTGGTACGCAACATGTGAAGGCAGACCCTTTAGCATCTCTTGCAATGCTGGTTTGGTGGAGATGTATTCATTAGCCTTCTTTTGTCTGGGAAACTCCTTATTTCAACTTCCATTTTGAATGAGAGCCTTGCTGGGTAGGGCAGTCCTGAGTGTAGGCCTTTGTTTTTCATTGCTTGGAATATTTTTGCCTTTCCCTTCTGGCTTGTAATATCTCTGTTGAGAAATCTACTTTATAGCCTTATCAGAGCTACATTGTGGGTTAGTAGCTGTTTCTCTCTTACTGCTTCTAGGATTCTCTCTTTGTCTTTGAGTTTTGCCATTTTAATTATGATGTTTCTTGGAGTGGCCCTGTTTGTGTTCATCTTCATCGAGACCCTCCGTGCTTCCTGGATTTGCGTGACTTTTTCTCCCCTTATGTTCAGGAAGTTTTCTTTCATTACTTTTTTAAACAAGTTCTCTATCCCTTGCTCCTTTTTTCCTTGTATCCCTATGATACAGATATTATTACTTTTCATGTTGTCTTGCAGCTCTCTTAAAATCTCTTCATTCTTTTCAGTCTTTTTTTTTTTTTGGTTTTTTTTTTTTTTTTGGACTGACTGGGAATTTTTTTCTATGTTGTCCTCCAGCTTGCTGATCTGATCCTCTGCTTCATCTCACCTGCTTTTGATTCCTTCTTCTGTCTTGTTCAATTCAGAAATTGTATTCTTTGTTTACACTATCTTACTGATAGTTTCTATGTTCTTTTTAATGCTAGTGTTGTTCTCAGTAAGTTCCTTGTAGCTCTCCTGGAGTTCTTCATAGTTCCCCTGGAGTTCTTTGTAGTTTTCTTTGAGCTCGCTTATAATCATTATTTTGAATTCCATGTCTGATTGTTTGATTACTGCTATTTCATTTAGCACTCTTTCTGGGGATTCCTCCTTTCCTTTTGATGGGGGGTTGTTTCTTTGTCTCCCCATATTTTTTTTTTTTTTTTTGTGACTCTTCTTGTTTGTTTCTGCTTCTTATATTAATCTGGTTTGACTTCCTGTGTTCGTGGTGTGACCTTCTGTGGTAAGAGACCTGTGGGATTCAGTGGTGCAGACTCTTTGATCTCCTGAGCTTGATGCTTTCGGAATGCACTTTCTGCCGTTTATTTGGGCTCTCAGGTTGTACTTGGGTTTTAATCCTGTTGCGTTAAACTTCAGTGAGTCCTTTCCTGAGATCCACAGTCTTCATGTGTCTCCTTCGGTTGTTAAGCTGTTCAGTCTGTGATCAGTAGTCAGGTTTAGGCAGCACTGGACAGGGCATATTAATTCCAGGGGCGGGGGACACCTGGGGAGCAGCTATTGTTTCCCTTCGGGCTGATGCCACTTGGAAGGGAGTGGTCTGCATACAGTATGGGGAATGAGTCAAGCACTGACACCCATTGGCTGCCTCCTTAGTTCTCTCCTCAAACCCATTGCCCCAAACTCCTTAAGCATCTCTAGTCCACTCTGCCCTCCCTCTGCTGGAGCCCAGAGTAAATGGGTGCCAATGTATTTTCGTGCGTGGTCCCTTTAAGGATCTCTCTGGGTTTCTAGCCATCTCAGGACGGCAGAAACCCCGTGGCTTTTCACTTTTCACAGCTTTTTTACTCTCAGTTCTGTTTCCGTAAGCTGGGAAGCCCAGGTCAGGGTTTATACCCTATCCTTCTCAGCTGGAGTCCTGGCTACTAAGATGTTTCTCCGTCTGTTCAGCTGCCGAATGGGGAAGCCCAGAGAGCCCTCTTGTGTCTCCGCACTTTCTACCAGTTACATTGTGATGAAGCAGCCTTTCTGTCTGGTTATAAAGCTTCTCTCTACCTGGCGTTCAGTTGGTTATTATGGATGATTTCTCCACAATTAAGTTTTAATTCCAGATTGGTCCTTGGAAGAGCTTAGTGTAGCTTCCCCTTATTTATTTGCTACCTCGTATCTCCCCTGTTTGTATTTTTTAAGAAAGAAATTAAGCTTCACTGGTATTTAATTTATAAATTTGTTAGCAGATGGATTTGGTTCTTGAATTTGAGTAATAAAGATTTCAGAGCCAAGAACTCTTAATGCAAGAAGTTTATTTAGAAAATCACAGAAGTAGAAGAAGTGAACCACCTCAGCTATGTGGACTCAGTGTTATAAGTTACAGAGGCAAAAGAAGGGCCCTTGGAGCTTAGGGAAGGAAGCAAAGATAACACACCTGAGGGAAGAAGAGGGGGAGAGGTGCTGGTGTGCTCTAGAGAGAGAGATTTCTCTGTGCCCCTTGACTTAAGGGTTTTTTATCTGTTTTGTAAAGGCAAGAATTTTAGGGGAGGATCTCAGTAGAAGGTCATCAGTTTCCAGGTGTGTCCTTTCAGAGTCATGGTCTGTACTGATTGGTTGGCATTAGTTGGGGGGTCATTAGTTGTTGCAGCTGGTCCTGATGTCAGCCATGATGCTGCTTCATCTGGTTTTGCTGCTTTTCTGGGCCTGGAGCTGAAATACAACTGAGGCCTAAGTGTCATCTCTGGTTTGACCAAAACTCTGCCTTTGTGGCCAACAGACCCAAGGCTTTCTTCCTGAGATTGTGATGCGGGTCAGAACCTCGTTGTCCTGATCACTTAATGCTTAAGGGAGTGGTCATGCAAGGGCTTGTATGGTAGTCATATGAGGCTGTTCTCTGGTCTCCTTGTTCCTCTGCTAAGGGAGTTTAAACTACATGATTAGTGATATGTCAGGGGAGGAAAGGTCACCCTAAGGTTGAGATCCTAGCCTATATTAGTTGTTTTCCCTAGTTCTGCCTATGCTTGGCACCCAGGACTTTCTGCCCTGGTGACATTCTGTACTGGCCTATTTTTCCTGCTCTGCTCATGCCTGTCTCACTGCCTACTCTATCAGATTGATGGCAAAAATCATGTTTTGTGAATACCAACCATGTTTTTACTGACAGGATACTTGATCAGAAGTTTGCAGGAACTACTATCCTTTATTTCTAAAGGGAAGCACATACATTTATTATGAAAGCCTGAATTCTGGTTGTCTCATCTAGAAAATTGGAGTTGGGATTCAGAGGCTCTAGTCATTCTCTGCCAGTTGCTTGAACTAAGTCAAAGACAGAGGAACTCAACTGCTGGAGCTGTGACCGAAGCCTAACCTGTGCATGCTGAGCCGTTTTCGTGATACTGCAGCTATTTCTTGGGCACAAACAAGTTGGCCTTAGTCTTTGCTTTGGGATCTTATATGTTAACTTAAAATATTAAAGAATAAAAAGCCAACTATGATTTAAAAAGAAAAAAAAACTTGAAATGGACTATCTTATCTGGGGGTGGGTTGTGATGTAGGTTTAATCATAAGATATATATGATTCCTTGAGGAATGACTTTTTTATTTCAGTGTTAATTAGTGATCCAAGGAAAAAGAGCCCAGAAAAATCCAGACTGTGAATGTCCTAAAGGACGACTTGGTGCCCTGAAACTTAGCAAAATGTCAGACACCTTTCAATGACATTTCGTAAATGCTAGTTGAATTGAAGACTTTCAAATTCACTAAGAAGCTTCAATGAAAAGATGCAATTTTACCCTCACTTTACACAATACTAAACTATCACTCCTAGGATTCTTCAGTGTATGTTCTCTATATCCTAGTCATAAAACAAGGACCTATGCATTTACCTACACTGATATTATGTATTTAGATAAATGATAAAACATAACTTTCTGCAAATGCTTATTTAGTTAATCCTGGGAAAGTCAAAGTGGATTGAAGGTGTACGAGAGAGAGACAGAGAGAGAGTAGGGTGTGGATGTTTGGATGGTCAGGTGAATGGATGTTCAGAATGCTTGCATGTCTCCTACTTATTGTTGAGTAATATTGGCTCAGAGAGTGTGGTGTTGGAATGCATGTAGCCTCTCCGAGGAGTCAGGCCCAGTAAATGACTATCCCAGAGTCTGCAACCTGTGTGCTTTCCCCGTATCTAAAGACGGAGTATGTATGGGCCAGTTGAGAAGTAAAAGGGTACTCCAGCATTTAATTCCAAAACGTTCTCCAACTCATGCATCTGAGCAGGAGACAGATTGAGTGGTCTGCAGTGGAGCTGAAGGATATCATATATAGTCACACTCCATTTGATCCTGTTTGCCGTATGGGGAGATACATGTGAATAACAAAGCTTCTAAAATCAAACCACATTTATATGAAATACTTATAATTGTATTAATAAGTTAGTAATTATAATTTTTAAATGGTTACTTATAAATATTTCTGTTCTTTGTGGTTCATCTGTTTAAATAAATTCAGAGTCTGAGAGAATCCAAATTTTACTGAACACCTGCTGTGGCCAGCCAGCATTTTACTGAGCACTGGAGATTAGATCAGGGTCAAATTATTGCATCAAGAAGCTCCTGTCTAGGAAGGTTGATTGAAAATTGTTCTTTAGGAGGCAGCAGTACTATACTGTCATGAAAAATTATAACTGGAAAATCAAATACAAAAAGCAGCGTGTGTAAAGCTGTATGTATATCCTGACAAGGCTCAGTCACAGCAGCATGGATGGAACTGGAGAGTATTATGCTAAGTGAAATAAGCCAGGCGGTGAAAGACAGATACACATGATCTCACCTATAACAGGAACCTAATGAACAAAACAAACAAATGAACAAAATAGAACCAGAGTCATAGAAACAAGGAACAGACTGATAGTGACCAGAGGGGTGGGGGAAGGGATAGAAGGGGATTAAAGAAGGGGAAGGGTCTAATCAAGGAACATGTATAAATGACTCATGGACATGGACAACAGGGTGGGAATTGACTGTGGGAGTAGGGGGAGGGGTGTGGCAGGGGACAGTGGAAAGCAACGGGGTGGGGGTGGGGGATTGGGACAACTGTAATAGAACAACAATAAAAAAAAGTACTAAAACTGCAAAAAAAAATTCACACAAAATCTTAGAAGGAAGCACATTATGTTCATGAAAGTTATCTCTGGTTGTTGATTCATGGGCAGCTTTTCTATTTCATACTTAATTTTTGTAAGCTTTAGAGTGAACATGTATTTTTATCCCAGTATGAATTTTAAGAAATTATAATGGTGTTATAAACACTTGTTATATTTTTTTTCTCAAGTAACGATATTACAGAACTGATTAAAGTATAGTGTGTGGTCTACACTCAAGACCCAACCAAATAAATAAATGAATGAAAAAAGAAAGCTTTTGTGCCCTGAATGAATTGGATTAAACATAATAATTAAATAATTAGTGCTCATTTGAGGTTTCTCAGATATGAATTTAGCATTTAACTCAATTGGTAATTTAACATTATCTTCAAATATATAGTTTTTCCCATTGTTTGGGTATACCATTTTATTATTTATATAAAGTTACATAATAGAAAAAAGAAAAGGTAACATTAGAAGTCTGCTGCATGTTTTATCTGAGTTTCACAACAGCACATCAAGTGATAGGATATATATCAAATGTCATGGCATTCTGCTCTTTGTTTAGTTAAACTGTTGTTGGTGTTGTGATGGATGAGATATCACTTTTCACCATCGATTTATAATTATGTGGTGTGCTTTAAATGATAGAATGAAGTGTGAAAAGTGCTGTCTATTTTGATGATTATCTTTTCTCCAGACTCTTTTTTGCCACATAACCCAGGCCGCACATACACCCAGAGTTATTCTTGGGGATACCAATTATTATTATTTTACTAGAATCTAAAGACAATTAATTTGAGCAAAGAATAAAACACCTTTTTACTATTATATCTAGTATTAAGTATCTTGTGCCATGTTAAGTACCAAGTATGCTTGGCAGTGATTTAGATTTTATTTCTCTCCTTCGAATATCTTTAACGCTTCAGAAAAATTAGGGTTTAGCTCTTACTGGAGGAAATTGACTTCATTTTCAACTTGATGTTTAAAATTAGTGTTCTCAATCCAGCTGGTGTGGCTCAATTGGTTGGAGTGTCATCCTATGCAATGAGGGGTCACGGGTTTGATCCCCGGTTAGGGTGTGTACAGGAGACAACCAAATCTATGTTTTTCTCTCACATCAATCTCTCTCTCTCTCCCCCTTTCCTCTCCCTCCCTCCCTTCCTTCCTTTCTGTCTCTTTGGAATTAATATATTAAAAACATTTTTTAACTCTAAAAAACTTACTGTTGTCAGCATATGTCCTGTAAGACTTGTTTTAATGGACCTAACTGTTAAAAGGATTTCACTTCTGCTGTATAAGCTGAAGCCATCTGAGTAAAACTATTGGCAAAGGATTCCTATTATATTAAATATTGGATTAATTATAAAAACCAAGCTTTCAAAGCTTAAGAAGTTGTGAAGCTAGCATTCTAAATACAGCAACACTACACATCTGTATTATTATAATCTATGATTTCAAATGGAAATTGAAAATCTGAAATTTTCATATGGTAACTACTAGGCTTATCTAACCTTTTTGTCAGAAAGATCCAGTCTTACTCCAGGTTTGTGTGAAAATATTTTTTTGTTTGTTTGTTTTTTAAGATTTTATTTATTTATTTTTGGAGAGAGGTAAGGGAGGGAGAAAGATAGGGAGAGAAACATCAATATGTGGTTGCCTCTCATATGCCCCCAATGGGGGACCTGGCCCACAACCAAGCATGTGCCCTGACAGGGAATCAAACCGGTGACCCTTTGGTTCTCATCTTGGCATTCAGGTCACTGAACCACACCAGCCAGGGCTGTTTTTGTTTATAAACAAGAGCCACAGATTTTCTCATCATCTGTTTAGGACAATGTAACATGTCCATTGGTCATACTTTTTAAAAATCACCTGCCAGCATGAGGTGGGCTCTACCCCTGAGGCTTGGGAGTAGAGATGATGCCAGGTATCTACTTCATCTCACATCTTTTGGGGTCTTGTCATCCTAAGTTGTGACTGCTTTAGGCTTAAGTATCTGTTTTCCATTCATCCATTCATCGAACAAGTAGTTGTAAGTTCCTACTGTGTGCAACATCATTCTGTGCTAAGGTTCTGAGACTGATGGCCGACAAAAACCCAGATATCCCCCCTTTCCTCATGGAACTTGTGTTCTAATGAGAGAGAGATGTTAATCAAATAGTCACATACACAAAAAGTAAAATTAAAACCTTTGAAAGTACTGCAAAAGAAAGGATTCATGCTGCTGTAACAGCATGTGATATCTGACCTAGTGAGGTGTAGGGGTGGGGAGAATATATTGGGATGCTCACTGGGGAACTGCTTGCTTTGACTACTGTATAGTAGAAGTGGAACTTAACTTTAGAGAGGTGGTTGACTTCAGGAAGATAGATGTAGCAGGTTCACCATGTGCAGAGGCTCTATGGAAGGAGAGAATTTGAAAGAAGGCCAGCATGACTGAGACACAAAAAAATGGGAGGGGTTGGGAGAGGAGTCTAGATTTGACTGGTTACCAGATTCCCTGTGGCAACAACCCAGGATGTATAGTGCTTGCTCAGAACATTAAGAATTTTTAACTTTATTTAAAGAACAGTGGGAAGCCGGTAAAAGATTTAAAAGATTTTAAGCATATGATGAGAGAATATCACTGGTGTTGTGTGAAGAGCTTGTTAAGCCAGTGAAAAAGTTCCCCTTGCTTATGAAGGATGACTGTAGCCTAATAAGGGAAGTAGGAATTAGGAAATAAACTGCATTTGAGAAGAAAGGGAGGAAATAATACGGAGTATGATTCCTGGCTTTGTGACTGGTATAGCTGAATGAAGAGACCTAATTTGGAAAATATAACACTGGGAAACACAATTTTCCTTGAGTTAGATCTGACACTTTTTTTAACTAACTTTTGGCATCCGAATCCAAAAATGACCCCAGTTTTTCTCTGTCATGTCAACTTCTTAAGGTACAAGATACCCTCCCTTTGTCCCCCAAATCATACAAAATGTACATACAACGGAAAATAAAGAAAAAAATTACCTGAATATACTGTTGATTTAGAACTATTTTATTCATATAAAGGCTATATATTGTTACTGTATGTCAAATTGTATACAAGTAGTAAAGTTCTGCTACCAAACATACATATTAAGGTATTTTATCTTTTCAAACGACAGGCTAGGAAATGCCAAATGAGATACTTGAAACAGTCTCCTTCAGTTGGCAAAGCTTTAACAAATTGCTTCATGACACCCAGTTTTATGTACACAGGTGGGAATATAATGTTTTTTCTGTCAACAAGTGGCTCATGGAGAATGTTTGGATCACCAGGTTTGAGGTCAGATCTTGGAGGGCAATTCGACTGCACCCAGTGCTTCTCATGAGCTCTGCTGTCCCACATACACAGAAAACAGGGATACTTGGTGTATCCACGTTGCTGACCAAGAAGGAAGCAGACCATTTTAAGGTCAACACAGATGATCCAGTTGTGCTTGTGATATTGCAACATATCAATGGCTCTCTGTATATCTTCATATTCTTCACAAAAACAAAATGAATGGCCAATTGGGACTGCACCAAATAAATTTCCATCGTGGAGGAGGACACACGTCAAGCTCTGCTTTGAGCTATCGATGAACAGTCACCATTCAGTTGCAGTATAGATTGGAATTTCCAATTCCTCCATTAAACCGTGTATATTACGGCAATACACAAAGCCACCATCACTTTGAAAGTACTGCAGAAATGCACTTGATCAAAAGTCGGATGCCTTCGCTCCTTTTTCAAGCAAGTTTTTCTCATACAGTCTTGATGCTAGGAGTTCTGAAGACTTTTTGGATAGTCCCAAATCTCATGCCAAATTATTCAACCCATGCTGATCAAATCCCTTACGAACTGAGTCATCTTCAATTTCAAAATCTTCATCATTGCTGTCACTTAGTTCTTCACCATACTCCTGTTTTTTGAAAGAGGGTAGTTCAATAAAACTGGCACTGGGATTTCAGCTGATGAGGCACTAGGCGTATAGCTGATGGTAAACTAGGATACTCTATTTTACATTTATTTTTCTTGTTATATCCTGACGTTTTCACTATACAAAAGTAACAGTCGCTTGAATAATCTCTGCACTCTTGCCAAACCATAAGTACACCAAATTGCAATTTATCACGTGTTCCCTTTGTCCACATGTGGAAACTCTTGACACACTGCTTGCACACCTTGTGAGGGGCCCAAGACTTATCTTGATCACCAAGTTTTACTTTAAAATATGCAAAATAGGCTTGCCTGACAAATGCGCTGATGTTTGTCCTGTAACTGGGAAAGTTGAAACTGCCACAGATATAACAAAATGAATCAGGATTGTTTAGGGACTTGCGGTGAGAAATAGCAGAGGCAGACATGATCTGAAGGAAAGGAAATAAGTACGTATGTAAATAAAATAAATTCTGCTACCTCCTTGTATACAGACAAGAACTCAGACTACACTTCGGAATATGATTCACTATATAGAGCGACACACAACCTCTCACCACACTGTCTCATGTGTAACTGAATAGCCTAGACAAGTATGAACCTGTCCTTGGTCTCCAAGGTCGTCCCACACCCCTCCCCACTTGAGGGAGGTTTGCTCTCAGCAAATAGGAAGGCACTAGTGCTTCCCTCAATCCAGGCTCGATGCAGCCTAGATTTGCCGCATTAAGATAAGGTGTAGAGAACAACTTGATGTAATAGAAGAAAACTAACTGCAGTTTTGAAATCAGGATTCCTATTTAAGTCTAAAACAGCTGAAAAATCAAACTCAACGGG